>NW_016824749.1:808717-946008 GCF_001698545.2 Rhinopithecus bieti | reverse complement strand
TTTAAAAAAGTGTTTTTTTTTTTTTTTTTTTTTTTTTTTTTTTTGAGGCGGAGTCTCACTCTGTTGCCCAGGCTGGAGTGAGTGGTGCGATCTCGGCTCACTGCAAGCTCCGCCTCTCGGGTTCACGCCTTTCTCCTGCTTCAGTCTCCCGGGTAGCTGGGACCACAGGCGCCGCCACCATGCCTGGCTAGTTTTTGTATTTTTTCTTTTTTAGTAGAGACGGGGTTTCACCGTGTTATCCAGGATGGTCTCGATCTCCTGACCTCGTGACCCGCCCGCCTGGGCCTCCCAAAGTGCTGGGATTACAGGCGTGAGCCACCGCGCCCAGCCCATGCCAAGCTAGATTTCTACACCTTGTAGTGTCAAGCCTTGGGGATTTTGACAAAATTAAGAATATTGTAGGTGTTCTTCCAAGACATATTCTACCCACCTCACAAGATGAATAACATAGTTCCTTTGTCATAAGACAGTCACACAACTTGCTCGAGTAGAAAAGGCGGTGGGTGAGAGGCCCTGAAGGACATGGTGAAATTCATGTGGCAAGTGCTGCTTCCAGGAAGGAGGGTCCAACGGACATTTTTTCTCAAGGACAGCGGGAAAACAGTGTGCACCCTAAGATCAGAGCCAGGAGAAGATTGGGCCGATTGCATGACAGGAAAATGTCACAGGAGCTCAGGGGAGGACGAGCAGCTGTTGCCAGAGGAGATACGGCCTGTGACCCTCAGTGCCAGCCAGGAGACAGGCACCAAGGACAATCGTGCTGCCTCCACTGAGGAGCTCTGACACATCCCCTGGAGCCAGGGCATGTTCCTCGGTGATGGCACCAAGTCTGACCTACTGCTGCTCCTCCCTGCAGGCCCCAGCCCTGAGCTCACTCCTCAAGATCTGCCACATCCCCTATGTGATCATCACCACACAGCCTGCCTTTTCACCACTCACAGCTTCACACCTGCCAACATAGGAAGTAGGCATATTTACATGTGATTTTCTTTTCCGCTTAACGCGCTTCCTTTGAAAGGAGGAATGCCTTGAAAACACCCTGACTGTGGTACTCCCAAGCATCATGAATGTACTTCATCTCAGTGCCATTTTATTATTCAGATTTGAGGAACACTCTGAACGGTTTACCGGAATAAGATGTGTTTTTGCCGTCATGAAGTATCCAGAGGGTCTGCCAAAGACCAAAGGGTCTACACACGAAACTCATGAAACTTAAGCCATGTCATCGTGAAGCATGTGGTTAGATCAGGACTTCCACACCGCCTGCTCCCGTTGTCTATTTACACAAAGCGATGGATGAAAAGGAGGTGAAAACTAAAGACAGAACGCATATAATGTCGCTTGAGACACGTTTCCAGTGTCAAGGACTGTGTAAACCATCTGCCTCCTCTTAAGGCGTTAGACTTAATCCAGTACTTTCAAGTTATCTTTCCACAGTGGTTTTGGATACAGCGATGCCATTTGGCAATTCTTTATCCATATCACATAGGCCGTTTTTCACTCATGAAGTCCCTGTAAGCATTAAGAAGGCCAGCACTTTGGGAGGCCACGGCAGGTGGATCACTTGAAGCCAGGAGTTCAAGACCAGCCTGGCCAACATGGTGAAACTCCTTTCTTATAAAAAATAATACAAAAAAAAAAAAAAAACTAGCCCGGGCGAGGTGGCCGCGCCTGTTGGTCCCAGCTACTCCCGGAGGCCTGAGGCAGGAGAATGGCGGGAACCCAGGAGGAGCCTTTCAGTGAGCCGAGATCGCACCCACTTCACTCCAGCCTGGTGACAGAGTGGAGACTCGTCTCAAAAAAAAAAAAAAAAAAAAAAAAACAGAAGAAAGAAAGAAGAAATCTAGTTGGCACCAAAGAACTAATTTCTAACTTACTTTTGCCATATGTAAAAAGTGGGCACAATTACAGTACTTTTCAATATTTTATGTGAGAATAAGCCATTTACATATAAAGGACTTAGTGTAATGCTTTATATGACTAATATAGGACAACACATGTAGTTACTATGATTGTTGTAAAATATTAAATAACTATTAACAATAGAAATTCCAGGTAAAGAGATATCAGGTGGGACCTATACTTAGTGTTACCCTCCGAGATTAGAATGTAGGAAAGCAGAGAAATCTTGCATCGTGTGTTCCTCAGGACAGATCCAATACAGATCTGTGGTCCCAGCATAATTATTAGTTAATAGCACCTCCTTTGACTCTCAAGTCTTAACGTTTCGACGATAAATTTAAAGTTTTTTCTCCTCCTGGTGCTAAGAGAAAGTGTCCAGAAAATCTGATAACAAAGACAATATTTAGTTAACCTCATGGCTATGCCAAAGCAAACTGGGCTGTTTCCATCAGCAAAGTGATTAGAAATGAGCCTGTGATCATTTCAGGGGTCTGGATGTCCCGCATAGCGTGTGTACGTAGGTAATTGCCCTAAGGAATGGTGACGGGGTCTGGAACAGGACTGTAGTCCACACCTTAGAGAAAGACCAGGCCACAAAAGCAAGGCACAGGCAGGTTTCATAAGGGCAAGATCTCTAGGAATCCATTAGGTCAGAGACAAAGCACAGAACACTCAGAAGGTGTTTAATTTAAGTGTGTTAACTTATTTCATTCTGTAACCTGGAATTCGGCGTCAGTCTTAAGTTCCAGTCCTGTTTCTGTTACGTACATCTATGTCACCTTGCCCAGGCATTTTACTTCATCATAACTAAGGCTCCGGGTTTTTGTTTGTTTGTTTGTTTGCTTGTTTTTTGAGGTGGAGTCTTGCTCTGTCGCCCAGGCTGGAGTGCAGTGGCCGGATCTCAGCTCACTGCAAGCTCCGCCTTTCGGGTTCACATCATTCTCCTGCCTCAGCCTCCCGAGTAGCTGGGACCACAGGCGCTCGCCACCTCGCCCGGCTAGTTTTTTGTATTTTTTAGTAGAGACGGGGTTTCACTGTGTTAGCCAGGATGGTCTCGATCTCCTGACCTTGTGATCCGCCTGCCTCGGCCTCCCAAAGTGCTGGGATTACAGGCTTGAGCCACCGCACCCGGCCTGGCTCCGGGTTTTTAAGATAGAAGCAAGAATAGCTGCCTCACTGGGTGATTGTGCAGATAAGATGAAAAAAGACAATCTACACGCAGACTCACATGGAACTTAGCGAATAGGAAGAACTCATTAATGTTATTATGATGATGATGATTATGAAAACTGTAATTTGAAATGGGGTTTCATTTCAGGAGCAAAGCTAAAGTCCAGCTCCCCTCACCGGGATTCAAGTCTGTCAATCGTTTTCGTGGTCCTAAGCCACCTAATCTGGAGCCTTTTAAATTGCTCATGCTAATACGAGATGCGTAAGGTGGGGTTAAGCTTGTGCAGAGAGAAATAGATGCTTGAGGTACGGGTTAAAAAGAGATGTAGAAGGTAGAAAATAAATAGTTTTAATCACTCTGACACATGCCCTTGACAGCCATTTGTCTCCTAGGGAATCTGGTCTATTCACAGGATATGAGTGTTATACTAAATTATCAGGTTTGCAAGAAAGCTGAGAGATAAAGAAGGGCATCTTTAAACATTCTAGAACGGCTACTTTCTTTCCCAGAAGCATAATCTGTGTGTAATGTGACAAATTTAGCTATTTTAGTAATGTCACTAATTTAGCTATTAAGTGCACTTAATGAAATTAATAGTATCATCTCGAGTTTTAGAAAAAACTTTTTCACTTCCTAGAGAAAGTACAAATAATATGAATCTGGAAAGAATATATTTCTGACACAGAATTTACTTCAGTATATGTACTGGCTTCACAGATTCAATTCTTGCCATTAAGAAGTTTAGTTGAATCTCATTTTCCTCTGCAATGGCCAAGCTGTTGATAAGTCAACAATAAAATAGAATGGAGCAGCAGTGGTTGACTGGTCGCCAACAGACTCATAAAACATCCATTAGTTTTTGCCTATTGCCTGGAAAATCGAGTGAGATCTTTAAAGCCATGGTTCCAAAGACTTAAATAAAGACACAAGGAGAGAATTAATTATCTTTGGAGTTAAGTACTTCGCAAATACACCGTAGCATTCAGTGTTGCTTTGGATCAATCGGTGTTGTTTCGAATCAATCAGGGAAGTCATACAACACCACTTTGAGACAGGCCAGTTACTCCATTCTTCTTCTTGTTAACAGTCAATTCCTTCAAGACTACATATTTAAGCTTTATACTAAATGTAAAAATCTTTGAACCCAAATTTGAATTTGGAGCAGAATTGGTTTAACAGTCCTTACCAATGACCGAAATAGAGCTATTCGGTCAATACAATCCAGTATTGACCAAACACTCATAGCTACTGTGGTCCGTGCCCAGCTCACTCCCTCATTTCTGGGTATTGGCTTGCATTTCCTTAGTGCATTTACATGTTACAATAACAGGAGTCATGTTTTTAAATGATGACCTTCTCTCTCTGGTCACAAGCAATTTGCCCAGGGATGGACACCTGATTCAAATTAGTTCTTCCCATAAAAATGTTACATTGGAGCCAAGAAAGATTTTATTGAGTGTCTTTCCAGAAGACGGAACAAGAACATGTTAACTTGGAATGATTGCAGCCAGGCTTCCAGTCATGTGGACCAAGAAAAAGATTCCTCCAAGCTTGGGCACACACAAGAAAACAGAGATGTAAGATGATGATACAACCTCCTTCTTTAGTCTCTGCTGTGTTCACTTTATTCCTGATACTCTGTGGCTTCCCTCCCCTTCATTTTCACGTAAAGCTCATGTAATCTTCTACTAAATGTTCTTTTCTTGAAGTAGTTGGACTGGATTCACATTTCTTGCAACCAGAAGAGTCCTCACTAACGCATGCTGTGATTATGTTGAGTACTTGGAAAAAATCATTACAAACATGTACCTTTGACAAAGACCTTTAACGATCTTTTACCTCTATTTCTAAGGGATATTAAATGAAAAAAGATGGTGTGTCATTAAATAGGATTAAAAAAATCTGAGTTGAAGAAAGCTAAATTTTTTGTTTTTTTTGCTATACTTAGTGCTTTAAAATGCCTGTGCATTGTAAATTTCTAAGAGCTCAGTGTATTGTATAGCATTTTGCACCTTTATGTAATCATAGAACTATTTTTCTGAGGAACATCTTCAGAATAATATTTCATGAAAAATCCTCTGGAATATGCTGACTTATCCCAACTGGCCAAAAAAGAAACGAAGGCCACGTAATTTTGTTTCCCCTAACCCACCTCATAGACGAGAATCTGGACTAAAATCTAGATTTCCAGGTTTTCTTTTTCATTGTTTCTCACCCTTTACCGTATGTCGACTTTGATCATAGCCAACAGGCATGGGAAAGTGATATGGTTTGCCTGTGTCCCCACTCAAACCTCAACTTGAATTATAGTTCCCATAATCCCCACATGTTGTTGGGGAACTCGGTGGGAGGTAATTGAATCGTGGGGGTGGTTACCCTCATGCTGTTCTCGTGATAGTGAGTGAGTTCTCACAAGATCTGATGGTTTTATAAGGCGCTTTCCCCTCTTTTGCTCGGCACTTCTCCTTGCTGCCGCCATGTGAAGAAGGATGTGTTTGCTTCCCCTTCCGCCATGATTGTAAGTTTCCTGCGTCCTCCCCAGCCCTGCTGAACTTTGAGCCAATTAAACCTCTTTTCTTTATAAATTACCAAGTCTTTGGTATGTCTTTATTAGCAGTGTGAGAATGGAGTAAAACAGAAAGTAAACCATGTAGAAATCGCTTTCAGTACACACACACCCCTGTACATATTGCAATGACTTTCCACACACAGGAACAGTCCCTGTGAGTCTCTGCAGGGAGAGCCCCATGAGAGGAGCAGAGTGAAGACTCGGGGGGCAGCATGTCCAGGTTATAATGCTTGTTTGGCTTTCTTCTATTTTTTTACATTTATTTTTATTTTTATTTATCTGTTTATTTTTGAGATGGAGTCTCACACTGTCGCCCAGGCTGGAGTGCAGTGGCGCCATCTCGGCTCACTGCAAGCTCCGCCTCTCGAGTTCAAATGATTTTCCTGCCTCAGCCTCCCGAGAAGCTGGGACTACAGGTGCCCACCACCATGTCTGGCTAATTTTTTGTATTTTTAGTAGAGATGGGGTTTCCCTGTGTTAGCCAGGATGGTCTCGATCTCATGACCTCGTGATCCACCCATCTCAGCCTCCCAAAGTGTTGGGATTACAGGCGTGAGCCACCGCGCCAGCCTTGGCTTTCTTTTAGTTGTGTGATCCTCCATCGCGATGTGACCTGGCTTGCCTTGGTGTCCTCCTCTGTAAAATGGGAATGCTACCAGTATCTCTTCTGGTGGCAGTGATGAGTAGTGATGAGTAGATGGTTTAGTGAACATGCAGCAGACTCTGAGGAGCTGTTCAGGTATAGCCACATCTTAGGGGCCTTCCTCACTAAGACCGCATGGGCAGTGCTCCACTTCTCAAATCTGCTGCCACTGAGGTTCTGGATATCATTTTAAGTAGAAAAATCTGATCAATGCTGTCTTTTGAAGCTTGGATTTGAAACTGAGCTATGTGGGAAAAGAAGCAAGGTGCAGATCACACAATTCCCAGACACACATTTTGTGAGAGACAGAGTGACGATGGAGTTGGCCATGCAACCAGCAGCTTCTCACTCCAGCAGGGGCCTCTGAGAGTGAAGAGTGCAGTGGTCCCTGTGGAGACATCCATTGGGGAATGTCTGGGAGTTCCCAAAAGCAAAGTCTACACTCTGTGTTCAGTCCTCCCAGTGCCTCTGCAATCCACTTTATACTGATAAAGAAACTCTTTCTTAAACTGGCCATATGGATTAAATTTTTGAAAAAAAAATATGATTCAAAAAACTAAAAACATGTTCTGAGAATATTACAGAAATTAAAGTTACAAAGCCCTTATATCATTTGATCTCTTATGATTATTATTTGGTGGACTGTCCTGCAGCAATACCCTGGGTGTGACTAGGATGCACTAATTGCCACTGTAGTGTCCCAAAGCAATTAACATGCCTCCCTAAGTGAAAAATTGTGACAAGGAAGCGTATGTATCACACAAGGAATAGAAGTATGTGCTTGGTCTTGACATCTCTTTATTAATGGAGCTGTAATTTCTTTGTAGTCAAGTTGCTTTATCTAACATCGGGCACAGAAACACACAGACAGAGACAGACACAGAGGAAAGACGGCCTTGGGGCTCACAGAGGGGTCAGCATGATTCCACAATACGTCTTTTTTAATTTCTGCAGCAGAACCTAAACTGAATCTTGCCAGTTACTTAGTAGTACAAGAACAACTTCAAGGAAGCAAATTATATCATCTAGAAGCAAGAAGGGAATCTCTTCATGGAAATGAAACCGCTTTTGACTATTAGGCCTTCAACTTGTACTACGGTTTGACCGTCGTGTGTCTGTAGTCACCGGATAACACTAAAAATCAGCTCTAAAATCCTTCTTTTCTTCAATAATATGCTTTGCAATGGAAAAAGTATACAATTAAACATTTTTAATTGGAGAGTAGACAACTGTTTCAGGCTTATAGAACAGTCGACAAATACTTCTCCTCCTTTTCTTTCTTCTTTCTTCCTCCTCTTCTCCATAAAACCATACATTGTTTTTCGAAGCCTCCAAACATAGACAGTCATCACAAGGTTCATATGATTGCTTGATATTACCAAGCATTACAAACAAGTTAATATGAAAGCTTCAAGCAAAAAGGACAGGTGCCTAAAAGGAATTATAGAACATGGGACACGAATTTTAACAAAGACAAATAAATGATAGATTTATGTAGATTGCTGCCTTTAGTCACTTTTAGTCTTCAGAAGAAACTTATGAGGAATGTAATCATTGTGGATGCTGCCATGGGAGCTTATCTACAGTGTCACAGTTTTAAAATAACTACTGAATCTGATGTTCCAATTGACCACAGAAAGGGCAGTCCAGCTCAGCAAATCACACAGGCTGCCTTTGAGATCTCATGTTTTGGACACCACTTCTTGATTTTATACTGTCCAGTAACCCCAATCCACAGACTCTATTCTACACTATTGCTCTAGTGAAAACGTATTCTAGCATAGAATAATTCTACACTAACTGCTCTAGTTAGAACCGGATCATCTCTCAGCCAAGACTCTTTGAGACTCCTTTCTTTCCCTTTAATCTTTCTACCCTATCACCAAAGGGATTGTGGTTTTTAATCTCTGTCATATTGTTACAACCAGAATAGGCACATAGTAATCTTTAATTTTTCTTGTTATGCTTGTTGAATGATTAGTATAAGCCAGGCACTGCACTAAACCCCTTAACACACATTATTCCATGTAATTGTCACAATAATTCTGAATTAGGTACCCTTATTCACACATAGCAAACATCAGAGCCAGAATCTCAAACAAATTCTGTGCCGTTCTGAAAGCAAGTAGCCTGTTGGTAAATATTTGATGAAGATCCAGTGTCTTTACTATGAGCTCACTAGTGTCCTAACAGTACCTGATTAATAAAATGAGGGGAGAGGAAGGGATTTTCCAGGTAATATCCAACCCCAAAGTTTACTTTTCCTCTAAAATCATTATAAAGAGTCAAAGGAACAATTCTGTAGATTATAGAATAGTTTAAAAAATAGAAGGAAAAATAGATCCTAAACACCGGTTAAAGGCAATACTTTCAAGAAGCCATCAGAACAATCAACACAGACAGTAAAACACTGCCTTCATGCTCCCCACACTCTCAACAGAACAGGCCGTCATATTAGTCATCGTCAACGTCGAATTTATTTTGCACAGCACTTTGCATAAATCGATGCCACGTACTGGTCAAGCTGCGTCTGAGCCCAAGCAGAAGCACAGAGGTCACCAGACACTGTATGTTCTCTGAAAGCAGTGACTGTGCTGTACACATGGTATGATTCCTACGATCCTCACAGCAGTACTGGCCAGTGGACTTGTGTGGGCAACAAGTGCCACATAATATTTACAAGTATTTAGAGGATTAGAAAAATCACTTGGTATTGAAAGAAGTCTCGGAAACAATGGGTGTATCAATTGGAACAGAAGTCCTCACACATTTGCACTGTTATGCCTGTTGTATGTTGTATCCTGTACATACGCACTGTTATAATAGGGTGAAGAGATCTGAGGCACCTTCGTCCTTGGGGTGCCTGAGTAGGGTTGTGACACTAGAGACAGATATGATCAGTCTCATTTACATAGCCCAGAGTGCTGAACAAATTGTTTTACGTGAGTCCAGGATGTGGAAAAGGCTGCGGAAGCATTGAGTTAGGTTTTTTGGTTACAGGAAATAAACACTGTCCCTTGATAAACTGATGTTTTAAAAAGTGAACTCATAGCTGATAGTTCCAATAAACCTACACACGGCTGCTGCCATTTTCAAAGGGCATTAGGGCTCTTTTAAAAGGGATAGAGTCCAGTTGGTCATAAGTATCCATGGAGGTACTACTCTGATTAAATAAAGTTAAATAGGATTTTAGGATATTGTCTGTAATTGTTTCCTTCTGTTTTAATTTGATCAGGCTTGTTTATTTTACTTAATTCTCAGAACTTTTAATCTCTATTATAAGCCTTCCGAGAAACATATGTGAATTTCCTATATATGATCAAAAACAATGGTTACTTGACCACTGAGACTTCGTTCACAGTTCAGTTCTAGGAACTAATGTGCTATGAAGCACATTTTTTATCAACTCGCTTCGTAATTAAATTCTCTGAAAAGATTTGTTCTTACACATTTCAAATGTGTCTAAATAAAATAAAAATCAGAGAGATGTAAAAGAACCAAGATAATTTTGACAAGCAGTTGTAGATTATCAAGACTTTAGTTGGTAGTTAATACAACTTCACTTTTGTATTAGCTTAGTTTTCTTAAAAAAAATGGGTGAGAAATTGGAGTGAAAATGAAAAGAAATGAAAAGTGTAGGTGTTTTTGCTCTAAGCACCTAATGGTCGGTGCTCAACAAATCAAATGGTTTCCATTCTTTAATTATGTGAATGGCTACTGAACTCAGAGTCTGCCTGAAACAACCTACTGCTTTCAACATGCATGCAAAATAGTAAGCAAACACCGGTGAGGGGACAGCTAATTAACACTGGCTTACGGTCCTCCCTGATTTCCCTGTCTGCACCTGCGTGACTGTTAGCACTGTTCTCCAAGCTGATCAACTGGGCAGCTGCTTCTGGGATATGCTTACTCCCCCAAATCAGTCCAAAATCTAGTTCTGTGTTCATTCCACCACCAATGACACCTTAAATGTATCCAATTTCTTCTATTTCCACTCACCATCCTAGCTCCAGTCATCATCATCTGTCCTGCTCTTGTGTGGTGGTTCCATCACTAGTCTCCCATCGCATCTCATCTTCTGTTAAAGTAAGCTCCAGACAGCAGTCAAAAAAAAAAAAAAAAAAAAAGCAAATACTAAGCTTAAACATTTTCTTATTGTAAAGCTTTCAGTCCTATTCCAATAAGATTTTTAAAAATTAGGGGCCCGGTGCCATGGCTCAGGGCCGGGCATGGTGGCTCATGCCTGTAATACCAGCACTTTGGGACGGCGAGGCAGGCAGATCACTAGAGGTCAGGAGATCGAGACCATCCTGGCCAACATGTTGAAACCCCGTCTCTACTGAAAAAAATGGGAAAAAAATTAGCCAGGCGTGGTGGCAGGCACCTGTAGTCCCAGCTACTTGGGAGGCTGAGGCAGGAGAATCGCTTGACCCGGGAGGTGGAGCTTGCAGTGAGCCGAGATCACGCCACTGCACTCCAGTTTGGGCGACAGAGTGAGACTCCGTCTGAAAAAAAAAAAAAAATAGAATCTCTACTTCTTCCCATGACCTGCAATGCCTTCTGTTCCTTGCTGTAACTCTCTAGCCTTCACCTACTGTCCTCTTCCCAGAATCCACAAGCTTATTCCCACCTCAGGGCTTTTGCACATGCTCATTATACATTTAGAATGCTTTTCACCTGTTTGCAGATCTTACCACTTTGCAGCTCTCAGGTCTTATCCTTAGTTACTTTTCCTTTGAGAGTCTTGACCATTAGTCAAAACAAGTGTTTCCAGCCCTGCAGGCTCCCATATTCTCTCTCAAAGCACCTAGTTTGTTTCCTTCATAGAGTTTCAGATTCGTCCCTTCAATAAATGCTTTGCTTACTTGTTCATGAATTGTTTCTCACAGCAGACACTGTATCTGCTTTACTCACATCATTGTATCCAGCACCTGATAGCTCCTTGTCCCCCATCTTCCAGGTGTTAGTACATATTTGCTAAATAAATGCAGGAAAGATAGTTGGGTCCCTGCTGTCCTCTTCTTTGTTTTTCAAAGGAGAGAGGTTATCTCTTATGCTTCCAGGATCCTGAACACCAATGGGAGATCCTGAGAAATGCCTGTTCTGATGGTTTCAAATGAAGGCAAAGAGGATTTCTAGCTAGATGTCACCCTGCTGAGGCAGATGGGCTGTGGATTCCGTGCCATGTTATTTGGTCCTAAGGAAGGCAGCAAGCGCTCTGGTGCTGTCTGGATTTCACTCTTAGAAGTCACTTCTAATACCGAGCGGTCTAGAGAATTATCTACCTGTCCTCCTTTCAGGTCATAAAAATGCTGTTTCAGCTACTTTAAAATGTCTTACAGGAAAACTTATAATAAAGAAACAGGGCTTTTCTCTTTTCTGCCTTGGAGAAATGTTGACTTTTGTGCATTGACAGTAGGTTCCTGCAGTTTTCCTAACAGCTTAGCACTGCTCTGTGGAGAAACTGTCCCAGCTGACATAGCCATTAAGTGCTTGAATATTTTCTAAACTTAAAAAAATATATTTCTCTAGCCAACGGCCTCTAGGTTTCTCAATATTGCAGTTTAAATGTGAGTTTTGTTTCATAGCCTTGAGGTTAGCGAAATAAATAGAATGCACATTTTTAAGAAGCATACTTTTCCCAAAACGGTGTGCAGAAAAAAAAAAGAATATATCTTGGGATTACTCGGTAACCGTTTTTTAAATGCTTATATTTAAATCCATATTTGGGAAGGCAGATATAAAAAACATTCAGTTAACTTTGGTTATAAATATACATTTAAATTAATGAGTTGTTATTAAAAATACAGAATATCATTTCTATATCCATTAGAAAATCATAACAGAGCATTGATGTTTTAGATAAATTTGATGCTGGAGATATTTCTTTCTACATAGGGATAAAACATAATAATATAAGAATGTTGAAACATGGAGCATCTTGAAATTGTATTGTCCATTAGCACTAAATGGCTAACCTTAATGATTTTGCAATATTTAAATGACTGTCTATAGTATTTTATGAAATTCAAAGATTTGAATCATCCAGTGACCAGCAGTAAAACTGCTCCAACAGGTGAAGATTTGCTGACACCTCATCATCTGCTTTGCTAAGGCTGCCCTGACACGGTGGAACAAACTGAGTGGCTTAAATGATAGAAACATATTATCTCCCAGGTCTGGATGCTGAAGTCCAACACCAGCGTGTCAGCAGGGTTGGTCCCTTCTGAGGGCTGTGCAGGAGACTCTGTTCCAGGCTCCTCTCCCTGCTTTCGGAGGTTTGCCAGCAATCCTTTGCACTCCTTGGCTCGCAGAGGCGTCACCCTCGCCTCTGTCATGCTCACATGGTCCTCTCCTGTGTGCCTTGCCCTGTGTCCAGGTTTCCCTTTTTTCAGAAAGATACAAATTATATTGAACTAGGGTCCATCGTAATGACCACATCTTAACTATATCTTCTGCAAAGACCCTGTTTTTAAATAAGATCACATTCTTCTGGGGTTAGGGCTTTAACATAGAAATTTTTTCGGGAACACAATTTAACCCATGGCATTTGCTATATGTTTGGCATTTGCTAAAGGGACTTGGGAGAAGCTCGTTTAATGCCTGTAGCAACCCCATGACAGGTGTCATTATTCCCACTTTAGAATGGAGAAAATAGAGACTTCTATACTTTAAGTAAATTACCCAGAGGTACGCAAGTGCCCAATGCCAGATCCAAGAGTCAAACCAGATGTCACTGACTTCAAGCCCATGCTCTTAGAATGACATTTTGAAACTTCTAAACAAAATATTACTTTGAAGCAAGTTTCATCATGACAGGTCTGAAAGTAGCAACATTTATGCTCAAAAAGTTATTATTTAAACTGTAGTACAATAGGGAAACATAAACCAAAATGGGATAAAAGAGGAGCAGCGACTGAGCCCGGGCTGGAGAGACGGCATGTGCATGTTTAAAAACAATTTCTATGCATTCCTCATGGTGTTTTCTGATGGTTTCTCTGCTGCGTAGGGATAAGTAGTAAATGGAAAGTAGAATCCACATTTGGTTTTCCCAAGTCGTAACTCAAAAGAAGCCCGCCGAACAAAGACACAGGCTTGCAAATGATCAGGCCGAATAACTCCTCACCTCCAGTCCTGGTCCTGGTAGCTCTTCTGTCATGTCATCTTTCCAACTTGGACCAGATAATTTATTCCTCTAGAATCACATTTCAGATATGGGAACATATATAACATCACATCTCATTAAAACGGCCTTTCAAGGCTTTGCCATCTATTACAACGATGTAATCTTCAAATCTTACAAACATGTATAACTTTGATATGATCATATTACATATGTATGCATACATAGATTTGATGTTGGTGGGTCAGAAGTTTGCTAGCAATATCTTGATAGCTATTACATTTACCTGTCCAATACGTTTTACTCATCTTTTAGTTTTTAAGAATCCAAATTGGTAACCTAACTTGAGAATGTTCCCTCAACATCATGGCTTAGAAGAAAACAGCCTATGTTAAAAGCTACTGAAAACAGGCTGGATGTGGTGACTCACGCTTATAATCCCAGCACTGTGGGAGGCCGAGGCGGGTGGATCACTTAAGGCCAGGAGTTCGAGACCAGCCTGGCCAACATGGAGAGACCCTCTCTCTACTAAAATACAAAATTAGCCAGGCGTGGGGCAGGCACCTGTAGACTCAGCTATTCAGGAGGTTGGAGGGGGAGAATCTCTTGAACCTGGGAGGCAGAGGTTGCAGTGAGTCAAGATTGCGCCACTGCATTCCAGCCTGGGCGACAGAGTGAGACCTGTCTTGAAAAAGTAAAAAATAAATAAAACTAAAAACTACTGAAAACAAGAAAACTCAACCAGTTGCTCCAAGATATAGTTGCTCTTCAGAAATAAGATGGAACCAATCAAAATAGCTTTTACTCATCAAGACTAGTGGCTGGAAACCAATCAAAATAAGCTTTTACTCATCAAGATAATGGCTTGAACCAATCAAAATAGCTTTTACTCATTACAAGGACTAGTGGCTGGAACCAATCAAAATAGCTTTTACTCATCAAGACTAGTGGCTTGCTCTTCAACGTCCTCCCTTGGCTATGCCCACAGTCTAAAGCTATTATTTCTCGATCTCTGTCCATCCCAGAAATATTTTGAGCCTTTAAAGAACCACCTTAAGAATCACACATCCCAGACCCTGGGACAATATATTAATAAATACATTTTCCTGACATCACTCTTCAGCTAAACAGTACTAATATTATGTCAAAGTAGTGTTCTCTTTTACTTCAGTCAGCGTAAGGAACGTAGCTTTTCTTGTAATAAATTTTTCTGGTCATATTTGGAAGAGTCAGTGGTCAGCAGTTGAGCATGCAGCGTCTGGACATATGTCTACTTCTATTTGTAATAATGGTGGTGGTAGCAATAGTAGCTGTGGTTGTAGCTGACGTGGAGTTAGAAGCCACTTTGACAATAGCAAGTACTTCACATGCTTTCCTGTTAAATTAGGAGTATGGGACTCACATGATTCATGCAATTAAAAAAATTATTGACTCATATATGTTTTCAGATTCTCAAAATATAATACATCAAAAGAATTTTCTTCTGGACTCATAAGAAACTGTTACTATGAAAATACTAAACATGCATGTGGATTCTTAAAATATACAGAGAGCTTATGTTATTCCTTCAAAATAACATATAATAATAATAATGTGAGAATAATGTTTTCTTTAATCTTCTACTTTCTAGGATTTTTAGGGCTGGGTACTGCAGCTTACACCTATAATCTCAGTACTTTGAAAGACTGAGGCAGGAGGACTGCACGAGTGCAAGAGTTCAAGACCAGCCAACATAGTAAGACCTCATGTCTACAAAAAGTTAAAAAATTAGCCGTGCGTGGTGTCACATCCCTGTAGTCCCAGCTACTCAGGAGGCTGAGGCAGGAGGATCGCTTGAGCCCAGGAGTCTGAGGCTGCAGTGAGCTATGATTGTGCTACTGCACTTCAGTCTGGCTGACATAGCGAGACTCTGTCTTTAAAAAATAAGATTTTTAGAGAAAAAATTGATGAGAGAGTGAAATTATGGAAACTCAAAAGAAGAAATAAAGTTCGCTTAGCTACTATGTAAATTAAATGCTCCATATTTTAAAGTCATGCTCACTACTCCATGACAGACTCTCCTTTCAGTGCAACTTCGAAGCAGTAATTTACTGAGATGACTATAGTAATTTTTATAAAATAACACTATCACCTTTGTACCTTTCATTCTATCTTAAAATAAATGTACTGTTTTCGACATTTTTGTTGCTACTGATTTCATGGGGAGAGCATGTGTTTGTGTGTTTGTTTCCTGATGCTCTCTCTGTGGATAGATATTAAGAGCCATTCACTTATGTGTCTTTTCCTGAGTGACGTCTGGACTACGAGGACTATATAGACTTACACATATTGTTGAATACATGGATGAATGAATGAATGAGAGTCCTGAAAAACTGAGAGCTTAATTACATAGCTCATTTGTTACTTAAAAAGCTATCCTTAAACATTTTGTAAATAAAACATCTGTTGCAAACACATTTTATTTCAGAGTTAAATGTTTTCATGTTGGTTTTCTTACAGTGGGCACCTATATTTCCTTCACCTTTCTCATGCAATAGCATTTTGTTATACACATTCTACCTGAAAACTAGGCCCAAGCAGAGGGTCAGAAGAACAATTATGTTCTTTACTACAATAGAAGGGGGAGAAATAATTCCTAGTTCTGTTTTCTGCTAGAACCTTCGGGGCAGAGTAAAATTCCTCCCGTTAATTTGTGAACCGAGCATAATAAAGCACATAATTCATGATGGTTCTAAAATTATTTTGCTTGTGAAACAAACATATCAACTCTTGTACATTTCACGTGAACATGACAGCATGGCCCAGGACAGGGTCTACAGCACTAAACAGCTGACACTAGCGTCAGGAGAAATATCATGTGTCCCTGCCGGAAAAGAACCAGCACGTTGCAACTGTGGCCAAACCTGGCCTGAATCTCTGTTGTACAATTAGTCTGCCCACCAACAGCAGGCCCAAACAGTTTTATTGAGCCTAACCTCAGTAAACCAGTCTTATTGTTAAACTACTCCAGTTACTTGCCTCCTTTTGCTTCCTTCCCTGCAAAGAGCCTGCTCTGGGACTCCCACGACCTCTGAGGCCTGTAAAGCACTTCCTTGCTTAGTGGTCCATAATGATACACACTTGCGTTTCTGTATCTCCTGGGTTCAGTAAGGAGACCAGAACTTTTCTTAACCTTTAACTAGTACTTATAAATTTGCCTTGCCAAGGTCTGCTTGTTGAATCCTTAAGCAAACTGGTGGTCTTGCCTACAGCAGTGTCAACGTCCTCCGTGGAGCCAGCTTTCTGTGGGAGTAAACACCTTGTGTGAGAAATGGTTACAATTGATTTAGGCCACCCTGTGTCATTAGTGCATTCACGGTGCCTGAGTGAAAGATTTAAGGCAATTGGCAAAATGCTTCTGTGGCACCTTAGTGTCCTAAAAGCACGAATAAGCCCAGTCTCTTTATATCTCTTAATGCGCTCTGGAACATTTCATACCTCTCTTGCTTCTCACAACAATCTCACAAGACTCGAGAGATAGATTATTATTTCAGAAATGAGGACACAGAGGCCTTTTCCCCATTTGTAGCCTCACAGACAGTGTGCCTTTGGTTTATTTTTTAGAACATTTTTATGATTATAAAATTATTGTGCAGTCATTGTAAAAGGGTACAAAAAAGGAGTAAAGATTAGAATAAAATAAAATTCTCCTTAACCTAACAAAAGATAAGGAGTTAACACTTTCATACTTGAATAGATTTGTACATTTTTTCTTACGATCTTGTGGTTACATATTTTATTCACTTAATGTGCCTTGAGCAATTTCTGGAATTTCTGAAATTCAAACCCAGTTTTGAGAACCTGATGAAATAGTTAATGATGTAACACACCACTGCCTAATTCAAGCAATCCGCTTTTAACCGACTGGGTGCAGCCATATTTTTGTAAAGGACTCTTTTCTTAACTATAACTATTTCTTCATAACACATTTCAGGAAGTAGAGATAATGGGTTAAAAGCTTGTACATGTTTAAGAGTCTTGATGTTAACTGCCATATTGCCCTTGCAGTGACTGGAAAAATTACACTCCCACTCCAACCATATGAAAATGCCTGTCACCTCCCATGTTGCCGGCCCTGAATGACTTCATTGTTTTGAATCTTCACCAACTTGGGATATAAAAATGACAGCAAATTGTTTAAATTTGTACATTTTTGATGATCTGTGAGAATGATTTTACTAGATGGCCTATATATGTTTGGGTGTGTTTCTAAACTTTCTGCTGTTTCACACATTTTCTGTTAATTCTTACGTCATAAACATTTATTTATAACTATCATAATTTAAAAATATAGAATATTTGTCTTCATTCTATTTACTCAACATTTGCTCTATTCTTCTACTCCACTTGTTTCATGTGACTTTGGAATCATTTTATAATATTAAAGAAGGGTCCTTGGAATTTTTAAGCCATGTTTACAATTTTGAGGGAATTAACAGCTATATATTTTGTACTTGTAAACTTAGGAAGACAAATTAATTCTACAATTACTCTAATAATTTTAGGAAGACAAATTAATTCCACAATTACTCTAATTTTTTTTTATTAATCCCATAGTAAAGTAAAATTTTAAAAATTTATTTTGTAACTTTTTCCTGTTCCTTATGATTGTACTTAAGTGCACCTTAAGTTCATCCAGTCTGTAGTTTTAGATACTAGTTACAGTTTGAAAATGTTTGAATTTATATCTTAGGACTCAACCTTTCTACTGAATTGCTGATTCATATTCTTTGGTTTACCTAATGTTATTACTTGGACATCAAATGTTCATCTAAATTTAAAACAAGACGAAAACCTGATTCTCTTTTCTGCACAAATAATGTCATTTCTTTAGGATGTCCTCCCTGGCCAACCTAGAATACTCCTTCCACTCCACCCAACCCATTGCTATTGACTTTTACTCAGTTATTTGGCCTTGATTTTCTTCACAGTAATTTGATTATCCAACACATATAATTTATCCATGTATTAACTGTCTCCTCTATACACATCCTTGAATACATACTACTTACATGTAGGAACTTTTGCCCTTCACATTTGTTGCTACAGCTCTTATAATGGTGCTTCAAATACAGTTGTTACTCTCTCTCTCTATATGTATATAAAAATGGTCAAAAACTTAGGAATCCTATTTATCTTCCCCTTATTTCTAAACAATTGTTTTCCTGACTTTTAAATTTAAACTCTTATGTCAGTTTAAAATGTTAATGTCTATTCTTTTTAAATTTTTAATATTTCACTCTGTTGTCACTTCTTCTTTAAGGCTGTCGTATCTGATCCCCAGCCCCTTACTCAAGAAGAGTCAGCCCTCAGTTTCTTGCATCCCTGTTAGATTCCATTTCTATTTGTATCACATACGTTTGTGCATGACTGTATTCCTTTTTCAATAAATGAGTTATTTTCATAGATATATATGTGTACCAATGAATAAATAAAAGACATCATGCTAGTTAGGGTTCTCTAGAGGAACAGAACTAATAGGATATACATATCCTATTGGCTCTATGTAAACATAGATATATATATGAGTTGATTAAGTATTAACTTACATGATCACAAGGTCCCACAATACACAGTAAGCCGTCTCTACAAGCTCAGGAGCAAGGAGAGCCAGTCCAGGTCCCAAAACCGAAGAGTTTGGAGTCCGATGTTCGAGGGCAGGAAGCATCCACCACGGGAGAAAGGGAGAAAGATATGGGAGGCTGGGAGGCTAGACCGGTCTCACTTTTCACATTTTTCTGCCTGCTTTATATTTGCGGGTCCCTGATTAGATGGTGCCCACCCGATTAAAGGTGGGT
Source organism: Rhinopithecus bieti (assembly GCF_001698545.2). Taxonomy (NCBI): domain Eukaryota; kingdom Metazoa; phylum Chordata; class Mammalia; order Primates; family Cercopithecidae; genus Rhinopithecus; species Rhinopithecus bieti. Next base: position 926,763 of record NW_016824749.1, on the reverse strand, counting down.
CTGTCTTCCCCAGATCATTGACTCAGATGGTAATCTCCTTTGTCAACACCCTCACAGACACACCCAGGATCAATACTTTGCATCCTTCAATCCAATCAAGTTGACACTCAGTGTTAACCATCACAGACATAAATTAGAAAAGAGAAAAAAATAAAGGAATTGATCATGGTTGATAATAAAATCAGTAAAACATTGGAAATATTTAATCTGGGAGAGAAAGAAAAGCACAAACATCCAACATCGAATAAAAAAATAAAACTGTAAAAGATTGGCTACCAGTTTAAGAGAAAGGCATTTATTCATTTACTCAGTGGACATTTACTGAATGTACACTATATATCTAGCACTCTTCCCTGAAATCTGAACTCAAAAATATAAATAAAGAGTATATTCCCTTTAACTCTTTTTTTAAATTTAAGTTTTATTTTTTAAAAATCTCTGTGATATTTGTCCAGTTGTGTGGCATGCATGTGGTATTTTACTATATGCATAGAATGTGTAATGATCACACCAGGGTATTTAGGGTGTATATTACCTTGAATATTTATCATTTCTATGTGTTGGCAACATTTCAAATACTCTTTTCTGGCTATTTTGAAATACCCAGTACATTGTTGTTGTTGATAATCATTCTACTATGCTATCAAACATTGGAACTTATTTCTTCTATTCAACTGTAGGTTTATACCCATTAACCAAACCCTCTTCATCTCCCTTCCCCCAACACAGCCCTTCCAAGCCTCTGGTAACTATAGTTGCATTCTCTACTTCCATGAGATCAACTTTTTAAGCTCCCATATGAGTGAAAACGTGTGATATTTGACTTTCTGTGCCTGGCTTATTTCACTTCACATAATGTCCTCTAGTTCCATCCATGTTGTTGCAAATGACAGAATTTCATATTTTTTATGGCCAGGTAGTAGTCCATTGTGTATGTAGATAGCATATTTCCTTATCCATTCATCTGTTGATGGACACTTCAGTCGATTCTTTGCTATTGTGAATAATGCTTCAATAAACATGAGGGTGCAGGTGTTCCTTTGACATAAGTTCCTTTTCTGTGGATAAATACCCAGTAGTAGAATTGCTGTATCATATAGTAGTTCTATATTTAGATTTTTGAGAAATCTCTATCCTGTTTTCCATAGTGGCTATACTAGTTTACATTCCCACCAACAGCGTATAAGGGTTTTGTCTGCATCCTTGCAAGCATCTGGTGTTTTTTGTTTATTGATACATGATAGATGCTCATAGTCTCAGGATACATTTAGTAATTTAATGCAGTCATATAATTTGTAAAACTCAAATCAGTGTTATCAGGATATCTATCATCTTAAATATTTGTCTTTTCTTTAGGCTAAAAACATTGAAATTATTCTCATCTAGCTATTTTGAAATTCTCAGTAGATTATTGTAAACTATTGCCTACTGATCTACCAAACTCCAGGTCTTATCTTGTCTACCGACCTGTATATTTTCACCTGTTAATCATCCTCTTTTGACCCACCCTCCATACTTCTATTCTTGGCCTCTCATAACAGCCAATCTACAGTCTACACTCTGTATTTATGAGATCCATTTATTTAGCTTCCATATACGGGTGAGAACATGTAATATTTGTCTTCATGTTCTTGGCTTATTTCACTTAAAATAGTGACCACCAGTTTCATCCATGTCGTTGCAAATAGCAGGATTTTATTTTTTAATGGCTGAATAGTATTCCAGTGCTTATGTACACACCATATTTTCTTTATCCATTCATCCACCAAAAAACACTTAGGTGGATTCCACATCTTGGCTATTGTGAAAAGTGCTGGAACAAACACGGGAGTGCAGATACAGATATGGCTTTGATATATTGGTTTGCTTTCTTTTGGGTATATATACTTAGTAGTGGGATTGTTGAATTATATGTTAGGTCTATTTTTAGTTTGTTGGAAAAAAAATCTATGTACAATTTTCCATAGTGGCTACATTGAAGCCCCAGCAACACTGTATGAGGGTTCCCCTTTCTCCACATCCTCACCAACATGTTATTGCCTGTCTTTTTGATTTAAGTCATTTTAACTGGGGTGTGATGACATATCTATGGTTTTGATTTGCATTTCTCTGGTAATTAGTGATGGTGAACATTTTTGTTTTTCATTTACTTGGCCATTTCTATGTCTTTTTTAAAGGAAGATCTATTCAGGTCTTTTGTCCATTTAAAAAAAATCAGATTATTTAATTTTTTGCTACTGAGTTGTTTGAGCTCCTTATATATTCTGTTTATTAATTCCTTGTAAGATGTACAGTTTCCAAATATTTTCTTTCCTTCTGCGAGTTGTAACTTCACTTTGTTGGTTGTTTACTTTACTGTGCTGAAATTTTTTAAATTGATGAGATGCCATTTGTCTATTTTTGCTTTGGTTGCCTATGCTTTTGAGGACTTACACAAAAAATATTTTCCTAGACCAATGTCCTAGAACATTTCCCCATGCTTTCTACTGGTAGTGTCATGTTTCAGATTTAAGTCTTTAATCCATTTTCATTTGATTTTTGTGTATGGTGAGAGAGGATCTAGTTTCATGTTCTGAATATGGTTGTCCAGTTTTCCCACAACCATTTATTGAAGAGGCTGTCCTTTCCTCTATTCTGTATGTTTGGTGACTTTGTCAAAAATAATTTGGCTGTAAATGTGTGGATTTTTATCTGAGTCCTCTCTTCTATTCCACTGGTCTATGCATCTGTTTTTATGTCTGTACCATGCTGATTTATTTACTATAGCTTTGTAGTATATTTTGAAATCAGGCAATGTAGTGCCTTCAGCTTTGTTCTTTTTGCTCAGGATTGCTTTGGCTCTTCGGGGTCTTTTGAGGTTCCATATAAATTTTAGGATTTTAAAAATCTCTTTCTGAGAAGAATGTCATTGGTAATGTGATAGGGATTGTACTGACTCTATAAGCTGCTTTGGGTAGTATCATTTTAACAATACTAATTCTTCAAATCCATGAGCATAAAATATTTTCAATTCTTTTTTGTTTTTCCAATGTCTTTCATCAGTGTTTTACAGCTTTCCTTGTGTAGATCTGTTACTTTAGTTAAATTGACTCCTGGTGATTTGCAGTGATTAGAAATGGGATTGCTTTCTTGATTTCTTTTAGATTGTTCCCTGTTGGCATACATAAATGCTATTCATTATTGTTATGTTGAATTTGTATCCTGCAACTTTGAATTTTTGCATTCGTCATAATCAGTGGGTGTTTTTTGTGAAGTCTTTAGGTTTTTCTAAATGTAAAGCCATGTCAATTGTGAACAAGGCTAATTTGACTTCTTCCTTTCCAATCTGAATGCATTTATTTCTTTCTCTTTCCTAATTGCTGTGTCCAGGACTTCCAGTAGTGTGCTGAATAAAAGTGGTGAAAATGGGCATCCTTGTTTAGTTCCAAATCTTAAAGGAAAGGCTTTCAGTTTTTCCTTATTCACTGTAATGTTCACTTTATTATTCTGAGGTATGCTTCTTCTATATGCAGTTTGTTGAAGGTTTGTATCATAAAGGGAAGTTAAATATTATTAAATATTTTTTCAGCATATACTGAAATGATCATAGTGTTTTTTTCTTGGCTCCGTTAATGTGATCTATAATGTCTATTGATCTGCATATGTTGAGACACACTTGCATCCGTGGGATGAAACTCACTTGGTCATGGCGAATGATCTTTTTAATGTGTTGTTGAATTTGGTTTGCTGGTATTTTGTTGAGGATTTTTGCATCTATGTTCATCAGAGATATCGTCCTGTAGTTTTCTTTTTTTGTTATTTCCTTGTCTGGGTTTGGTATTGGGTAATGCTGGCCTTATAGAAGAATGAGTTAGAAAAAAAAATCGGATACTAGCTTAAGATGAAAGCATTTATTCTTTTATCTAGTGAGTATTTACTAGAATACATATTAGATTCCCAGTAATCAACTGAATTTGAACTTTAAGAATATAAATTACAAACAGCAGTTTGTTTGCTTTAACTCTTTAATAAGTAAAAAGAAAATATTTTGGACAAGAGTTGTGTTTTACTCAATTTCATGATCCTAGTACTTAACCTAATTACTCACATGTAGAAAAACCCTCAATACTACACAGTATTGGTTCAAAAAGCAATGATTTGCCCTACTGACTTGGATTACCAAAATAATACATTAAAATAATATAGGCATGTCTATAACAACTTTACTATTACTAACACAGCATGATGGCTATCATGAGTTGGGATTTGTTGTAATTTCATGGTGAGTAAATATACTTTTGGATTTTCTTTAAGATTCTTAATTTTGAAACATATTTTTAAAATATGGCTATATTCTATGTAATGTATTTTACACAAGTCGGAGCAAATGGCTATAAATTAGATAAATGCTTTATGGTAGTCCCTCAGGGTCTCTTAGAATGAGGTTCTAAATGTTTCCTGGCCAGACTGCCTTTGCGTTTTACCCCAAGTTTCTCTTATATTTAATCTTGTCATTTTTTTCTTCAAATAATGTTAATGTCTCAGTATTTTCTGATGTATGTTTAAAGATCTATTAATTTTTTAATTAATAGAAACCTTATCCAGAATGTTCAACATCAACATTTTGACCCAGTTCACTTTATAATACAGAAGTTAAATAGTAGATCTCACAAAACATTTTCAACCATTTTTAAAATATAGTTTTTGACCTAAGTGCCTCTGAAACACAAGTCAGTAAAAACAGCTGTAACTCAGTAAATAAAGACAGTGGTTACAGATTAAACTACTTATGGACCATTGAAGCTGGCTCATCCATTTATGATGAAGTATTGATTCCTTACTATTGTGGCAAATAGAAGCTGGAATGTGTATTGTCTAGGTGTTAAAACTATTTTTAGTTTATCTGTCTTTAGGACTAAGTCAATTGAAAAGTTATGAGACCCAACCAGTTTAAGTCACTTTTTCTGTAGAATTATAGGAGGGAGATTGGGCACCATGGCTCACGCCTGTAATCCCAGCACTTTAGGAGGCTGAGGCAGGTGGATCACTTGAGGTCAGGAGTTCGAAATCAGCCTGGCCCACATGGTGAAACACTGTCTCTACTACAAATGCAAAATAGCCGGGCGTGGTGGCATGCACCTGTAATCCAGCTACTTGGGAGGCTGAGGCAGGAGAACTGCTTGAACCCGGGAGGTGGAGGTTGCAGTGAACTGAGATCGTGCCATTGCACTCCAACCTCGTCGACAGAGGAAGATTCTATCTCAAAAAAAAAAAAAAAAAGTATAGGAGGGAGTTCTTTTTGGCACCATCAGACATGAAGCCAAACTAGTAAAATTCTAACATATGTCACTTTGTTGTTGGAAAGCTTTTATATAACAAAATAACTTGTAGTTATAAAATACTGCTTTTAGAACAAAAACATGAATAACTCATTATCAAACTACTCCTATTTTTTTCCTTTGTAAACATGGTTTTTAGATATTTGTGTAATGATATTTTCCTGCCTCAGTTCCTAGCACCATAATTTTCCTTTTCCCCATGTTTTATGTCATCACAAGCTCCATATCTTTTCTGCCAAATTTATTACCTTTACACCATCTATAAAAAAAAAAAAAAAAACACAAAAAAAAAAAAAAAAAAAACACTCAAGGGGAAGATTATTTTCCCTTCTTGATTTTGCTCTTTTCCAGAATGGATTTTCATCTTTATTTGACCATACTTTTCCTTTTTTTAATTCATTCCTCATGGAATTTTGTCTGCTTCTCATTTCATTTCATTTCTTAAGTGTTTAATGTGAAGAGCTCTTGTATTTTGTATGAACATAGTGTGAATAAAGCTTCCTTTATTTCATGTATTTTACTTCTATTTTTTCTATCTGATCTGAGAATTATATTTCTTTTTCTTAGTTTGATATACATAGTGTGTTCTTTTCACTTAAGAATATGTATCTAGAGGGTTCCAGTGTCCAAGGTGAAGAGCACACCAGGGATTCCCGGGTCTGATTTGACTGCTTCTGGTTCTTGTCATTGTCATAGGCTAGGAGCATGGCAGGCAGTCCACCAGAGTTAGGAGACACATGGTCTATACTGGGTGACTTAGATTCTTGGTCTTTTTGTCTTTTACTTCTTTGGCTGCACTTTTAAACACATTTTATGAGATTGAACTGTTTATTTTAGTTATTATTGGCATTTTTCTTACTTATAAAAAATTAATTTCCCCAAATATATTATATTTTAGGGAAGGAGGGATTTTATTTGACTTAACTTCACTGTCTTAACCAGTAAGTCTCTGTTATTTCTGTTGAAAAGTGATTAAACATGTGTAAAAATAATTTAGCAAGAGCAATTAATTGGTCTGGTGAGAAAGGGAATATTGTGCTGTGCAATGAGGTAGAAAAGATAGCCATCATAATATTTTTATTTTTTAAAACAAGTTATTGGCTCTGTCACCCAGGCTGGAGTACAATGGCACTATCACTGCTTCCTGCAGCCTTGACCTCCTGGGCTCAGGTGATCCTCCTACCTCAGCCTATGGGTAGTTGTGATTACAGGTGTGCACCATGCCCAGCTAATTTTTTTTTTTTTTTTTTTTAGAGACATAATCTTACTATGTTACCCAGGCTGGTCTCAAACTCCTGTGCTCAAGCAGTTATCTTGCTTCATCCTCCAAAAGTGCTATGATTACAAGTGTGAGGCACTGTGCCCAGCCCACCATATTATGTTTAAATTTATCTGCTCTCTACTGATGGTTCTTCAGACCACGACATATATGTCTTTGAAGTAGTATTGTTTGAACACTGGCATAAGAATGAACATTAAATGTCTTTTAAATTAAATAGAACCTTAAAAGCAGTTAGCAATTGAGGACATGTCTCCAAAAAATATGAAAATCAAAGGATTAGAATCTTTAATATATGATGAGTACACTCCAGTGAATGAAATAACATCGAAGGCGATGGACAGACAATTTGGGAATGAGGGAAAAGTGAAAGCCTGTGGGTAGAGTGGTACTGGGTAGGTTCAAACTCACTAAACATCCAAAAAGGGTATGATATTCATCTAGTCAACTAGCAAAATAATACAATCATAAAAACATAAAAATCAAAATGAAAAAATCTAAATAATACAATTTTCAACCTAAGAAATTTAAACTGAAATGGATATTCCCAGCCACTGCAAGGCAGAGTGGGAAAATTTTCCATTTTGGAGAAATCTATTTGGTAAAATCTGCCACTACCAGCTGCTGGGCACCAAGGAAGGTCAGAAAAGAAGACACACACTTCCCAGGAGGCTCCTGGGAAGACAGAAAACGAGATGATTGTTAAAATGGGGGACATTTACTGCAGGAGAGAGAGATGCAATCTAGCCTTTAAAAGTGTTCAGATACTTCCACATAGCAATTATACTTATAGGGATTTATTACATGGAAAACCTGCAAACAAAGTTTTATGCATTAAGGGCTTTTATCACACAAATATGTTAATTATTCATACAGTGAAAAATTATGAACAAATGAAACATTCAACATTTGGAATAACTGCCAACTAAGCTGCAGTGCAGCTCTACAGAACAGTAAGATATAACCATTAGAAACAATATATATGAAAAAGCAGTAAAATGGAGTCATCCACATGCTAGAAGGTAAATAATAACAACAAGTTTCAAGCATAAGGTTAGCTAATCACTTAAAATGTACATAAACTGAACAAAATAACTGAACTAATATAAAGAATGGTAAAATAATCTTTTTATATGTTTGCATGTATAAGATCCTTTTTTTACAAGAAAATCCAAACAAAATTTAAAACATACATAAAATTATAGGCAACTACTTTTTATCTTTATGATTCAGTTAAATTTTCCTGTTTTAAAAAAACAGATACATTTGAGACTATGCATAATTTAAAAAACACAAGCCAGTATAAATAAACCTCCCTCCCCTCCAGCATCCAGCCACTTCATTTCTTTTTGCTTTGGAGAAAAATGCACTCCCCTGCTTCATCAGTTACTTGTGGAACCTTTCAGAGATAATCTTTGCATATTTAAGCATCTATCTTTAATATATGCTAATAATATGTACATATTGGTGAGATATTTGAGCCTGCAGATTTCTTGTGAGAGGACTCAGTGAAGTGCCAAGAGGGATAGACGTGGACTGAGAAAACGGAATTGTTTTCGTTCTTCCACTTACGGTAGTCACCAGAATTGCAGATTCCTTCAGCTTTCAGATTCCTTCCATGCAAATGAGGGTGCTAGCCTCTTACCTGCTGGTCTCACCGTACTGATAGATAGACCGAGATCAGAGAAGGTGCTCTGGAGCTGTCCTGCTTGGATTTGCTGGCCTCGACACATTTCCATATGCTGAATAGTTAATGAGGATTAATGTGTTTAATTTCCAAATGTTGAAGGATATTTTTTCTGTCATGCTGAAAAAATCCTAGATTGACCTTTTTTCATCCCCCCAGCACTGGGAACATGTTGCTCTGTCTTTTTCTGGCTTAAAGGTTTCTGATGAAGCAACTACTACTATTTTAAAATCTTTCTTCCTTCTTATCTATAATTTCAAGATTTTGTCTTTATATCTGTATTCCCAGCAATTTCTCACATAATCTTTGGTGTGGTTTTACTTGTGTTTATACTCAATGACATTCCATGGACTTCTTGGACCTGTGGCTTTATACCATTATCAAATGTGTAAATATTTCTATATATCTTAAAATTTTTTTCTAATTTGTATATTCTTCTGTGCTATTTCTCAAGTATTTTTATCTCCTTCTGGAACCTCAGTTATCATAAGTTGCTAATATTAAACTACGGGTCATTTAGGTTTGGCACATTTTTGTTCAGTCTTTGTTGTCTCTCTGTGCCTTATTTTGCACTGTTTCTATTAATGTATCAACATGTCAGGAGCGTCTTTCTTCCTGCAGTATCTATTTGTTTTAATTTATGTGAACGTTTCCTTTCAGCTATGATACTTTTCATCCCGGCTGATCTCATGATACTTTTTACATCTCCTTTTAATCTTTTCATGTGTTCATGTTTTCCTTCAAGTCTTTAAAATGAGTTTTAGAAAATTCTTGTTTACTCATTCCTCATCTTGTCATTTCAAGATTTGTCTCTATTAAATATTTTTGTAAAGGTAGCCATATTGTGCTGTTTACCTGGATGACTCATAATTATTGACTGGATGCTAGACATTATGGAATTTACATTGTTGAGTGGTTGTTGCTTTTTTAAAAAGCGTTTTGGAAAAGTTATCAAGATGTAAGTTGCTTGCATCTTTATACCTAGGCGTGGATTACCTAGGCTGTTTTATCATTTTGTTTTGTAATGTTTTGTTTGTAATTGAAGGCTAAGTCTGGAATCGTCTTTAGAACTAAGTCAGCTCCACAGCTGAAACGTGATGTGTCTAGAGTCTCCATGTCAGCCGGAGACTTTCAACAGGGCACCTTTCCAGCAGGTGAGAAATGCAATGATTCCCAGTCCTAATGTGAGTCTTCACAATGGTTCATCTTTAGCTTCTAGGTAATTGTACTTTCTCTTGCAGAAGCTTTTTATTTTTTTCAAATTTTGTTGGATTTTATCGCAAAAGCCTGTACAGATTGATATTCAGGTAACCAATCAAAGACTTGAGAGATCCCCATAGAGTGATCTAGGACCCTTTCTCTATTCAGCTTCCTTGCTTTTGTTTTCTGGTACGAGGCCCATACATTTTAGCCACTTTGGACCCCTTAGCACAAATCACTGCCTCTGTAATTTAGCAAATCTGTGGGACTATTCTTGAAATGACCCTCCCTATGCTGCAATCTGGAAAGAGCGTCCAGGCAAAAAAGCTTGCTTGATGGTTGAGACCACCTTGCTTGCTTTCCTTCAATCACACAGTAGCCTTCTGCTGCCCATTGTCCAAAGTCTAAAAACTGTTGTTTCATAGATTTTGTTCAGTTCTATGTGCTGTTAGTCTTTTTCCTAATAAGAGAGAAAATTTTACAGCAATTGCTTCTTTAAGGGCAACTCCTATTGTCTGAACTTAAACCCTGACTTTGCCATTTAGTAAATGCATGGCCTGGGACAAAGTATTTAACATCTCGCCTCCATTTCCTCATCTATCAATGGGGATACATAATAGTGTTTACCTGACAGGATCATTGTGATATTTAAATGAGATAATAGATGCAAATTGCTTATACAATGTCTTGCATATTGCAAGCTCTGTGAGAGATAATAATTGAAACTTCAATAGTGAAACAAATACAGACACTGTCAAAACCAACATGGAACACAGAGGCTGGGGAGATAAAGACATGAATTACATAGTTGTACAAACAAACTGCCGGTGTGGACAGTGCTATCGAGAAGTACCTTACGCTATTAATGATCATTGTTTAAAAAGTGTCCCTAACGAATTGATACTTGAGGTGAAATTCCTGACAAATTGACAATTTTTGAGGTAAAATTTGATATAACAACTTACCTTGATTCTCCCATTCTTTAAAATAGGTCACTATAAATCACATTGTCTGTATTAGATTTCAGTGAGCTATTCCCTGCAGCTTGAGAATGACTTTCAGTTTAATAAAAAATAAAATATAAAGTTTTCTCATTAAAATGTACGCTTCCTCAGCACTCTGGGATTATATGAAGGGTGAAATATCTACATTCAAACAGTAGTCAAAGCTTCAGATTTTTTTTTTTTTTTTTGGTCTAAAAAACTCAACCTGGCAGTTATATTGTGTACTTTCAATCCTATGGACATTTACATTAAAATAGAAAGCTCTTAAGGTCCCTTGGAAAAAATAATTTGGTATTTTTGTTCCAAACTGAAGGATACTTTCACACCGGTGGTTGATAACATGATCGGTCTTTGTAAAAGCCTCTGTGCCCTGCCTCGGACTTTCGAAATGCTGCTAATTGTTGGTGTTTGCTCCTGACAATGTAAACATGGAGTTGGTGATCATTTTTATGATCCAACTTTGTTTTGAAAACTTTTCTACTTTTATGTACATTAAGCCACTCAATTTTCACCAGTTACAAACAATATTACAATATGTGTTCTCCTGACCATATTTAGAGTTCCTGTAAGGAAAACTCTGGAAATAGAATTGTTAGATTACTACTGGAATGGTAGGATATAAACATTTTTACTTTAACACAAATGTCTGGATTCCTCTCCAAAGGTTTTATGTCAACTTACGCTTCCATCAACAGGTTGTGATTTCTTTTTCCTCCATACACTTGGTGTCACTTGTTGTCAATATTTGCCAACCTTCTGGTTATGAAGTCATATGTCATTTTAGATTGATACTTCTGTCGATTGTCTGGATACTAATAGTTGCTATTTGTAAAAGCGGCAAATATGTTCTACCAAAGAAAGCCCTTCTTCTTTTCATTTGTGAAAATGAAACATACTGAATTTTACTTATAATTTTTGCTTTTGGAGTACTTTTAAAGATATTCATTTCTACCCAGGATCACAAAAATACTCTCCCATATTTTTTTCTAAAATGTTTGTAATGTCACATCTCACATTTGCTTCTTTAATCTACATGGAATTGGTTTTACATTACGGTGCAGTATGAATCTGATTTTATTTTTCACTGCATGACTAAGTATGCCAAAGCAATTGCTCACCCAATCTCAGTGTCATCGCTATTGCTTCATGTTACCATAAACACTCCCTTTCTGTTCCATTAATAATTTGTTTATCCTTGTGCAAATACCACACTGAAAAAAATTACAGCTGCATTTTAATGTCTTAGCATCAAGGTAGAAAGAGAAAGCTATTATTTCAAAATTGTCTTAATTATGTTTGATCCTCCACTTTCCATTTGATCTTAAGATCATCTTGGAATGAATGTGTGAATATATATAAAATAGTATATTACATTAGTGAAATTAACATATTTTCCATGTTAGTCTTCATGTTTATGAGTGTGGAAAATCTGTAGACTTTTTCAGGTCTTATTTATAGTCTTCAATATGCTTAAAATATTTTCCGTAAAGACATCATCCATTTGTGTCAGACTTTTTCCTAGGCTTGTTATTTGTATGACTAAAAGATGCTTTTCCAATATAGTTTCTAACTACATTCTCTAACAGTATGTGGAAATATCACTAATTCTCATATATTAATCATATCTGTCAGTACATTCTTATAATTTCTAATATTTATCTGATTATTCTGTCAATGTTTGAGTAAAAAATATATACATATTTGATCGATTGATTTTTAGGTACGGAAAGTTTGATTATTCACATGAAAATATAATCAAAAAAGTTGTCTCTCCCTTTCCATTAAGTATTATTTGTTTCTTTTCCTCATTATAATACATTAACTAGTAACTATCTGGTAGCTATCTACCTCTTGTAAAATGTTGAATGGAAGACATAATACTCTTTTTCCAAATTAAATAGAAAAGCTTTTAAAGCTTTTAAAGGAATGTCCTTTCTTTCCTGGTTACCTAGATGTATTTATTATCTTTTGAAATGATCATATGCCTTTTCTCTCACGTAAAATTTTAATGTGAAATATTACTTTGATATATTTTCTGATGTTTAGTTATTCTTATGTTTCTGAAATATAGTCTACTTAATCAGTGTGTTCTTTCTTACATTCTTGAGTTATAGATACTAACAGTTTAGCTCTTAAATGAGACTTACTTATAAATTTTCTTCAATTGCTTTTCCCTAGTTTTAATACAGAGACTTAGTCTGATAACATTTTATTCTTTAACAATTTTAAGATATAAAGATTACACTTTGTTTAAATTGAGGAAAAAACTGTAAGTTTTTTTGTGGAATAGGAGTTAAATCACTGTTTTGTTTTCATGAGAGTTGTTTCCTTATTTAGGTTTCCTGTTTTTATAAATCAATTAGGGAAATTGATGTTTTCTAGAAAGTGTTCTTGTTAACTGAAATTTTAAAGTTTACTGGCATCTGCATTCGTATTTTCTTATGGTTTAAAAAATCTGTCATTTGTGGTTTTTATATTCTGATTCAAATTATGTGTGTCTTTTTCTTTCCTTAGGCAGTCTTTGTAGAAGTTTGTCTACTTTATAAGCAATTCCAAAGATACAGGGGTACTTCTGTTAATTTTCACCTGTAATGAACAGCATACATTGATGATGGACACTATGTATGCCAAGATAATTTAATAATGGAGGAGGTACTAAGATGTCTATTTATTCATATTGTATGCTCTCCTTTATAATTAAAGGAAATTATATTTACGTTTATGTATTGGCAAAATTGATTTGTTGTTATAAATTAGGTCTAAAATCAATTCTAAAAGATGAATTATGGTGGCATTCCTATAATAAATGATTGTGTAATTCACAGTGATCACTGTGAAGGGAAGTACTCACATAGCTTCATTACTTTGTCGCCACCGAGCATGTATAGACCCAGAATGCAGTGCCTGTTGGAAAGAAGACTGATTGATTGATGATTGACTAATGCATTTTAGAAACTGAGAAACTGTTATTTAAAAGTGAACCATTAATTTTTAGTCTTTGGATGTAGAATGGCAATTAACATGTTGCAGTGTCCCTGAGGTTTTGAGAAAGAGCCTGACTGCCTCCTACTGATCATCTGATCTACTGATCCTAGTTTTCCAGAGAAGAGTAAATATGAAGAGAGCGAGAGTGGGAGACAGAGGGCAGAGGAGAAAGAGGAGAAAGCTGTTATCTGTGAGTGAAGCAGGAATCTATGTGCATTATCCAATGTTCCTAGGACTGTGCAGTCAAAATTCACGTGAAAGCATGTTGGAAGGACTCAAAAAGGCTCGGTGGCTGGAAGGAGTCAGGAAGACTCTAAGGTTCAGGTACTGAACGTGACAGATTCAAACACCTGGCACCTGGAGTGAGGACTGGGGAGGTTCTAACAGGAGTTGAAAAAGCTAAGCCCTAAAGGGCTTAATTTGGAAGACTGATGGGGATGTTGTAGTTGGGCAGCGTAACTAGGAAGGCTTTGGCACCAACAGACCTTCTGACAGGACAGATGCTCCTGAGATTATTTAGCCTAGGGGAGGAAGCAGAAAGATAGGGGTTCAAAGATTTTACTTCCTGCTACTATGGCAACGTGGGATTTTTAGAGTCACTGTCATCAGTGTCAGGTGAATAGGGTGAGACGGTGGCCCCTGCTGGGCCTGCCCCAGCCCCTCTGCCCTTTGGCTCCTGTGAGTTGGCTGCGGGACCCTCTGAACCGGGGGACCCTCTGGACTGCGGGGCCTTCTGGACTGGGGAACCCTCTGGACGGGGAGACCCTCTGGACTGGGGGACCCTCTGGACTGGGGACCCTCTGGGCTGAGGACCCCTCACCCACACGCACCCTTTTCTGCCCCATCCGCCCTCGGTGCATAACCCAGGGGTACAACAGGCTCGCCCTGTGGCTTCAGTTGTGCTTCCGTGTCCCGGGGGCTTCCAGCTGGGCCCGCAGGAGCCGAGACACTCTTGCTGCTTAGCTTGCATCCTCCGGGCTGTCCTGCTGCTTCTTCCCGAGAGAAGCCACTAAGCTGTGACCTGCACGGGAGTCCCGCGCTCTCTCCCTCTCTGTCTCCCAGGCTGGAGTGCAGGCGCGATCTGGGCTCCCTGCAGCCTCCACTCCCTGGCCTCAAGCCTCCCACTCCAGCTTCCCAAATAGCTGGGATTACAAATGCGTGTCACTCAGCTAATTTTTGTATTTTCTTTTAGAGACGGGGTCTTGTTATGTTGCCCAGGCTGGCCTGGATCTCTGCGGTTCAAGCCGTGGGCCAGTCTCTGCCTCCCAAAGTACTGGAATTAGAGGCATGAGCCACCCTCCCTGGCTATTTTTTGTATTTTTTTGCAGAGAACTCCTGGGCTCAAGCAATCCTCCTGCCTCGATTATTTGTTTTTAAATGAGCCTGTCTTGCCTGCATTGCTGTGTACTTTTCGAGACAGTATAGAACTTACAGAAAAAGTATGAAAAGTGCAAGTGTTTATTTAGATAGCAACTACTGCTTAGCACTCAACATATTTCCTTTATCCGTCTTCCATTCGCACTTCCTTTCCTCCTTCCTCCCTCCCTCCCTCCCTTTCTTCCTTTTTTCAAATTAACCTTTAGGCCAGTTACTGATACTTGGCTATGGGGTTTGCATAGCTAGCTTGCCTTGATGTAACTACACATGTAGTCAGCACCCATCACTTTGATGGAAGTTTCCTAGTTTAGAAACACCTATCTCTGGATTATAATGAATCAACACAGGGGCCAAATAATAAAACCTCAGGGAATCAAGACATGTAAAGCCCAGAATTTTAAATAAATAAGGTTTATGGAACATTAAAAACAAATATATTGGACTTCCCATGGAGAATACTTTATTGTTGGTTATACTGAAGATAAATATTAACAACACAAATAACATGCAAATACACACTCTTAATATGCAAAACATTGCTTTTATTTGGCTTGCAGCATTGATGTTGTAATGCTAGCATTCACTGACATTTAATTTGTGATATAATATTGTCCCAACTGCTGCCTGCCTTTACACTATATAATACAAACTATTGTCAAAAGTGTCTTTGAGATGCCTTATGGGGCATTTGTTACATTTATTGCATTTATAGAAAATAGAGCCTGGTGAATACAGAACA
Organism: Rhinopithecus bieti; assembly: GCF_001698545.2. NCBI lineage: Eukaryota > Metazoa > Chordata > Mammalia > Primates > Cercopithecidae > Rhinopithecus > Rhinopithecus bieti. The sequence goes on along the minus strand of NW_016824749.1, from coordinate 911,174 downwards.
AATGTAACTGATTTTTGTGTTCTTAAGCAAAACAGCTTAGCAGTACTTTCAGAAACTTTCTGATGCTCCTCATTCCACCACACACTTCATCTAGAAAGGTTTCCAGCCATCCTTCCCACTTCCCACCACAGACAAGGCTCTTCCTAAGAGAACTCCTTAAAAATTACTATTGTTACTTTTACTTTTAATAATTTCAATTTTCAGTTTTCTTTGCTTACAGTAACCTTAAAATAGCAAATACCGTGAGGAGTAAAGAGAAAGACTTTGGAAGAAGGGAAGATGCTTTATATCTTAGTATCACTCACACTGTGTCTCATATAATTCTTTAAATGTACTAGTTACTCAACTTTAGTTCACTAATTTCAAAACAAATTCCAAAAAGAAGTTATTTTTTAAGAACCAGTGAAGTTCGCTATTTCAAGGGAAACATTGCCTAGCAGCCTACCTCTATTTCTTGCCCAATTTGTCTTTATACATCTATATCAAAAACTATATATATTTATGAATGAGGTCTGCTTAAAGTAAGGTAAATGTATATTGTGATTCAGCAGTTATTGAAATTAAATTCCACAAAGTGCCTTTTTACCTGATGGAAACTTTATTATGTATTTAAACACATGCAAATCATTAAGCTAATTATATGACCTTAAATTTAAATCACTGAGCTTATCTGTATTTTGATTTAATTTAATTAATTTATTTTTTAGAGACAGGATCTCACTCTGTTACCGAGGCTGGAGTTCAGTGGCACAATCATGGCTCACTACAGGCTAGACCGCCTGGGCTCAAGTGATCCTTCTACATCAGTCCTCAGAGTATCTGGGACTAAAGGCACGTGCCACCAGGCCTAGCTAATTTTTATTTTTTATTTTTATTTTTTTTGGTAGAGATGGGGTCTTGCTTTGTTTGCTGAGTCTGATCTTGAACTTCTAGCCTCAAACAATCTTCCTGCCTGGGCCTCCCGAAGTCCTGGGATTACAGGTGTGAGCCACCCTGCTCCACCTGATTTAACTTTAGAGATTAAAGGGAACTTCAATATTGTCTAGTTTGAAATCTTTTGGAGATAGTTTTGGCCCTTACTATTCCAGGTAGTAAAGAAAATTATACCAAATATATACTACATTTAATACAGAAAAATATTATAAAATAATGTATACACAAGTCATATAGAAGTTATAAGATAATATATATTAAGTATAAAAATTAAAACAGAATCATGCATTGTAGACATTTAACAAGTTTGACATTAGGAATCTTAAAATGGGTATTTTTTGTTTTCAGGCATGAAGTGTATCTTTTAAAGATATCTTTGTGTCCAAAGAGAACAGCTGATGACACTATAGACCCATATTAATGTAAGAAATAGCTGAGTTGTTATATTGAGCTTTCACTTTAATTTCTACATTTTACCATTAGCAAGGTTGAATAATTTCTTGGCTTAAGCTTGTATTTCCTTTTTTAAAATTCCCTATTTGTATCTGTGATGCTTAATTTTATGTGTCAACTGACTAGGCAGTGGTACCCAGTTATGGGGTCAAATACAGTCTAGATGTTGCTGTGAGGGTATCTGTAAGACGAAATTGACATTTAAATCTGTAGAATTTGAGTAAAGCTGATTACCTTCCATAATGTGAGTGGACCTCATCCAATCCCTTGAAAAGGCCCTTTATAGAAAACACTGAGGTTTTCCAAAGAAGGGGTGATTCTGCTTCAAAACTGCAGCCCGGCCTGAGTTTCCAGCCTGAAAACACCAGATTCAAAGCCGCAGCACCAACTCCTCCCTCAGTCTTCAGCCTGCCAGGCTGCTCCACAGATTTCAGATTTGTCAGCCCCTACAATTCTGTAAATCAATTCCTTAAAATAAACATTTCTCTCTATATTTATGCAAATGGATAAATGACACATAGCTGTAGATTTCACTACATAGATACAGATATGTAGATCATGGAGATCTATCTCCTATTGGTTCAATAAATCATTGGTTTTGTTTCTTTGCGGAGCCCTAAACAATATTCTTTGCTTAGTTTTAAAATTTGTATGTTCACCTATTTCTTACTGATAAAATTTACTTAATAAAATGATTAACCCTTTAAATGTCTCATGATGCAATTTTTTTTCTCATCGTGTGTGATTTGCTTTTCTGTTTTCCAACAATAGAAGTTTTACATTTTTAGAAAGCATTTCATTTCTTTTGGATTTGTTCCTGTACAGTAATTCCCCATTACAAGATAAAGACATATTTCTCTGTATATTTTCTTCTAAGTATTGTTTTATTTGTTACATTTAATTTAGTGATCTATGTGGAATTTACTTTGATATATGATAGAAGATAAAACTATATACTTTTACTTACATAGTTTATCAATTGCTTCAACACCATTAAAAAAATAACCTACAGATTTGAAATGGTTATTTTAGCTAGGGCTGCCAAATTTAGCTAATAAAAAGAAAGGATGCCCTGTTAAATTTGTGAAATTTTGAATTCGCATAAAATAAATTAAATTTAACATACATTTGTGAATTTTGAATTTTATATTAAAATGATTATTTTTAGTATGTCCCATGCAATATTTGGGGCATACTTATACTAAAAAATTATTTGGTGTTTATTAGAAATTCACGTTTAGGGCCAGGCATGGTGGCTTATGACTGTAATCCCAGCACTTTGGGAGGCCAAGGTGGGCAAATCACTTGAGGACAGGAGTTTGAGACCAGCCTGGCCAAGATGGTGAAACCCCATCTCTACTAAAAATTCAAAAATTAACTAGGCATGGTGGTGCACGCCTGTAATCCCAGCTACTCGGGAGGCTGAGGCACGAGAATCGCTTGAGTCCAAGAGGAAGAGATTGCAGCTGAGCTCAAGCCACTGCCCTCCAGCCTGGGTGACCTCAAAAAAAAAGTCATATTTAGCTGGATGAGCTGGGTCTATGTCATGTATTTTATTTGGTAACCTAACTTCAGCCATTATGATTTTTCCGCTGTGCTTTCTATGCATTCTAATGAATCTTGAATCACAAAATTTGCTGATAATGCAGCAACTATAGAAGGCACTAGAGATAAGAGACCCAATTCTTGCTCATGTCATTGCATTGTCCTTGAGGATTCAGTCACAGGAGCTGAAAATGAATTACTATTTAAAAGAGGCTATGGATAGTTTCCTATTTTGACAATACAAACATTTTAAGTGACTATGATAGATCCATTTTTCTTATATTAATAAAAACATTTTAAGTGACATAGTCATAATCATTTTTTATATATAATAAAAACATAAAACATTTCAAGTGACATAGAATAGATCATTTTCTTATACCTGAATCAATGTATATTTTAGCTTATTTGAGAGACATGGCTGAATTGTTTCAGAAAATAATCATTTCAATATTTCTTAGATGTAAATTGAATTTTAGATGTATTTAGATTTAAATCAAGCATCGTATTGCCACTATGAAATCCGAAATCAGAGAAAACACAAAATAATGGAGAATTTAACATAACAGTAAACTTTCTGATATTCTGGTTACTTGCCACCTTAAAACAGGGCAGGATGTTATCCACAAAACCTGAAGCAGAGAAGCATCATCTTCAGCATGACTATACTTCAATACAGCCTTAACCATTTCATTGCACCTTTTCTGCCCTTGGGGACGTTTAATATTTTAAAACATAGCAAAACAGTCATTGCCACCACAGGGCTCATCTTGTGGGCCAGAGATAGGTCAGGGAAGGTAACTGAGCTGGAAGCTAAAGAAGCCATTATGCATGTGTCTCCTTCTTTTCCCATCTTCCCCACAATAGCAAGGAGAAGTCTATTGGATTGACCAACACTACAGGATAAACGAGTTGTCTTTAACAATATTAGACACAGGTAAAGCCTCAGCAGGAAAATGTGAATTTTGAAGGTGGTAAAAGAGTTTTCCTTGATAGGAAGTTATAATTTCAATGCAAGGACTAGAATTTTGTCAACAGAATTAGCTTGAGGAATTTTAGCATGTTATGGTAACACATAATTTCACCGTGAAAAAATCCCAAATGCTGTTTGTTGGTCTTCCAGGTTGTTAGAATGCAGTAACAACCAGTATGTAATGCACGCTGCAATATTACCCACATGGGGGTTGGATGTTTCACAGAAACCTGCCATTATTGATCATTATGATAATTATAATCGATAATTTTTAAAAAATGCTCTCATTTTGCTAAGTTGCAATTTCTTACCTAATTGGATTATATCCTCTCTTTCTTTCTCAATACACTGCAAATGATTTGTAATTATCGCAAATCATAATTTTAAAATTCTATGGGAGACTGTATTTTCAAAAGCCTGCTGCAAGAATATCTGCCATCCAACATACTCTTTTGTAATGTGACTTGCCAGTAACCCTGGAAAGATGCAGTCTGCCTCTGCACTACCTCGCATCTGTGTGGAGTCTGTGACTGCAATGATGCAGCAGACGTGCTCTCGTGTGACTTCTGAGGATACATCTTAAGGAGTCAAATCCTCGTATCTTCTCTCTGGACTGCTCACCCTGGGGAAACTCTGCTTGGAACATGGTGCCTTTGCCACGAGAGGCCCAACCCACATGGAGAAGTCATCTGTAGGTACTCTAGTCCACGCCCCCAGGAGAGTTCTGCAATGTCAGCCAGTGCCAACTACCCGTGGTGTGAGCGCACCTGCTTGGACTGAGGCAGGCTTTGGATAACTAAGTCTTGGCCGACCTCCATCTGCACCTTCATTTGAAACCTCAAATGAGAACTGCAGCCAACCCAGATAACTATGAGAGATGATAATAAATTGTTCAAGTTAAACAAAAGTCGGGATGGTTTGTTAGCCACAACAGATAGCTGAAACAGATGCTTACCATGGCTTCGAAGTCAGTCCGGGAGCATGCATAGTTGACTCACCCTTTCCAGTGTCACCTTCTCCCTCTCCCCAGTCCCACTCCCTGAACATGGCGTTGCCCCTGAAGAAGTGGATTGAACAATTTCAGGTAATTTCTTGTGTATCAACTTTTTTTCATTTCACGTCCTCTGTCAGTATTATTGGAATGAATGATTTTATTTCTAACTTGAGAATACATAGGGGTCAAGTGTATAAGCACTCCATTGTTTCCTGACTCCCCGTTCTCCACCATAGCAGTAACACCCAGAGGAAGGCAGGCTTGGTCTTCCTAGGAACAGGATCATGCTGCTCTACTTAGCTGTGTTTCTAGCTTGGATTAGGAAAAATAAACACACATAAAACACCTGGGGGTCAGTGGGCGATCCAGAGAATACTTTTCTGACATTGCTCTCCCTGTCTTGAAACTAGAAGACATACAAATTAACTTTTTCTTCTGTAGATTCTCCAAAGAACGTTTGGCAGCCATTTTGCTGTGGGAAGAGTAAATGTGGAAAATCTTTTCATTGCACACAAGCTTTAGAGCTTATTGGAAAGTTGCTACCTTAATAGCCTGTCCTTTTCTACTAGAAGTTCTTTCAATGTAGCATGATTGTAAATTAGAAAAGTGAAGTGGAATAATTCATATATCCATTTTATCACAATATAGGAAAGCTGAACATATACAATATCCTCAAGCAAAATGATAAATAAAAATATATGCTTATCTGAATTATTTATTTGTTAAAATTGAAAGCTTTTAAATATGTTTTGTTTTCATGAATAGTCAATAGTAGCTTGTGTATACTGCTCAGTAATAATATGGGCAAGATTCATGGAATGATCTTAAGAAGGAATCCAGGATTCGACAGCAATAACAAACCGACTGGTGACTTTGGGAGTATGTGGATTCTTCGTGGATATTGAATGAGTAACTGACATTTTGAAAGACTAGTGTTAAATTAAAATATATTTAATACATTTAATTCTGATTTAATAAAACCACGGGATGCTTTGTAATAATTTACACTCACTTTTGAATAGAGAAAAATCCTTTTCAGACTCTCACATGTTTTCTTTCATCTTTTTTTTTTTTTAGACAGAGAATCGCTCTGTCACGCAGGCTGGAGGGCAGTGGTGTGATCTTGGTCACTGCAACCTCCACCTCCTGGGTTCAAGCGGTTCTCCTGCCTCAGCCCCCCGAGTAACTGGGACTACAGGCCCACCACCATGCCCAGCTAAAATTTTTGTATTTTCAGTGGAGACTGGGTTTCACCATGTTGGCCAAGCTAGTCTTGAATTCCTGACTTCAAATGATCCACCCACCTTGACCTCCCAAAGTGCTGGGATTGCAGGTGTGGGCCACTGTGCCTGGCCAGACTCTCACTTTTGACAGTGTTGATGATCTCATCTGCACAATTACTGCTGACAAATGCTGGATTCCTTTTTCCCTTGAGGGAAACATCTTTTTTCTTTTTTTCTTTTTCTTTGGTTTTAGACAGAGTCTCCTTGTGATGCCTAGGCTGGAGTGCAGTGGCACAATCTCGGTTCACTGCAACCTCTGCCACCTGGGATCAAGCGATTCTCATGCCTCAGCCTCCCAAGTAGCTGGGATTATAGGCATGCACCACTACGCCCGGGTAATTTTTTGTACTTTTAGTAGAAACAGGGTTTTGCTATGTTAGCCAGGCTGGTCTTGAAGGCCTGGGATTACACGTGTAAACCACCACACCCAGCCGGAAGCAAACATCTTAAGAAACCACTTAAAACTATTTCCTGGGATCTAGAAAGCACTGTGAAATATTATCCCCATTTTCACAACAACAAAGGGAACAATAAACACAATGAGCTGAGTATCATCACTATTATCAGTGAAAAAAAAAAATAAGACCAAATCCATCACAAGGGAATAAAAATATTTGTCAATGTGAGAGGATCCTAAGGGTTTTCTTTTTTCTGCCTCAAGTGTTCAAATTATTTTATTTTGCTATATAAAATAATTCAAAGGTTTCATGGTCATTTGATTGACATACATAAAAGATTATTCCATCAGGCAATCTAATTATTCTTAGGAGAATGTGCTCTTAGAAATCTATTCTCCTATACTGCACTGTAAAAGACAAACTGGATTGACAATAAGATTATGTGCATGTCAAATTTGGTTCATTACCTGACAGAAACATGTTGGCTGACAAAAGTATCAAAAGTCTTACTCAAAATCCCATTTTAAAAAATTGTGAAGACCAAAGTCGAAGGATATGTCTCATATTAATTTAAATTTTCCCTTTTGTAAAGATTTTGTAATAAAATATAAAATTAAGCTGAATTGACATACCCTTCTTCAGAAGACATTTGGCATCAATGGAAATAATTATTGTTCTCTTTTCTAGAATGTCTGGATAAGCTGTGAGTTGAGCATAGTTTATCAGAACGTTATTTTCCTTCAAGAAACGAAACAAGGAAACACTGCACTGCACTCACCTTCCATGATGCTATTTGCTTCAGACACTTTCCCACACTATGAGCTCCTACAGGAAAATCACTATCTTTCTTATCAGGAAACAATGAGGCAAGTCACCGTATCATTACCTATATTTCAAAAAGGTAAATGATTAAAAATGTCTGCCCTGGGAGATCACCGTATTGGCATGTCTGTGCTTTCACAAGCACTATTACCCTAAGCTATATTTCATTTTGAAATGCCAAAATGAGGTAGAGTAATGTTTACCAGATTTAACCTTGTTCACTTTAGTGGTTGAAATGAGTCCTTGCATATGGGTAAAAGAGACGAAAGCAGAAAAGTAACAAAATTAGCAGACCCCATCTAGAGATTTGTGTGTACATTCGATTGTGCTTACTAGCATAACTTTGAGAGGCTAAAATGTTATGCTTATTTATAAGAAGCACTGGATGCACAAACAATAGCCGCAGTATATGTATAATGATGACAAATTAGCACAAGGTACATTTGAATTTGAGAGTTAATTCATATTGATGTAGTGGAGTTTGGAGGAAAGCACAGTGAGTTCCAACAGTGTTGTGGCACTGACCTGAGATAACTTACCAGCACATGGGCAATCTTACTGCCTCAGCCTCCCAAAGCACTGGGGTTATAGGCATGAGCTACTGTACTGGGCACATCTCTCAGTTTAAATCAAAAGCCAGAAATAACAAAGCTCAGTGAGGAATGCATGTGGAAAGCGGAGATAGGCTGAAAGCTAGTCTTCTTTCACCAAGCAGCTCAGTTGTGAATTTTGAAAGGAAAAGTTTTGGGCTTGGTGTGGTGGCTCATGCCTGAAATCCCAGTACGCTGGGAGGCTCAGGCAGGTGAATCACTTGAGGTCAGGAGTTGGAGACCAGCCTGGCCACCATGTTGAAACCCTGTCTCTACCAAAAATACAAAAATTAGTTGAGCATGGTGGTGCATGCCTGTAATCCCAGCTACTCAGGAGGCTGAGGCAGGAGACTTGCTTGTACCTAGGAGGTGGGGGTTGCAGTGAGCTTAGATTGCACCACTGCACTCCAGCCTGGGTGACAGAGTAAGTACGACTCTGTCTCAAAAAAAAAAAAAAAAAAGAAAGTTCTGGAAGGAATTAAAAGTGAGACTCTAATGAGCACACCAATGATAAGAAAACCAAACAGCCTGATATGGAGAAAGTTTTAGTGTCTGGATAGAAGATCAAATCTGCCAGAATATGCCTTTAAACTGAAGATTAATCTGGAGCAAGGTCTTAATTCTTTTCAGTTCCCTGAAGGCTGAGAGAGGTGAGGAAACTGCAAAAGAAAAGCTGCAAGCTAGCAGAAGTTAGTTGCTAAGGCTTAAAGAAAGAAGCAGTCTTCATTCATTAAAAAAAGTGGAAAATGAAGCAGTAATTGCTGATATATAAGCTGTAACAAGTTATCCAGAACATCTAGCTAAGACTATTGATGAAGGTCACTACCTGAAACAACTGATTTTCAGTGTAGATGAAACAGCCTTCTATTGGAAAAACATACCATCTAGGGCTTTCATAGCTAGAGAGGAGAAGTCAATGCTTGGTTTCAAACTTCAGAGGACGGGTTGACTCTCCCACTAAGGGATAATGCAGCTGGTGACTGTAAGTTGAAGACAATGCTTATTTACCACTCCAAAAATCCTAGGTCCCTTAAGGATTATGCTAAATCTCTGCCCATGCTCATGCTCTATAAATGGAAGAACAAAGCCTACATGACAACACATTACAGCATGCTTTACTCAATATTTTAAGCCCACTGTTGAGATCTACTGCTCAATAAAAAGATTCATTTCAAAATATTACTGCTTCCTGACAATACCAAGAGCTCTAATGGAGAAGTACAAGGAAATTAATTTTGTTTTCATGCCAGCTAACACATGGTCATTTCATGGCCCATGGATAAAGAAGTAATTTCAAATTTCAAGTCTTGTTATTTAAGCAATACATTTCATATGGCTATCACTTTCATAGGTAATGATTCCTCTGAGGCATCTAGGCAAGGTAAATTGAAAAACTTTTGCAAAAGATTTACCATTACAGATGCCATTAAATACATTTGTATTTCATGAGAGGTGTTCAAAATATCAATGTTAACAGGAGTTTGGAAGAAGCTGATTTTAACCTTCATGGATTACTTTGAAGGATTCAAGTAATCCATGAAGAGCACCTCCTTCTTGTGCTTCTTGAGCACCTCCCTCAAGAAGAGGAGCCAGATACTTGAAACTGACTGCACTGTCCCTTTCTAACATTCACAGTACATTTACACATTCTGAACAGGGGTTCTTCAGTGGAAGAAGTTATTGCAGATGTGGTAGAAACAGCAAGGGAGCTGAAATTAGAGATGAAGCCTGAAGATGTGACTGAATTGCTACAATCACATGATAGAACTTGAATGGATGATGACTTGCTTCTTATGGATGAACAATAAAAGCAGTATCTTATGATGGAATCTACTCCTATGAATATGCTGTGAACACTGTTGAAATGGCAACAAAGGATTTATAATATTCTATAACTTAGTTGAAAAAGTAGTGGCAGGGTTTGAGAGGATTGATTTCAATTTTGAAAGAAGGCCTACCATGCTACCTTGGGCAGAATGTAATCAAACAGAATTGGATGTTACAGTGAAATCTTGTGAAATGGACAATCAATGGATGTGGTAAACTTCATTGTTGTCTTATTTTAAGAAATTGGCACAGGAACTCCAGCCTTCAGCAACTACCGTCTTGATCAGTTGCAGCCATCTACACTGAAACTAATTCCTCCACCAGCAAAAAGACTATGACTCCCTGAAGTCTCAGGTGATCATTACCACTTTTTAACGATAAAGTAATTTTTAATTTATGTACATTTTTAAGACATAATGCTCTTGCAAACTTAATAGAATATACTGTAGTGTAAACATAACTTTTGTATGCACTGGGAAATTCAAAAATTTGTGTGACTCACTTGATGGTAAGATTCACTTTATTTTGGTGGCCTAAAACCAAGCCTGCAGTGTCTCTGAGGTATGAGTATGGCTGTACTTATCATCTCAGCCTGGGAGCATGAATGCTGTGCTTTACTACCCGGATCTCTATTTTGGGATGGAGGTATGTTTCCTCCCAGCAATTCAGGTTTTCCAGCAACTGATCTCAGTGGCTGCTCTTTTCCTGGAATTTCCATCATCTGAAGATAGTTGCCTTGCCCAAGAACACATTCTTCCCCAAAGATAGGCCACCACAGAGGCAGGAACCAAAATGTCTGCTAGGACCCTTTGGGTTTTGAGATGGATGTATTTTGTAACTGGGAATAGTGATCCAGTCACATAGCAGGTGATATAAATGCTGTCATCATTAGGTGGAGCCTAGAGCAGGGAAGGTCCAGGTTAAGATGTAAGTGTCCCTGTATCTTGGGTTATACGACCTTTTTATTCTGTCCATCAGCAGTGGGAAAAGATGCTCTGTGATGTTTCTGATAAGGCCCAATGAGAGAATCACAAGGCAGACCCCTAGGCTTCTGGAGCAAGGTCATGCCTTCTTCAGGAGAGTATTCTAAACCGACTGAAAAAGGAAGTAGCTGAAGCCTAGTTCAGGTGTGTTGGCTCAGTGTAGCTCTGCTTGTGAGTGTCTTGAAAGAGAATGAGGAGAGTAAACTCTGTAGTTCAGCAGAATTTTGGGTGCTATATCAGTTACTTTGTGTAGAAAAAGTAGTGTCCTTTGGTTAGGATAGGCACTGACACATGTGTACTGGTGGGAGGTCAGGATATTCAACTGGAGGCAGGATGGATGGCTAGGGAATGCGCAGTTGATGGACTTACGGAAGTGGGCACTGACTGACGGCAGGATGGATGGCTAGGGAATGCTCAGTTGATGGACTTACGGAAGTGGGCACTGACTGACGGCAGGATGGATGGCTAGGGAATGCTCAGTTGATGGACTTACGGAAGTGGGCACTGACTGACGGCAGGATGGATGGCTAGGGAATGCTCAGTTGATGGACTTACGGAAGTGGGCACTGACTGACGGCAGGATGGATGGCTAGGGAATGCTCAGTTGATGGACTTACGGAAGTGGGCACTGACTGACGGCAGGATGGATGGCTAGGGAATGCTCAGTTGATGGACTTACGGAAGTGGGCACTGACTGACGGCAGGATGGATGGCTAGGGAATGCTCAGTTGATGGACTTACGGAAGTGGGCACTGACTGACGGCAGGATGGATGGCTAGGGAATGCTCAGTTGATGGACTTACGGAAGTGGGCACTGACTGACGGCAGGATGGATGGCTAGGGAATGCTCAGTTGATGGACTTACGGAAGTGGGCACTGACTGACGGCAGGATGGATGGCTAGGGAATGCTCAGTTGATGGACTTACGGAAGTGGGCACTGACTGACGGCAGGATGGATGGCTAGGGAATGCTCAGTTGATGGACTTACGGAAGTGGGCACTGACTGACGGCAGGATGGATGGCTAGGGAATGCTCAGTTGATGGACTTACGGAAGTGGGCACTGACTGACGGCAGGATGGATGGCTAGGGAATGCTCAGTTGATGGACTTACGGAAGTGGGCACTGACTGACGGCAGGATGGATGGCTAGGGAATGCTCAGTTGATGGACTTACGGAAGTGGGCACTGACTGACGGCAGGATGGATGGCTAGGGAATGCTCAGTTGATGGACTTACGGAAGTGGGCACTGACTGACGGCAGGATGGATGGCTAGGGAATGCTCAGTTGATGGACTTACGGAAGTGGGCACTGACTGACGGCAGGATGGATGGCTAGGGAATGCTCAGTTGATGGACTTACGGAAGTGGGCACTGACTGACGGCAGGATGGATGGCTAGGGAATGCTCAGTTGATGGACTTACGGAAGTGGGCACTGACTGACGGCAGGATGGATGGCTAGGGAATGCTCAGTTGATGGACTTACGGAAGTGGGCACTGACTGACGGCAGGATGGATGGCTAGGGAATGCTCAGTTGATGGACTTACGGAAGTGGGCACTGACTGACGGCAGGATGGATGGCTAGGGAATGCTCAGTTGATGGACTTACGGAAGTGGGCACTGACTGACGGCAGGATGGATGGCTAGGGAATGCTCAGTTGATGGACTTACGGAAGTGGGCACTGACTGACGGCAGGATGGATGGCTAGGGAATGCTCAGTTGATGGACTTACGGAAGTGGGCACTGACTGACGGCAGGATGGATGGCTAGGGAATGCTCAGTTGATGGACTTACGGAAGTGGGCACTGACTGACGGCAGGATGGATGGCTAGGGAATGCTCAGTTGATGGACTTACGGAAGTGGGCACTGACTGACGGCAGGATGGATGGCTAGGGAATGCTCAGTTGATGGACTTACGGAAGTGGGCACTGACTGACGGCAGGATGGATGGCTAGGGAATGCTCAGTTGATGGACTTACGGAAGTGGGCACTGACTGACGGCAGGATGGATGGCTAGGGAATGCTCAGTTGATGGACTTACGGAAGTGGGCACTGACTGACGGCAGGATGGATGGCTAGGGAATGCTCAGTTGATGGACTTACGGAAGTGGGCACTGACTGACGGCAGGATGGATGGCTAGGGAATGCTCAGTTGATGGACTTACGGAAGTGGGCACTGACTGACGGCAGGATGGATGGCTAGGGAATGCTCAGTTGATGGACTTACGGAAGTGGGCACTGACTGACGGCAGGATGGATGGCTAGGGAATGCTCAGTTGATGGACTTACGGAAGTGGGCACTGACTGACGGCAGGATGGATGGCTAGGGAATGCTCAGTTGATGGACTTACGGAAGTGGGCACTGACTGACGGCAGGATGGATGGCTAGGGAATGCTCAGTTGATGGACTTACGGAAGTGGGCACTGACTGACGGCAGGATGGATGGCTAGGGAATGGTCAGTTGATGGACTTACGGAAGTAGGCACTGACTGACTGCTATTGTCCTTTCATGGATTTCCCAACAGAAAGGAGCATCACTAAACAACCTAGACAGAGTTTCAAGGACAGTTGATGTATGCCAGCTTTGTCATTCCCCACTCCAGTGCCAACGTAGGGCACAAGTATGGAGTTGGTGGGGAGCAGCAATGGAGGCTGTGTGTGGGCCTGCAGGAGAGGCTCCTTCTCATTAAGCCTGATCTATCTACTGCTGCTGATGAATGTCCCCTGTGTCAGCAGGAAGTTAACCCTGAGCTTCCAAAAGAGCACCTCCCTCAAGAAGAGGAGCCAGATACTTGAAACTGACTACACTGTCCCTTTCTAACATTCACAGTAATTTACACATTCTGAACAGGGGTTCTTCTTCCTTCACACCTGGGCTTCAGTCAACACTATTACTTAAGGCGTTCAATAGTTTCTGATTCAAAAATAATGAATCTACATGACATCAATCCAAAGAACCCACTTTGTAACAAAGGAAATACAGCAATGGTTAAAGGATGGGATGTATGGGACCTAACATGGACTGCACCATCCAGAAACTGCTGACCTAATAGAGTGATAGAAGAGCTACTGAAAGTTCAGCAAATGCATAAGGGAGCACTGTCCTTGAGGTAAATATACTTGATATGGTTTGGTTGTGTCCCCACCCAAATCTCATCTTCAATAACCATGTGTTGTGGAGGGACCCGGTGGGAGGTAATTGAATCATGGAAGTAGGTCTTTCCTGTGCTGTTCCTGTGATAGTGAGTAAGTCTCACGAGATCTGATCATTATTATAATGGGGAGTTTTCCTGCACAAGCTCTCTCTTTGCCTGCTGCCATCCACGTAAGACCTGACTTGCTCCTAATCACCTTCCACCGTGACTGTGAGGCCTCCCCAGCCATGTGGAACTGTAAGTCCTATTAAACCTCGTTCTTTTGTAAGTTGCCCAGTCTCAGATATGTCTTTATCAGCAGCATGAAAATGCACTAATACAGTAAATTGATACCAGTAGAGTGAGGTGTTGCTGAAAAGATAACAAAAAATGTGGAAGTGACTTTGGAACTGGGTAACAGGCAGACGTTGTAACAGTTTGGAGAGCTCAGAAGAAGACAGGAAAATGTGAGAAAGTTTGGAACTTCCTAGAGACTCGTTGAATGGTTTTGACAAAAAGCCTGATAGCGATATGGACAATAAAGTCCAGGCTGAGGTGGTCTCAGATGGAGAGGAGGAACCTGTTGGAAACTGCAGCAAAGGTGACTTTTGTTATGTTTTAGCAAAGAGACTGGCAGCATTTGCCCCTGCCCTAGAGATTTGTGGAACTTTTAACTTGGGAGAGATGATTGAGGGTATCTGGTGGAAGAAATTTCTAAGCAGCAAAGCATTCAAGATGTGACTTGGGTGCTGTTAAAGGCATTTGGTTTTATAAGGGAAGCAGAGCATAAAAATTTGGAAAATTTGCAGCCTGACAATGTGATAGAAAAGAAAAACCCACTTTCTGAGGAGAAATTGAGGCTGGCTGCAGAAATTTGCATAAGTAATGAGGACCTGAATGTTAATCCCCAAGACAATGGGGAAAATGTCTCCAGAGCATGTCAGAGGTCTTAACGGCAGTCCCTACCGTCATAGGCCTGNGCATTCAGTTTTATAAGGGAAGCAGAGCATAAAATTTGGAAAATTTGCAGCCTGACAATGTGATAGAAAAGAAAACCCACTTTCTGAGGAGAAATTGAGGCTGGCTGCAGAAATTTGCATAAGTAATGAGGACCTGAATGTTAATCCCCAAGACAATGGGGAAAATGTCTCCAGAGCATGTCAGAGGTCTTAACGGCAGTCCCTACCGTCATAGGCCTGAAGGCCTAGAAGAAAATGGTTTTGTGGGCCAGGCCCAGGGTCCCTGTGCTTTGTGCAGTTTAGAAGCTTGGTGCCTAGCCACTCCAGATGTGACTAAAAGGGGCCAAGGTGCAGCTCAGGCTGTTGCTTCAGAGGGTGCAAGCCCCAAGCCTTGGCAGCTTCCATGTGGTGTTGAGCCTGTGGGTTCACAGAAGTCAAGAATTAAGGTTTGGGAACTTCCACCTAGATTTCAGAAAACGTATGGAAATGCCTGGATGCCCAGGCAAAAGTTTGCTGCAGGGGTGGGGCCCTCATGGAGAACCTCTGCTAGGGCAGTGCAGAAGGGAAATGTGAGATCAGAGCCCCCACATAGATTCCCTACTAGGGCACCAGCTAGTGGAGCTGTGAAAAGAGGGCCACTGTCCTCCAGACCCCAGAATGGTAGATCCACTGACAGCTTGCACTATGCACTGGGAAAAGCCACAGACACTCAACACCAGACCATGAAAGCAGCCAGGAGGGAGGCTGTACCCTGCAAAGCCACAGGGGCAAATCTGGCCAAGACCACAGGAACCCATCTCTTGCATCAGTGTGACTTGGATGTGAGACATGGTGTCAAAAGACATTATTTTGAAGCTTTAAGATTTGACTGCCCCACTGGATTTCAGACTTGCACGGGGCCTGTAACGCCTTTGTTTGGGCCAATGTCTCTCATTTGGAATGGCTGTATTTATCCAATGCCTGTACTGCCAATGTATGTAGGAAGTAACTAACTTGCTTTTGATTTTACAGGCTCATAGGTGGAAGGGACTTGCCATTCTTGGATGAGATTTTGGACTGTGGATTTTTGAGTTAATACTGAAATGAGTTAAGACTTTGGAGGACTGTTGGGAAGGCATGATTGAGTTTGAAATGTGAGGACATGAGATTTGGGAGGGGCCAGAGTTGGAATTATATGGTTTGGCTGTGTCCCCACCCAAATCTCATCTTGAATTCCCACGTGTCATGGGAGAGACCCGCTGGGAGGTAAATGAGTCATGGGGGCAGGTCTTTCCCATGCTGTTCTCATGATAGTGAGTAAGTCTCATGAGATTTGATGGTTTTTATAACGGGGAGTTTCCCTGCACACGCTCTCGCTTTGCCTGCTGCCATCCATGAAAGACATGACTTGCGCCTCTTTGCCTTCCACCATGATTGTGAAGCTTCCTCAACCATGTGGAGCTGTAAGTCCAATTAAACCTCTTGCTTTTGTAAATTGCCAGTAAATTGGGTGTATCTTTATCAGCAGAGTGAAAATGACTAATACAATACTCATTAAACACAAATCAAAACATGAACTGGGTTTTTGTTGGAATTGAGGTGTTGATATTTGAAACCATAAAAGTTATGGTAATTCGTTCTGGTTTATTATCAGAATGATTTCTTTAAAAATAGATGTGTCCAAGACATTCAATGCCAAACTTTTTACTTAAAAGTAGAAACACAAAAACAAAGTGCAGTTTGTGGCACATTTTAAATTCCCTATATGCAATTTCGATTGCACCTTCTCTGTGAACGTAATCTGGTCCATTCGGAAATAAATCCTCCACGAAATTTCCTATGTATTTATGAAGGTCAATGATCTAACAGTCAGGATTTGGGGTTTTCAGTCTAAACATTTCTAACCCTACTTTCTATAATCTACTCAAATCATGATTAGGCCAGTAGGTGATTTGTAAAAATAACAAGAGATACTCAATTTTCTCTTCGATAGGTGAAATTTAAGAATATACCAAATTGAGCAAATAAAACAGTCTATCAAGAAAGGACCAGACTAATTAATTTAAATAACTCAAGAAATATTTGTCAGAAATTTAAAACCAACGGAAACAGCAGTTCATGATGAATAGCTCCAGGAAAAAAAAGTGAAAAATAAAAATAACAAAATGGAAACAAATATAGAATATTAATGATAGAAGGTTTGGTTTTGAACAACTGTCTGCACTATACCATGCTAACTTTGCTCTTTGTAACTTCATCAGTCCTCTATTTATTCAAACCTAAAATGGTGCTAATGGGTCCACAAACTAACTAGATTTGGCCCTGAGCGAGTTTTGAATTTTCTCATGTGTAAAATAGAAATATTGAATAAATGATTTTAGTCCAGTGTCGTAGAAATCCAACATTTGTCTTTCCTAACTTACAGTCTTGGTTTAAAATTACATGAATAATAGATATAAAATTATTTAGAAATAGTAAATACTACACAAAGTAAGTTATTGAAATATGTGTAAACTGTTCTTTTAATCTACAAATAAATGATTGGATAAAATAAGGCAATAAAAGCATGATAATCCAGTCCTATAAAAAATAACTGTTAAGTAAAAATCTATTACCATTCTTAAAAAAACACTCCATGACAACATAAAACATAACTACCACACGAGAAACAAAAATAGAAATTAAATAAACAGGACCTACTAACTGTACCTTTCTTGTAATAACACAGAGAACAATTGTTCACATGAAGTTGACTTCAGGCTGGGAAGCAGATAACACAGGTAAGATATTTTTTAAAGGCCTGGGCCTGGTGCAGTGGCTCACACCTGTAATCCTAGCACTTTGGGGGGCCAAGGTGGGTGGATCACCAGAGGTCAGGAGTTGGAGACCAGCTTGACCAACATGGTGAAACCCCGTCTCTACTGAAAAAAAAAAAGTTAGCCAGGCGTGGTGGTGTCTGCCTGCAGTCCCAGCTATGTGGGAGGCTAAGGCAGAAGAATCGCTTGAACCCGGGAGGCAGAGGTTGCAGTGAGCCTAGACTGAGCCATTGCACTCCAGCCTGGGCAACAAGAGCGAAACTCTGTCTCAAAAAAAAAAAAAAAAAAAATCGAATCCACAGAGACTTATCCCCAATAATTTATATGGAGAGAGTGAAGAACTCACTAGGAAATTCTGCTTTACATTCTTTCTTCAGCTTTTTTCACCTTATTCACTACTATCTACATAAATTATTTTTAAAAATCTACTTTATGTTGGCAGGGCACGGTGACTCAAGCCTGTAATCCCAGCACTTTGGGAGGCCGAGGCGGGCGGATCATGAGGTCAGGAGATCGAGACCATCCTGGCTAACACGGTGAAACCCCGTCTCTACTAAAAATACAAAAAATTAGCTGGGTGTGGTGGTGGCGCCTGTGGTCCCAGCTACTCGGGAGAAAGAGGCAGGAGAATGGCGGGAACCCGGGAGGCAGAGCTTGCAGTGAGCCGAGATCACGCCACTCACTCCAGCCTGGGCCACAGAGTGAGACTCCGTCTAAAAAAAAAAAAAAAAATCTACTTTATGTCATTTATAAGGTCAACTCTGTTTCATGGAGATGATCTCTAAATATGCAGTTTTTGGGGTTTTTTTCTTCCTCAACTCGTATTTATTCCTTAAAAATACCTTCATTTTAGGCCGGGCGTGGTGGCTTATGCCTGTAATCCCACTTTGGGAGGCCGAGATGGGTAGACCATATGAGGTCAGGAGTTCGAGACCAGCCTGGCCAACATGGTGAAACCTCATCTCTACTAAAAATACAAAAATTAGCCAGGAGTGGTGGTGGGTGCCTGTAATCCAGCTACTTAGGAGGCTGAGGCAGGAGAATTGCTTCAACCCGAGAGGCAGAGGTTGCAGTGAGCTGAGATCGTGCCACTGCACTCCAGCCTGGGCAACAAGAGGAAAACTTGTCTCAAACAAAACAAAAACAAGAACAAAAAAACCTACATCTTGCGCAATTTCTACTAAGAATTCCTTAATTGAAAACTAGTATGCTCACTTCATTTCTTTCCTTAAGTAGTATGAATCTTAGTTCTACTTGAGAATATTAAACAAAACTGATTTACATGAGCAATTTTATTCTCAAGTAGAAGCCTGCACATGAAGAAGGGAGAAATCCATCTAGGCATTTTCTTCTTATTTTCAGCTTCCCATAATTTATTTCAGCACTGTTGGTCGGTATTCCATTTTGACATACTTTGCTAGCTACTATTCTGATTTCTTCTACAAGGAGACAAAGAGAATTTGTAAAATCCTACATTGATGTAGCGAGCAACTTCCTCTTAGGAATAACTATCTCAAAGAGAATAAGATAAAGGCAACCTTAATCCCCAAAATAGTGTCCGCTGCTGACACGGCAGCCATCAGTGGATAATGGGGCCTCTGGTCCTCCTCTGAGCCTGCATACCGATCAGCAGGGCAGGAAATTGCTGGAGGCTGACCACATGCTTGGAAGAAGAAACCAGGAGGATTCAAACTGGTGACAATGAAAAAGGATGTGATTCTATTGGAACAAAGCCCAGATGGAATGCTATTGTAAGTGTCAAGTTTACTGACGTCCCAAATATAAAGTTTTCCTCCCTTATTCTTCTAAGTGCACAAGGAATTTATTTTAGAAGGAAAGCAATATATTTTCATAAAAAATGAATTATACTAAAGTGAACAAATATTTTCAAATGTTAAGTACTAAGCCTAAGATATTTAAAATCCTTCTGTCATATATTAGTGGATAATTTTTGGGAATCTAAGCTAAGGTTTATATCTTTAAATTTCCTGTAACTTGTCATCATTTCAGTAATTTTCAAAATCTTATACCCTAGAACTAGCAGAAATCAATCATATAAATAATTTCTCGTCGTTCTGAAATAGTATCCCTGCAGATGTGAGGCTGCAGAGGTGCTGTATTTTGAATAACATGTTAGACAGGAATCCTGTTTCTTAGTTGTAAATCATTTCAGCATCATGTGTAATACAAGGAAAACAAAGATATATATTATCTCTATCAGTAGCATCCATTGATATAATTGATTCTTTAAAAATTTGAGTTCAGCAGGAGATAAAGGATGTAGTGTAAAAAGTGTACCAAATTCAAAACTAATACATAATGCTGGGAATTACAAAAAGCGGCTCCCATGAAAGGATGACTTAAAAGAAGGGAAAAAACTGACTCCTCAAAAAAAGCAGACAAAGAAATAAAGAAACTCCCTTGGACTAGGGTAAAATAAGGTCCCCTTGAATATTTATAAAAAATGTGACTTTCAGGTAGGTTTGGCTACAATTCACAATTTATCCCCTTCCCACAAAAAAAAAAAAAAAGTAAGATGATAATTAAATTTAAACCTGCCTTGTGTGGGTAATGCAAAATACTACTTTTGTAGTACCAAAAAACCACAAAGATTCTGTAGACTGGAAGAATCCATTTTAAACTATATTTCATAAGAGGTGAGTTTGCAATGGGAATTATGCAGCACTTAGAGAAATAAGTCAACATAGTAAAGGCAAAAGAAAAGATGCAGCAAGTGTGGCTACTGAAGTGATATTAATAAAAATATGAAATGAGTATTTTTAGAAAGCTTAATAAAACAGAAGAGGGTATTCAAAGTATAATGAGGTAAGAAACTACGAAACTATATTAGGTAGGTATATAGAGAACCCCTGACATAACTGACTCTATCTCAGAAAATGACTCTCTTTTATATTTCACAGGGTAATCTGTCAACAAGGATAAGATGTTTTGTATAATAAACACATACAACAAATAAAGACTGCTTCCACCCAAGTAAGGACACAAACAAGCACCCTCTTCCATTGTCAGTTCTCACCACAGGACTGACTATCAAAACGAGGTCTTCAGCCCCTCGAAATGGCCATCTTAACTGACACTGTCTTGCAGTTACTTGTCATAAAAACTTGGCATCTGCCACTGAGGGCCCTGCCTCCTCAAAGACTTCCTTGGAAGGCCCAGACCAGGACACCTTTTGTCTTCTTCACTTCCGCTGGGCTGCTTGGTTAACCCACTCTGCTATCTCTTTTTCCTCTTGATGTTAAACATTATTTGTTGTGAAAAGTTTAACCCACACCATTGCTATACTGATTAAGTATACTATTATGTTTGGTTTGCGTATTGACTGGCCTGTGGAGTGGCTTGAGCCTGTGTGTTCCTGGCTTTGCCTAGTGAGTGACGGGGAAATGGGAAGGAGAATTCCTTCCTTGGGAACTCCATGGAGTGAGTGGCTTGTGACTGAAATGGCATCAATAAAAGCCTGACATGGTGAAAGCGACAGATATGTATGGACCTGGTTATTTCTAACCTGGCTCTGTTCGTGACAGTAAGAAACAATAAAACTTGTGTATGAGAAACTAATAGAAAATAATTTAAAAACCCATCTAAAATAGAAAAATATAATTATTGACAAAAGACATTCTATGAATTTATTACACAGCAGGTTGATTAAAAATGAATGAGGTAGAAAGATATATATCTGAGGAAGCAACAGGGTGCAGCATAGAAAGATGATTAGGTGAAAAATATGGATGAAGCATGATAACCTCGGGAAGTAGAGAATAAAGTCTAATGTAAGTTACAGGAAATATTTGAAGAGATATTAGCTTGGATGTTTGAAAACTGAAACATACACACACACACACACACACTGATAGATCTAGGAAGATCAAAAATCCAAAGTGAGATCAGTGGAAGAAAATGAGCACTTGGTTGCACCATAGTTAAGATGTAGAACACAAAACACCGAGGAAAGGTCTTATGATACATCAAAAAGAAAGTTTACCAACACAAAATGACATTTAGGCAAACAGCTTATTCCTCAGGAGCAACAGTTAAACCGTTAAGCAAGCAGCAGGCTATCTTCAACTGCTTAGACAAAAATAATGATCAACTTCATATTATACAGCCAGCTGAACTCTCTTTCAATAGCAAGGAAAACTTTAAAAGATATTAAGATAAGACCAAAACATTTACAAATAACTTATAAAAGATAAGTTTCAGGAAGAAAAAATCAGCTGGTATGAAAGGTGGAAAAGGAAATTAGAAGCAGACAATAAAGAAAATGATAAATATGTGGGTAAACCCAGACAAAAATTGATCGTATCCAGTAATTGTGATAATGGGGTATCTATATTTTTTACCATGCATTAGAGACGTAAAGTATTATTAACTACTAGAGATAAGAAACAGCACTAACTATTAGTAAATTTTCAAGTCACCAGGAAAATATAGCAATTCTAAAATTGCATTCATCTATTTGAATAATTTCTAAATGGAAAAATATCACCACCTAAAGGAGAAACCTTAGCCCATAGTTTGCAGTAATTAAAGATGAAGTCGAAAAAAAAGTATTAATCAAGAAACGAGTTATTTTTGAGGAACATCTGTTAGAGTATATGAAACACTGCAAGCAGATATTGAAGAATACACATTGCTTTCGTGTGCACATTTAAAAAATAAGGAGGTCACGGTGGCTCTCACCTGTAACACCAGCACTTTGAGAGGCCGAGGCGGACAGATCACGAGGTCAGGAGATCAAGACCACCCTGGCTAACACGTGAAACCCTGTCTCTACTAAAAATAAAAAATAAAAAATTAGCCGGGCATGGTGGCGGGCACCTGTAGTCTCAGCTACTTGGGAGGCTGAGGCAGGAGAATGGCATGAACCTGAGAGGTGGAGCTTGCAGTGAGCGGAGATCACACCACTGCACTCCAGCCTGGGCAACAGACGAGACTTCATCTCAAAATAAAAAAGAAATAAAGAAAAAGAAAATAAAACAAGGAGGTCACAACTCCTATCTCAGTAAATATTAAATAATTAATATCATACAGAAAATGTTTCATAATGCAAATGAAATTAGGTAAAAACATGAATAACAAAAATACAGCAATATATGTATTTTAAAAGTCATTTAGAATATTACCAAAGAAGAAGCAACTTTGACATCATTTCTGAGAGAATATAATGCTAGAAATATGAAAATACCAAATTAATTATTATTTGAACAGAATAATAATGAAAATGCTAAGATAAAATTAATACATGGAATGCAGTGAATGTTGCATTTAGGGGGAAATAAGTAACAAAGTATTATATTAGAAAATAAATTCATCAAAATACAAAAATGTAATAAACCCAATAGAAAAAAGAACAAAAAAAAAGAAGAGAAAATCTCAGAAAAGATTAAAAAATGGCTGATAAACGTAAGAAAATATGTACACTCTCAATATTAAAATCATAATAAAACGACCATTTTATACCAAAAGTTAAGTTTGGATTCAATCTTATCTCAAGGATTTAAGTTTTAAAATTTGGACCAGATCTATCTTAGAGGAAATTACCAGGATTTATTGGAAGACTTTTAAATTTCTGAATAAATGGAGAGACAATATCATTGTTTCGTAATACGAAATGCTGGCACGCATAGGGAATGTGAACAGATCTACACAATTCCTGCAAGAGTGTAAGTTGCTGTCATTCCTGTGATCCTCTGATTTGCCCCTCTGTATGCACTGTGCATTCTTGTCCATCCTTCTCTGAATGCAGCAGAGCTGACTTTAATGTCCTATATTGTGAGTCTCCCTTGCCCTCTGGTATCCAGCTGGGTTTGCTAGTGGGAGACCAACAGAAGATCAGAAGTTGGGAGCAAAATGGAATCAGATATGTATTTCCCTGGCCCCCTTTCTGCTAGGCATTGGAGTTTGATCATTTCCCTCTCCGTAAGGCCAGGTAGTTCAATGTTCTAGCTACTTTCTCTAAGGTTTTGCAACTGCTCTCTCCTCCCTTGTCCCTACCCTACAGACCTAGGCTGAATAACAGCTCCCAGAGGCTCCTAGCCTTTCTTTTCTCTGCCTACAACTTTGTAAATATGCATGTATTGATTGTCTTCAATTATCACTATTTAACGCTAACATCTGTTTCCTGCTGCTACTTTGATGAAACAATTTACAAAAACTGTCATTACGCAGAAATTAAGGTATTTACTCCTGCAAGTTCACATTTCGTCTGCTAGTATCATCTGAGGCACACTGATAAACCACGAGTAGGTTCAGGCTGTACCTCAGAACTTCTACACAATGGTCCTCGGAAATGAAGGGCAGGACCTGGGGCAGTCACAGCCCATGGGTTTGCCACCACTTACCGTGAGCAGCTCCAACTACTTATGCCAAAAAATGCACAATTATGTGTGTTTTAATGCATGGAGACATCGGGGAACCATTCCCGAGTAACTCCTTTCACCTTGGGTCAATGCTACCCCCACTGTGCCCCTGATCAGTAGGAAGAAATAAGCGTGGTCTTTGCCCTTTTTCCGTCTTCATTAGCCAACACCTTAAGACTAAGGTGATATGAAACCCAAGGGGAGGGATTGAAAATGCCATTGCAAAATTGTAACTGAGACAGTGAGAAAGATCTGATCTATCCAACTCCATCCTGCTTCTAGCCTCCAAGCTGTCCTTACTCATTCCTGAGTGTGGGCTACACTAACTTCAGGAGGAACTCAGTTTATAGTGCATAGTTTAAAACAAAGTTGGTAACAGGCCTTTCCCACAACAAATCCCCTTGTTGCCTGGGGCCTAGACTGCCTTCGTAGGACCAACAAATTAGCCACAAGATTAGAAATTATGGGTTAGGAGTCATTTAGCTGGAGCCTACAAGATTCTGACCTCCCTAAACTGCTTCTAAGATCAGTGCTTGAGATATTTTGCAGACCTTGCACTGGATGAATCAACTGGCCCCACCCAGACATATCAACTGTCTCATCGGATCTTGTGGCCCTCACCCAGGAACTGACTCAGCACAAGAAGCCAGCTTCAGATGCCTGTGATTTCATCTCTGACCTGACCAATTAGAACTCCTGGCCCACTGGCTTCCCCCAAACCACCCAGCTGTCCTTAAAAAATAGGATCCCCAAATGCTTCGGGAGACCGATTTGAGTAATAACAAAACTCTGGTCTCCTGCCAAAAAAGAAAAGAAAAGAAAAGAAAAGATAAACTCAAACCATAAGAAAAATGAAATCTGCTATCATGTCTTTCTTTAGCTACTATCCTGCCCTGAAGGAGAAAGAAGGCTGGATGATGTGTTTATAAAAGTTAAGCCCTCAGGTCAAGCAGATCCGCTGCTTTTTCAGAGCTATTCTTTCTGAGTCCAGGCACAGAAAATGCTTTCATTGTACCATATGTTAATGGACTTCACCCTGAAGTCAGTAATCTGCTTAAGAAACAAGTTAAATTGAAATGACTGTCTACTGAACTAAGTCGGTTTCCAAAATACACATTTTTGGCATTTAGCTGGCTATTTTGTATCTCTCTTATAAAAAAAATTACACATGTAGGTAAAAATAATTAGAAATTCCTACAATATAAGAGAGTATTGACTGGGTGCGGTGGCTCACGCCTGTAATCCCAGCACTTTGGGAGGCTGAGGCGGGCAGATCACGAGGTCAGGAGATGGAGACCATCCTGGCTAACACGGTGAAACTCTGTCTCTACTAAAAATACAAAAAATTAGCCTGTGCATGGTGGCGGGCACCTGTAGTCCCAGCTACTTGGGAGGCTGAGGCAGGAGAATGGCGTGAACCTGGACGGTGGAGCTTGCAATGAACTGAGATCGTGCCACTGCACTCCAGCCTGGGTGACAGGGGAGACTCCGTCCCAAGAAAAAAAAAAAAAAGAGAGAGAGAGAGAGAGTATTAGTCTAAACATGTCTCGCCTGTGACCATTTTGTCTTAACTGGGCTTCCTACCTCCACCCTCTTTTCTAGGAAAATTGTGGCATTTAGGCCTGAAATCTAAATTCTGGGCTGGTGATATGTAATTTTTTTACAGAAGAGGCATTTCTTTCAAAATGCAAATTTACGATAGAACAATTTTAGATGGTTATTTAAAAGGAGATAAATAAAGCAGTCAGTGATGGGGTTAAAACAAAGATTAAATCTTCTAAATGTTGGATAAACCAGAGAAGTCCTCTGCTGACCTCCCAATACTACAGAGCGTCACAATTCACCTACTTTGATGAAATATGGTGAAGTAATGAAGAAGAAATAGGCTCAGAGTAAACAGTTTTTGGAAAGGATGAATGAGCTCTTAGAAGAATAGATTATAATTTGTGACAAGGTCTTTGTAGGTGACATGAAGTCTTCTCTACTGTGATAAAAGCTGATCTTCCCTTTCTCTGATTGCTGAAACTCTCTGGGGAAAGGATTAACAACTGTATTCCTTTTGGAAGATTAGTATTTAGGCAGACAAGATGAATTCAGAAAGTCCTGCCTTGTTTGTCTGTCTTTTAATAAAAAAAAAATCTTAAAAATATTTTTTGTAGAGATGTGGGTCTTACTATGTTGCCCAGTCTGGATTTGAACTCCTAGTCTCAATGGATCCTCCCTCCTTAAACCACCCAAAGTACAAGGATTACAGACATGAGCCGCTGTGCCCAAGCCATGCCTTGTATTTTGCTATTTTTAAGTGCCTTTGAGCTAAAGCTCAAAGTAGTTATTTTGGGGTGAAAGCAAGTTATTTTGGGGTGAAAGTTCCTGAATTACTTTAATGGCTAGCTTTATTTAAAAAGCAATGAATAAATTAGGTGAATGTAAATAGCATAAAAGTTGATAAACTTCTTATAGTTTCAAATATCTTTTTCAGTGGCTTGAGATTTAAAGTTATGTTAAATTAAACAACATATGAAACATCTTGAGTCATTTCTAAGTAAATTAGAATACTGAAACATTAACTGCTAAACATAAATTTAAGGAATATATACATGTTTGGCATCTTGTTTTGTATTGTATAAAAGCTGTATATATTTGAGTCTATTAATAGACATAAAAAGTTGAGAAAACACAGTTCTAGAAATTATGAACTGGTGAATGCTCATATAGGATGGTCCACAACGTTTCCTGGGTTTTCACTAGAAGACAAGATAACTAAAAGTTAAGAATTCTAATTATCATATTGTAATTGAAAATAGAACTAAGGGAAAAAACTCTTTTTCAGAGAAGACAAGACATGTTTTTGGTATGTAAAACTTATATGAAGGATGTGTTTTTCTTAAAAGACTCTAATTTGTGTTCTAAAGTACAATGAATAGTTGTTCCAATATAGGAAAAAGGAAAAGTGACAAACAACTGCAGATATATGAGAAGGTTCTAGAAGTTTTGTGGAAGACGAACCTTTTGAAAGGAATTGTGTGTACAATTGGGTAAGATAAAAAGAGAATTGTGGGTTTTTTTTTTTTAATTAAGCATTAATGTCAAAAGTGCACTGAGGCAAAACTATAATCTGATGCAAAATTTGTTAAGACAAGTTTTTCTTATTTACTGCTCTTGTTAGAAAATAGTAAGGTTTTTTAAATTTTTATTTTTTTTTTACCTTTTAGATAATTGGACTAGAAAACCAAGATTCTGTGTTTTATTGAGATGATTTCCTGTGCTTCGTGTTGTCTTTATTCGTCTTTGATTACTTAGGAAAACTGAGTCATCTCCATTGAACCATTGGGGTTTCTTGTACATCACTTTCTCTCTTTGTCTTCTGAATTTTTTCAAACTGAAGTTTTAAACCAGAATGATTTCTGGTTAAATTAATAAATATTACTCCACTGTGACCTGTGATCCTATTTTGATTAGGTGTCTTAAACCTTTGATACTTTTGACAAACTTCCCAAAATCAAATTCGAAGTTAAGTCTTTCTTTCTTTGAACTAACTTTGGGACAATTCGGAAGGACTTTGAATGTCTGAAGAAGACATTTTAAACCAATTAAGCTTATTTGATGTGTTCAATTACAGGACAGGCATCGTCAAATAAGAAATGCTGTTTGAGTTATATGTATATGGATTTGCTGTTAACAATGGGTTCCAAAAAGTGTATGAAATTCCTGGAAACATAATATGTTAGCAACCATAATTTCTGTTATTTTGTTAAAATGTTGTATGCCACTGAAATAAAGAAATTTCCATTTCAGTTATAACATTATTATAATGAACTCTCATCAGATCTCTAACTATGGCCATTTTAAGTCTTGTCCTCCACAGACCATGAGTTGCTTTAATCCGATGCTTTTCTGAAAGCTTTTTTTTCTGGCGACTACAATTCTACAGTGATCCATTTTCAAGGGAATTTACGTAAAAGACTTTGACAAACACAAGTTTTGGTAACTTTAAGATCATACTATTAGACAGAGTAAGAATTTTTAGAGCTTCAGTAAAGAAACTGATGGGTTTGTGAAATTGTTAACCAAAATCAGGTAGAACAAGAATTAATTACATGGTACTGAGATAATGAAGAATTATAGGCTTTCATGACTTTTTTGAAATTTGAAACATTGCTGGTTCGTTTAATGTTTTGTTTTCCGAATTTTAGAAAACGTCTTAAAAGCTTTTATAGTTACTGAAAATTTGATAAAGTATATTTTGTAAAATTGAAATATTCACTTTTCTTCCTACCTGGTCCCTCTAGAATATGGCAACTTGTGAGTATTCTTATTTTCATGGGAATGTAGTTATTTGCATAAGTCCAATAAGAAGCTCCCCTTTTTATAATAGGATGCAGTTGGAAATACTGGTTATATTACTAAGGCTTTACTGGGATGTAATATTTGAACATGCACATAGATGTATCTACAGGTACTGCAGATGAAGTCTGAGGTCTGCTGAAGATTGACTTCCTGGTCACGAGGGTTCGAAAAGTCTAATCTGAGATTCCTAATCAAAAGTTCTAGCAAAAGCAAACTTCACAAAGTCCCTATGTGGTCAATCACAATTCTTGCTGCACTCACATATCAGGCGAAGTTTAACAAGACTAGACGTGGTTTGCAAACAAATTTGTCTTACTCTGATTATTTTGGGTAGAAATGGGTACAACTGTAAAAAGAAGAATGTTTCAAAGAAAACTATAGTGCACCTCGTGTTATATTTTAGCCCTATTCAATGTTTTTAGCTTTTTATTGTCTACTGGTAGACTGGACTGGATTCTGAATTCTAGTTTCCTCCAACATCTGGCTACAACTCTCCAAGTAAGAGTAAGATTGCTTTGTTCCTGAAGCCCTGTAAGCTGGAGCGGGACAACTTGATATAAATTTTTTGGAACAAATCCCAAGCCTGATGTGTGGGCTACACAGAGAGTTCACCAAATTGCCCCATGCCATTGCCAAGGACCCTCAAACTGAAAACCAGGAGAAGCAGCTGACAACTTCATGCTGTGGCAGCTTCCCCGGGACCCAGGAGAAAGTCTCCCAGTCACAGTGGGAGCCATACTGATGCAGAGCTTAGTTTCTCTTAGTTTCTCCTTACTGATGCAGAGCTTTTTTCCTGGGCAGGATAATGCTGTAGGTAGAAATGCACGATCAGGAACTTCTGCTGGTGACTTGATGAAATACTGGATCTGTCAAACCAAACCCAAATCTTTACATGACTTAAGGGGTCCTTTAGTCCACCCAGCGGGTAACATTAGCAACATCCATAATACAACTGTGTTTCAATTCTCACTGTGTTCAAAAACGGTCCCTTTTATAGAGTAAGATTTCTAGATCAAATTGTTCACACTCTCTACTTTAATTTAACTGAGTCATGGGATACCAGATGATTGAACTGCTACCGAACAGCTGAGCCAGGAGGACGAATCTGTGCAATTGTGGACACTTCTTGTTGCACATAGATAAATACATTGCGTATCACAGAGACTGCACTGCAAAAATGAATGAACAAGCTCCTTGGTTAAAATGAGTAGATTTGCCATCTGGCTTATTCTTTGGCTTAATTGATTTCAGTTGGTTGGGTTCATGGGAACCCCGACTAAGGGACATACTCCAAAATTTTAATTTTACCTTCTGAGAGTCATAATGGTAGTCTCCCTGGTATTCTGTATTCACTTAAAAAGTCTTGAAGGTCTACATGCAGCCACCTGCTAAATGCCAAGTGGTCTCTCTCTGGCTGAAATGATGAAACTTCCAAAACTGCATGATAACAAGGACACCAGAACTTATGAATCATGTGTTGACACTAAAAACCAAAACTGGTGGTGACTGAGAGTAGCACTGATGCCCTAAGTTTCAGTCACACTCTCAGTGAGAGCCGTTTGGGCTAAACTTCTGCTCTAGTCCCAACAAACCAAACCAGAACGGAGTTACTCATACCGACATTGCAGCATCAACAAGCCGACCCTAAGCTGTTTCTCTGACCTTCCAAGAAAGCAGGAGAGAGATCATTCGAGACAGGCCAATTTTAGCAAGTCCCCTTAGCTTTAACTTTGACAATGAAGGTAGCTTTGAAATGACAAATCCACATTTTGTGTTTTGTTTCTGCTTTCATCAGCCCTTTCCTGTCTGTGAGGCCAAATTCCTCACCCAGCTGATCAGAACACTCACTGTATTTTGTACAATGAGGTATTGCCTGATTCCAGAACTGCACATAAAAGCCAGTTAAAACCTTTAAACTAAACCTGTTGTAATTTTCTCTTTTGACCAGTGGGTACACAGTTCACGACCAGGATGTGGCTATTTCTAGGTCGCTGTAGAAGAATACAATGTGGTAGAGGCCTAAGGGGACTCCAAGGCTTGTAATGCTCTGATGCGAAAGCTGGATTGTGGATGTGGAAGTATCTATTTTATGCTACATCAAGCTCAATATGTACATTAAAAATGACCTTATTTTACATATGATTTATCTTATTATAAAGCCTATTTGTGTTGTTATTTAAACTGTGATCACTATCATATGTTTTTAACATAAATGATTCTGTTAAGTGCTTCATGGGCCTGCTTCTGATGTATTCAATATATGTGGCTAGAAAACAAATTATAGGTAATTTTATAGATACTTTGTTTTGAGCAGAAATAACCCTAAAGGGATATAAAATTCTGGACAAAATAAAGTACTGAAATTATATACTGATTCATATTTTACCCTTTGCATATTCTAGTACTATTCAAAATTTAATTGGCATAATTAATGAATAGTCTGATAGAAGCAGTATCAGCAGTAAAAGGAAATGGTTGCATGTACTCCCTTAAAGCTCTGGAAACTCTGTGAAAGTGCTGCTTGCAGAAAGGAGAGATGAATGACCTCTGGCCTTACCTAATGTTTGCACTTGATTGCTTTATAAAACTTATGCCTTTGAGAAAGGCTTAAGGTAGTCATAAAATTGTAACCAATCCCAAAAAATTCAAAAATTACAACATAATCCACTCCAGAAGCATAATTAAATTAGCAATAAACCACAGTTATGTAAATCTCTACAGGAAGTGGCTTCTGAAGGCCGAATAAAAGAAATCCCGCTGATAAGTATGCTCTCCTACTTCACAATTTTACTAGTATAGGTTTCTTCACTTCACCACTGCAGAAAACAATTTGATTCATGTTAAGGTGAGGAAGTGCTCCACTAGTTAAGGTCTGCCCCTTGGAGATGGGGACTCTGGGGAGAAGGGGTGTGTATACAGAAAAAGTAAATGGTGGTAAGTTGCAGCTACCATATCTTCAAAAAGGAAACTGAAGGAAATCATAGCTGTTCATCTGCAATTGGCATACATTTTCTGAGCTAAAAGCGAATTATGTCTTCCCCTCTACTCTTATGGAAGTCAAAATTTTTATTATTACAGCTCACTGCAGCCTCAAACCCCTGGGTTCAAGCAATCCTCCCACCTCAGCCTCTCAAGAGGGTGGGACTAAAGGCACATGCCACTGCACCTGGTTGACTTTTGTATTTTTTGTAGAGACAGGTTTCACCATGCTGCCCAGGCTGGTCTTGAACTCCTAAGCTCAAATGATCTACCCGCCTTGGCCTCCTAAAGTGCTAGGATTACAGGCGTGAGCCATCGTGCCCAGCCAAAAGTCAACTTTTTTTAAAAAAGCATCATTATCAGTGGATAGCATTATCAATGCTCATTTCTTTTGAAAAATCATGGTTCCCAATACTACTATTATTTTATCTTGTGTCTTGGTTGTGCCTTTTCCTAGCTGTGGAACTTTTGGCTACATACTTAACCTCTCTAAATTTGTTTCTTCATCAGACAAATATTAATAATGTCTAATTTACAAGAATTGTATGGTTGCAACATACAGGAAGCCATCTGATGCTTCTCAAGTCACACCTGTGGGCAAATTGAGGGAGCTGAGAGTTGAGGTGTTATTACAAATATATGCATCTCACGTGATTCACTAAATGTTTGAAAGTATTGAGTGGTAGTACACCAAGTAGCTCCGGGGACATGTACAGTCAGAGTTAATGTATCTTAACTCTCTCTCCCTTGAGTGTGACTCAGCTGGTTTCCATGTCTTTGTGCACTCATTCTGACTGACTCAGACTCTCAGAGATCCAATTCGTAATTCCTAGAAGCTGAGTCTAATTGGAACAGCTTAGTCATAAAAACCAGCAGCATGGGATCATTTATATAAGCTTAAGTTCCAGATGTTTGAACCTAAGGGTGGGAAGGAAAATGGAAGTGGGATTATGGGCTGAGTACTAAACAGTTACTGTAAAGTACGTAGCAGTTGCTCAGAAAATATTTGTTGCTCTCTCACACTTGTTATAATTCACTTAGTGAGTTTCTCAGTTTGCACTATAGATATCTATTGCTTTCTGCATTCAATAGAAATTGGAAGGAGTTTACTGAAGTTCCAAATCGTATTGGGTCCTTTTACCTAATACCTTGATATTGGGCTAATCTATTGTAGGGTAATATTGTTACTTTCTTGCTAATACTTAGATAACAAGAAGCTCCCTCATATAGCATTGTGATGTAAAATGCTTTTTAAAAATATAAAGCAATATTCAAGGTTAGAAGTTACTGTTGTTAGTAATAGATGCTATGGAAAATGTAAAATATAGAAAGGAACATCTCTGATCTATAGGAAGTAAGTAATGAAGTTAAACGAGAATATCCAGGAGTTTAGACTTTCTGTCCAGTGATTTCTCCTAAACGACACTTTCTCAAAATAACTAAAAACTATTAAAATCATTAAACAAGATTTGCCACGTGATATGCAGGGAAGAAAATATGACTTTCATTTTTAGTTCCTAAATGTCTTCTAATTAAATAATGTATGGATTAGACATTGAAAACTGCTAAAAAATTGAGTCATTGAGTAATAACACAGAAAGTAAAGCAGTGTAGTGATACCTAATGCTTCTGATTATTATTGTCTTCAAGTAAATATTTTCAAGTTTTACTAATAGTTTTCTAAACAATCATTGCCCTGTTTTTGTCTATGATATGACTATATCAAGAATATCTAATGGTTTAATAAGATAAAGATTGTCATGACTGGCGGTTATATGGTTTGGCTCTATGTCCCCACCCAAATCTCCTGTCAAATTGTAATCCCCTTGTGTTAGGGGAGGGGCCTGGAGGGAGGTGATTGGATCAAGGGGATAGATTCCCCCTTTGCTGTTCTGGTGATGGTGAGCAAGTTCTCTTGAGAGCTGATATTTTGAAAGTGTGTGATACCTCCTCTTCTCTCTCTCTCTCTCTGGCTCTGCCATGGTAAGATGTGCTTGCTTCCCCTTCCATCATGATTGTAACTTTCCTGAGGCCTCCCAGCCATGCTTCTATACAGCCTGTGGAACTGTGAGTCAATTAAGCCTCTTTTCTTCATAAATTACCCAGTCTCATGTAGTTCTTTATAGCAGTATGAGAGTGGACTAATATAGAAGGGCTCTTAATTTATGGTGAGCAGAATCATAAAATTTAACATCAATTATATAGATTTTCTAAAACTCTGATACCTATGGATATAATTATATACATATTTTAAAATGGAACATGAAAAACTTTATCCAGTAAACTGGTATTGCAATGGCTCAACAATAAAAACAAGTGCTTTCTTATCACTTTAAAAAATCAAGTTTCAGATGTTAGGATGAAAACAAACCAAAGGAAAAAGACGATAGGAACACACTCAGGTAAACCAGTAAAATCAGTTACAAGAATCAGCAACATGTTTTAAGTTAAATAGATGTTTTCATTCAGCATTTAACCAAGGAAACAAAAGAGAAATCAACTATGTATTTATCTGTTTTTGATTCAGTTATGATCACCTCTGTGTTAAGTGCTGTATCTGATGTTGGCGATGCAAAAATAGAGGCAAACGTTGCGCCTTCTTCCATTATGATAGAAAAGGAAAAGGGAGGAATGAGAATTGGCTCTAGTTTATCATCTCCTGCTAAGAAGTTGAATGGTTCAATTTCCGAACTTATTACTTTGTCTAAA
Source organism: Rhinopithecus bieti (assembly GCF_001698545.2). Lineage (NCBI taxonomy): Eukaryota > Metazoa > Chordata > Mammalia > Primates > Cercopithecidae > Rhinopithecus > Rhinopithecus bieti. The sequence continues at coordinate 877,067 of NW_016824749.1, read as the reverse complement.
ATGTTCACTACAATGTAACAGAAGTGGTGAAAGGAGATATTCTTTCATTGCTCCTGCCCTCAGGGGAATAAAGCTTCACTCTTGAATTATTAATACATATCTTTTAGCCATTCTCTTCTGCTCTTAACATAGATACATGTTTTATCATAAATAGATGTTTTATCATAAATAGATGTTTTATCATAAATTTTTATCATAAGAGATGTTTTACCATAAGTAGATGTTCAATTTTATTCAATGCTTTATTGTTATCTATTGAAAGAATCTCAAGATCATATATTCATATGTGTATTGATATGGCGGGTTACACTGATTGATTTTTTTATGTTAGATCAACTTTCATTCATGGATAAACCCTACTGGAATATACTATACTGTAATTTCCATATATTGCTGGATTTGATTTGCTAACATTTCTTAAGGATTTTTCTTTGTATCTTCACAAGAGATATTGGTCTGTAGTTTTCTGTTTTGTAATGCCTTTTCTGACTTTGTATAAGAGTGATACTGACCTTTTAAAATGACTTGGAGAGAGTTTCTATATCCCTTACTTTCTGAAAAAGATTGTGCAAATACTATTTATTTCAGAGCTTTCCAGAAAAGTCTGGACCCAGACTTTAATGTGTGGAGAAGTTTTGAACTAAGAATTTAATTATTTCAATGGATTTATGGTTATTCAAGTTATCTATTATTTTTAAACTTTGGTTGTTTATATATTATCTTTTAAAAAGCCTGTTATTTTCATCTAAGTTATCAACTTTAGTAGCATATAGTTGTTTTCCTAATATTCCCTTATTGTTTTCTAATGTCTATTGGATATGTAGTAATACACGCTGTCTCATTCCCGTTGAAAGCAATGTGCACCTTCTCTCTTTTATTCTTGTTCAATCTAGCTGGAGATTTCTAATTTTATTGATCTTTTCAAGTAACTAGGTTTTGATTTTGTTGACGTTCTCTATTGTACTATTGTTTTCTTATTTAAAAATTTTATTGATTTCTGCTCTTATTATTATATTTTATTATTGCTGCTTATTTAATTTAATTTGGTCTTTCAAATTTCTTGTCATGAATGATTGGATCATTAGTTTGAGTCCTTTCTTCTTTATTAATATACATATTTCATGCTAAAATTACTAAGTATTGTTTTATTTAACTGAGGCCCACAAAGTTTGATATGTTTAAGTTATATTCAATTCAAAATACTTTCCAATTTTCTTTCTGATTTCTTTTTATCAACAGATCATTTAAATTAGTTTCAAATATTTGCTGTATTCCAAATACCTTTCTGCTACTGATTTCTAGTTTTAGTTCCATTTGGTTTGAAATCATACCTTGTGTGAGATTTAATTATTTTAACTGTATTAAAATTTAACTTATAAAACCATAATGATCTATTTTGGATAATTTTCTATGTGCGCTTTAAAAGAATCTGCATTGTCTTACTGTAAAATTGATCACACAATTGGAAGTAAAACACTCCTCAGCAAATACAAAGGAACAGAAATTATACAGTCTCTCAGACCACAGGGCAATCACATTAGACTTCAAGATTAAGAAACTCACTCAAAACCACACAACTACACAGAAATTAAAAACCTGCTCCTGAATGACTTCTGGGTAAATGATGAAATTAAGGCAGAAATCTTTAAGTTCTTTGAAATCAATGAGAACAAAAAGACAACGTACTAGAATCTCTGGGGTGCAGCTAAAGCAGTGTTAAGAGGGAAAGTTATAGCATAAATGCCCACATCAAAAAGCTAGAAAGATCTCAAATTATCACCCTAACATTACAACTAAAAGAACTAGAGAACCAACAGCAATTAAACTCCAAAGCTAGCAGAAGACAAGAAATAACCAAGCTCAGAGCAGAACTGAAGAGAGATAGAGGCATGAAAAACCCTTCAAAAAATCAACAAATCCAGCAGGTGGTTTTATGGAAAAAAAATCAATAAAATAGACCTCTAGCTAGACTAATAAAAAAGTAAAGATAAAAGATTCAAATAAACACAATCAGAAATGATAAGGAGGATACCACCACTGACCCTGCAGAAATACAACCAACCATCAGACAATACTATAAACACCTCTATACAAATAAGCTGGAAAATCTAGAAGAAATGGATAATTTTCTGGAAACATACACACTCTCAAGACTGAACCAGGAAGAAGTTGAATCCCTGAATAGACAAATAACAAGTTCTAAAATTGAGGCCGTAATAAAAATAGCCTACCAACCAAAACAAGCCCAGGTTGAGCTGGATTTACAGCTGAATTCTACCTGAGACAATTTCAGTCCAATATCCCTGATAAACATCAAAACAAAAATCCTTAATAAAATACTGTCAGACAATCCAGCAGCACCTGCCAAACTGAATCCAGCAGCACATCAAAAAGCTCATAGATTATCATCAAGTTGGTTTCATCCCCAGGATGGAAGGCTGGTTCAACACACACGAATTAGTAAATGTAATTCATCACACAAACAGAACTAAAGATAAAAACCACATGTTTGTCTCAAAAGATGCAGAAAAGGCCTTTTATAAGATTCAACATCCCTTCATATTAAAATCTCTCAATAAACTGGGTATTGAAAGAACATAACTCAAAATAATAAGAGCCATTTACAACAAACCCACAGCCAGCATCATACAGAATGGGCAAAAGCTGGAAGCATTCCCCTTGAAAACAGGCACAAGACAAGGATGCCCTCTCTCATGACTCTTATTCAATATAGTATTGGAATTTCTGACCAGGGCAATCAGCAAGAGAAAGAAATAAAGGATACTCGAATAGGAAGAGAGGAAGTCAAATTGTCTTCGTTTGCAGATGACATGATCCTGTATCTAGAAAACCCCATTGATTCAGCCGAAAAGCTTCTTAAGCTGATAAGTAACTTCAGCAAAGTCTCAGGATACAAGATCAGGCTTATGCTGCCTCCCAGGCTGGAGTGCAGTGGCATGATCTCGGCTCATAGCCTTGACCTCCCTCCTCTCCTTGACAATGAGAACACAGGGAGGGGAACAACACACACTGGGGCCTGTTGGGGGAGGGTGGTGGGGAGGAAGAGCATTAGGGGAAAGAGCTAATGCCTACTGGGCTTAATATCTAGGTGATGGGTTTACAGATGCAGCAAACCATCACGGCACACGTTTACCTATGTAACAAACCTGCACATGTACCCCAGAACTTAAAAAAATTAAAAATAATAAAAAAGAATGTTTATTGTGCTCTTGGTTGTATTGGTCCATAAGGTGGTTCTCGTCTTCTCTTTATTTGTTATTTTTTTTCTACCTGTTCTATCAATAGCCAAGAGAGTACTGTTGGTGGATCTAATGATACTGGTGGATTTGCCTATTTCTCCGTTCATTTCTTTTAGGATTTTAAGAACTGCATTTTTGAAGCTCTGTAATTAAGTTCACCAATTCCTAAGGTTATTAAATCTTATTGGTGAACCAGCCGCTTTTTAGTTATATAAAGCCCATCTTTTTTCTTGAAAAGCATATTTGTTCTAAGATTACTTTGTTTTGTATAAATATAAATAATAATATTTTTTGATTAAAGATTATATTGTTCATTTTTTCCAACCTTTATTTTTCATGTCTATGTGTCTTTGTATCAAAATCAGCTTCTCATAAACAGGATATTTGCTTTTATGCAGTCTGATAATACCGACACTAAATGGTTGTTTTTAGATTATTTATACTTAACGTAATTATTGACATTATTGGCTATCGGTAAATCTACCATCTCATTCTTTTCCACCCACTTCATGCATTTTTTGTTTCCATTTCCCTCTTCTCTGTCCTTTGGAAGTGAGCATTTTTCATTCTCCATTTTATCTTACTGTTCGCTTATTAGTTTCACTTCAGTTGTTGCATTAGTGTTTATAATATGCAGCTTTGATTTATCACACTGCACCGTCAACAAACGTTACACTGCTTCACATGTAGCCTAAGAATATTACAGCAACACAGTTCAATTTCCAATCATCCGTTCTGGTCTTTTTGTCATGTATTTTATGTCTACCTGTTACATATTCCCAAAACCTTGTTTTTCTTTCTGTTATTCATAGTCAATTATCTTTTACATTTACTCTCAATTTTCTATTTCTTGTGTTCTTCATGTCAATCTAAATTTGTATCATATATCATATTCCTTCTGTCTAAAGAACGTCCTTTAAAAATATTGTATTTTCCTTTTTGAGATGGATTCTCACTCTGTCACCCAGGCTGGAGTGCAGTGGCGTGATCTCTGCTCGCTGCAACATCCTCCTCCTGGGTTCCAGTGGTTCTCCTGCCTCAGCCTCCCGAGTAGAGGTCCACCTGCCTCCACATCCCAAAGTGCTGGGATTACAGGCGTGAGCCACCGCGCCCGGCCTGTCCTTTAAATCTCTTGTCTTCAGGGCTACAGCAGTGAGTTCTGACAGCCTGTGTTTGTCTAAAAATGCCTTATCTCACTTTCATTTTTGAAAGGCCCTCTCAGTGGATAAGGAGTTCTTGATTTATATTTGTTTTTCTCTCAATACTTTACAGATATCACTATAGTTTTCTAACATGCAGTTTCTGACAAGAAAGTCTTTGTTCTTTTCGAATATGTCTTCTGCCCAATTCTTTAAGAATTTATGAGAATTGAAATTTTTCTTTTTAGTCTACTTCAATGGTGGCTGCCCGTTCCTCCTATAGTCCGCCAAATGTGAACCAGTTCGCATTTCCCATCTCTTCTTAAACAAACTTGTCACTCTTCAGAATTAAGTTCAGCTGATTATCTTGTGAACTTTGCTATCTAATATGTTCAACAAAAAGTTCTAATTTTGTAGATTATCTAGTATTCTGTCATTGTTAGGGTGGAAAAAAATGTTCCTTGCAGCTTCTTACTTCCCTACTATAAGGAAAACTTCAGTTCCTGTCTGATGGCCTTTTAAATCTGCACAATCGTAAGTCCAGGATATTGACTATGAGTGAGGAGGTTTCTGACCGCATAAAACATTTTAAGAGTTTGAAAAAGCTTGTACATTGCTATTGTAGATAAAGGAAGAAAAAGCCTAGAGAAATATGAAAATCTCTCAAACTAGAGCAATGTGCTTGGTGTGAATATTAGAAATTTACCATGACATTGATCTATATCATTTTGAAATTTTCTCCACATCACTCTGTTTTAAAGAGGAAGTAGGAAGAATTAAAGTAGTGGGGAGCAAAGGGTTAATTCAGGTGTGAAGTTGTTTGAGTCCAGTTTTTAGAACAATCAGGTAAAAAAATTTGAGTATACTGATTGAATTAATGTAATAAAGTATAAACATGCTAAAAAAGGAATTGAAGACAGAAGATAGCTGATGGTTTGGAGGAAAATATAGCAGTCAAAGAATCAGTGGCAGAAATAAAATATCCCAAGATCATTAGAGTTTGGAGGACAAATACCTACGGCACTAACATTAGATGAGCTGCCTGTGTGGCTATGTCTGCCAGCCAGAATAGGATACAAGAGGCATACTCCTCAGTAAATGAGAACATATGACAAGGGAGTGCACTCAGAATAGTATCTTCATGGGGATGGAAAAGTGGTGGCCTGGTAGTGGCTCAGAATGCATGAATGCATGTTGGCTGTGCACTTTCTGAGTTGTGTGCAGAGTGGCAGAATTCGGTGCATACATTTGGCTCTCAGTGCAAAGAGGTGGAGGAAACATTCAGTAAGGACACTGAGAGTTCCAGAGTGCTACAAACAAAGTCATTAGCCACGTAAAGCAGCAACCCTGGCTAGTTGATGATCAGGTATCGCCATGTGTGAAAAGCGGCACCAGCATCTTGTGCTTGTGTGGAAATTTCACTTCACTCGAAGGCAATTGGCTTTTCATATAATATTCAAGTGGCAGATAACAGTGACATTTTCCTGGTCTAGGAGCTATCTTTTTTTTCTTAAATTGACTTTCCATATTTCAGATATAATTTTAGAATGTTCTGATAACAAACATTAACTATCAAAGCACTATATTATTTCTGCTTTTCAAAGGCATCCCATACTTGTTTTTACCTTACTGCAATCCCTAATCTAGGTAATTTTCAAAGATTACTTCTTTCTTTATTATGAGAAAAACTCTTCAATTGACATAGTTCGTCATATTTTCACTAATTCAATCAAGTATTACCTCATATATTTCATATTACATTCAATATAATATGTGATGTAATCAGATTTCTGGGACCCTGGATAATTTTCAGAGCCACGTGTGCCTACCGCCAAGAGCACTTCCACGGCTGCCAAATGCTAGCGTGTCCCTGATGAGAGTGAGCACAGTTCCGGAGCAAAAAGGGTTTAATATTTTGTTGTTGTTGTTGTTGCTTTAGTTTGTTTGGTTGGTTGGTTCTTGGTTATTGCTATTATTATTATTATTATTATTATGAGATAGGCTTATTCTACCTTCTGGGTTGGAGTGCAGTGGCATGATCTTGGCTCACTTGTATTTTTTATTTATATTTTATTGTGGCCTTGACCTCCCAGGCTCAAGCAATCCTCCCTCCTTAGCCTCCCAAGTAGCTGGGCTGGGACTACACGTATGCACCACCACACCTGGCAAAATTTTTTATCTTTTTGTAGAGATGAGATTTCGCCACGTTGCACAGGCTGGTCTCAAACTCTTGGGCTCAAATGCTTCGCCTGCCTTGGCCTCCCAAAGTATTGGTATTACAGACTTGAGCCATGGTGCCTGGTTAAAAGGAGGGTTTCATATGCTTAGAAATACTCTGCATTAAAGCCACTGACAGTGGCAATGTGTATCTTTCAGAACGGTGTGTTAGCCTTACATGGAATAAGGATGCAGCACAACAATTAATCAGCTTCTCAGATCTGGCAGCATTCCACCTCACAGACATAATGTCACTGCCATTATATCCTGGGGACCAGGTGTCAACTCTCCTAGATGCCTTTTATGATTCAATAAAATCTTAATCAAAATCTACAGGACCTCTAGAGGAAGAAAAGATAATCTAAAGTTTGTGGAAAATCAATGAAAGAATAGAGGAAAAGGACTTACTCTATCCAATACCGAGACTAGGTTATAAGGCTGCCTTAAAAATAGTCTGCAGAGACAAATAGACCAATGACCTAGAACAGACAATCTGGAAATATACCTGTACATAAGTGGACATTTGATATATGACAAAAGTGAAATGGCAGAGCAATGGAAATAGCAAGAACATTACAATAAATTGTTTCATATCAATTGGATACACCTATTTAAAAAAAACTCCTACTTCATAACATGTAGAAAAATCAAGTCCAGATTGAATGTAGTTTAAGTGTTTTATAATAAAACATTTACAAAACAAACATAGAAAATATCTTCATAACTTCAGGTTGGAACATTTTCTTATTCAAAATATATGTGTTAGCCATGAATAAAGTGTTATAATTTGAGCTTTATTATACTCAAGAAACTCTGCATATCCAAAGCACCCTGTTTGTTGAAAATCCTCTTGAAGAAAATCATAGCATAGCCGTTAATATATGATCATTTTATTAAAAAGTGTCATTATTTATAAGCCTGAAAGCAAAGAGAACTGAGAAAGGCCGGCCATAGACATGGACCTGGACAAGACATTTCAACACATACAATTTTCAAAGAGTGCATTCAAAAATAAAATACCTTCCACACAAATATGTAAATAAATTTGAATGTATCTAACAGTTGTTTATACTCAAAAGTAAAAAGAACACTGAAAGCCTGATGGAAATATGTGAATAGATTTACATTAAGTGCTTCCCAATGAATATATTCAAAAGGGCAATAAACATGGAAAGTGGTCAAGTCCATCAGTAATTACAGAAATGAAAATTAAAACCAAATGAGTACTTCTATACAGATACCAAAATGATTGTAATTTTAAAAGTTAAAACCAAGTATTGGTAAAATATTAATTAAGGGTGTGAGCATAAATTTATAAATCCACTTTAGAAAATGAAAGTACAAAACATTCATATCCTATGACCTTGGAATGTCACCCCAAATGTCTGTCCAGTAGAAATATGTATACATGGCACAAAGGACAGATACAGCACTGTTTTTAATTACAAACATTATATCAAACTTTCCCAATTGGAAACAATGTACTGTCTCTTAATCAGCATTGATAAATAATTTTATATTTATGCAACATTATATCATTCAGCAATGACAATGAATAAGCTTCCACAACAGGCAGTAACAGAAATATATCTCACACACGTGACAATGGGCAAAAGATGACAACCAAAGAGCCCCCAAAAAAGAAAGAAAATAAAAGAAGGAAGGAGGAATGAACGAAAGGTGAAAAAAGAATGGAAGAAAGGAAGGCAAAAAATACATACTGTATGATTCTACCTACGAAAAACTCAAGACAAGTAAAACAAGTCTACCCTAGTAGTTATCTGTAGTTAGGAGAGAGGTGAGGAAAAATGAAGAAAGCTTTGGGCTTGCAGGTAATGTTTTATTTCTTGACCTGGGTGGAGATTAAACAGGTGCATTTAGAATAGAATATGATAACTTATTCAGCTGTACACTTATGAGTTGCAAGCATTTCTTGGTTTTATATATCAATAAAATTTTACCTTAAAATAGGATGCATTTCAGAATCATGTACTAAACTCAAATATGTGAAAGTCAGGGTTCACTTTCTGGAGAGCTATATACTACCTAACCCCTAATTACCTACTTCCTTTAGACATAGGTCAGGTGGTTTACTTCTGAGCTTTCATCAATGGTTTTAATTTTGTTCTTTTCTTTCCTGATTGAACGTGGCATCAACTGGCTTCAATCCAATGAGCAACCCGCTAAGTCTAAAGAGTCTCTGTTCTCAGCATACCTGCTGATTTACAGCTCCTCTTATGTTTTTTGAAGTTTGTGATACTTTAGCTTTTTCCAAGTATCAGCATTTTTATTAATTTTTACCTAATTATAAAAGTACAGTATAATATTCTAACCCTTGTGCTTCTATTATTTGTGTAGATAATGCCAGCAACAAATCTGTAACTGGTCATTAGCAACTATAATGTCATTAGCATGTAACAACACCAAGTGGTTGTGTCTCAGCTGTTGCATACACTTTTGCATATAAACTTTTCCATAACTTATTACAGTGTGAGTTATTCAAAAGCAGGAGATGTTAGAATTATGGGCATCTGGTATATCCTAAATTATTTTGTAATACATTTTATTTCAAATATCTACATGTCTTAGCTTAATGAGATTCCTGAACCAATGCTTGGTCTATGTATAACTGTTTGTATATTTTGTTCAATTGATTTTTTAAAAATAGTTTTCTTTGGTCATGATAAATAGGTGCTATTCATGAAGTATAAAGAAAATAGGGTTGTTTTTATTTATATTCCCCTCCCTTTCCTCAGATTACAACACCTTAACACTTTTTTTTCTACTTTTAGAGTACCACGTCCGCTTAAAGAAAACTAGACATGTCACCACGTCTCTCAGCACTTTAATCTTCAAGTAGGAGGAACAAGTTAATAAACTGTTTCAAATAATGTCTGATATGTAGCATTACCCTGTGAGTATTTGTCCAAATAAATTAAAACAATAAAAAATAAGATAAAATAAAACAACCTGATGTAGTAACATCACGAGTTGGTTTTGGGCTCCCTGAGTCTGGAAAATGTTAAAAGTATTAAATGAATGAGTTTCTCATTAATTTTGTTAATGCTCTTTTGACTAATAAGACTTTTCTAGAGTTACATATTTTCATCTGTTTGATTTTATTTTTTCTTTCAGTTTTATATTTTAAAAGCCATTATATCCCTCCCACTGGTAACATACACATACACAGACACACATCTATTTCAAATAAATATTTACTACTTTATCATTTTTGGTCTTAATTGTACTGTTTATTTTTTTTGTTGGGGTCTGTGATGACCTAGACCAGTGTTTTTTTAACCCCCTTACCCCACAAACTGTTTCAGCAGCAAAGTTTGTGTGTCTTCCTTCTGGCTTTAACTTGAAATGTCATGTTCAGGCAACACAGATTCTTCTTTCTGTTTCTAGGATTTTGGATCTATTTTCACCAACCTTTTATTTGTGGTCAAGTACTCTACTAATTTTAGTAATTTTTGCTTTGAAATCTACCATAATATTACATTTTGTCTTTACAAAATGTGAGGCCTTCTGAATTAGTTTCTTCCGCCATTACTTAAATGAGCATTAGAATAATCTGATGTGAGCCTTGTAGGATGAATAGGAGCAAAAAGCTGAAGACTGCAGAGTTTCTGCAGGCACAGTGAGCCACAGGTGCAAAGACACCAAAGAGAATAGAAAAGAACCTTCTGTAAGTCAGAAACAGTACGGTGCGATCGAACTGGATTGTTTAACAAGGTGAGTGGCGCAAGGTGGTACTGGGTAGGTGGCAAGGAGCATGTCACATGAAATTTTCAGGGATGTTATTCTAATGGTAATAAGGGTTTTAAGCCAGGAAGATACACTGACAGATTCATGTTTTGGGGACCCTCACCTTCATATAGCAGCAGGTGAATCAAGAGGACAGAGACTGAGATGCCCCTGTAATCAACATGGAATGGTTAAGGCCTGAACTGGGGCAGTAGGGGTTGAGAGAAGCATCTCGATGATTTAAGATTGGGCAAGAAGGCCCAGAGGGTACAAAGGACATGATTTTTTAAATTTATCTTTTTAAACAAATAGTTTAAGTATTTTATTTGTTTGCAACTGAGCTTGTTAACACTATATAATGAAAACGTACAAATAATTATGTTGCAGTTTGGGGTTAGATTTAAGTCAAAGACATTCATTAATAAGGAGTCTTCAAACATGAATATTCCAGAAACTTCTCTGTGCCATCTGATCTTAACAACTGTCTCTGAATATTACCTTACTTTGGAAGATATTGGCATATATTGGAATTAAACCCAGGATTTTTCAAAATGAGTAATTTAAAACAACTATTTTGTATTCAAACCAAAACATTATTAATACGATGTTGCTTTCCAGAAAGGAAACAAGGTGTATTAGTCTGTTCTCACACTGCTATAAAGAACTACCTGAGACTGGGTCATTTATGAAGAAGAGTTTTAATTGACTTCTGAGTTCCACAGACTGCACAGTTCCACAGACCGTACAGGAAGCATGGCTGAGAGGCCTCGGGAAACTTAGAATCATGGTAAACAGGAAGGGGAAGCAAACCCGTGTTACCACAGTGGAGGAGAAGAGAGAGCAAGGGGGGAATGCTACACAGGTTCGAACAACCAGATCTCATGAGAACTCACTCATTAAAGGAGAACAGCAAGGGGGACATCCCCGCCTCGATCCCATCCCCTCCCACCAGGCCCCTCCCCCAGCGTTGCAAATTGCAATTCAGTAGCAGATTTGGGTGAGGTCGTAGAACCAAACCACGTCACAGGGCATTTTGCAAAATGTAGTTCTGAACAAGTCACAGGAAAAAATAAATGTGTTCTCAACGTGCACCTCCTCAGAACTAGGCTGCTGTCTGTTCCTCAGCTGGGAGGTAAAAGGAAACCTAGCCTGTAAGCAACCTCGGGCAGGGGCTGCCGACACCAAGCTCCGGAAGTGAACACGGACGCCTCAAAACAATTTGGGGAACCTGATCAAAAGATCCAAGTACTGTGTGTGATAATGAATACGGACATTGAAGCGGGTTCTGCTGTGCAGCTGCCGAGGCCGGCCCAGCCCTGCCCAGGCTCTCCTACCTTAGCCTCCTGGCAAACCCTGGAGTTCTTCCTCCAGGGAGACCTTTTCTCGTCAGCAGCTCAATGTCAAGGGAGCTCTTTGTGCGAATGAGGTGAGTGCCAACAACGCCATGTGGCTATTTTAAGCCTTGGTTTGAAAGTATTTTTCTAGGCCGGGCGCGGTGGCTCACGCCTGTAATCCCAGCACTTTGGGAGGCCGAGACGGGCGGATCACGAGGTCAGGAGATCGAGACCATCCTGGCTAACACGGTGAAACCCCGTCTGTACTAAAAATACAAAAAACTAGCCGGGCGAGGTGGCGGCGCCTGTGGTCCCAGCTACTCCAGAGGCTGGGGCAGGAGAATGGCGGGAACCCGGGAGGCGGAGCTTGCAGTGAGCCGAGATCCGGCCACTGCACTCCAGCCCGGGCGACAGAGCCAGACTCTTGTCTCAAAAAAAAAAAAAAAAAAAAAAAAAAAAAAAAAAAGAAAGTATTTTTCTAACACAGCCAGGCAAGTCCATGTATCAATGGTCTGTCTCCATGGTCTGTCTCCAGGTTGTTCTAATTTCTCACCGTGCATCTATAGACCTAGGATCACAGACCTTTAGAATATCATCATAATCACATCTCATGCCTACCCTAATTTATGATTCATATTCAGTGCCTGGAAACAGTCCCTGTATTTAATAATAATAATACCTAGACCTAAAATCATCCACTGTTAATAACTTATATGGTTACAAAACATTAATGATTTCCTGTAGACCAAGCAAATATTTTAACTACACTTGGCAAAGGACATGACTTTGCTAAGTCATATGCAAGATAATCATATGCATTGCTAATCCTATGCAAGAAGGGCAAAGAACAGAAGAGTCAAGAATTTCTTCCAAGTTTCCATCTTGAGACAGTGGGGAGACATGTAGCTATTCACCTAAATTAGAGACGGTCAATAGAGAAACATATTTAAGGGGATTTTGAATTCAAATTATCCGAAGGGATACGTCTAATGGGTAGTTGTGAATTTGAGTCCAAGTTTCTGTCTTGAGACAATGGGGGGATGTGTAGCTATTAACCTAAATTAGAGATGGTCAATAGAGAAACATATAGAAGGGGATTTTGAATTCAGTTTACCTGATGGGATACGTCCAATCCTATAAATGCATATAGGGTGTTCCTCAGAACTATCGAGAGTAATGATCTTCATTTAGAGATTAGCCTGTGTAAACTGAGGTCATGGGATTAGCACAGATTACCCAGAGAAATTAGGGAAACGTGACTAGAAACCTGAGGATGAAATCACAGGATTACCGACACAATTGCAACAGTTGAAGAGCAATTGGCAGAAAAATCATGACTAAAGGGAAAAAGGAGTAAATAAAGGGAGTGAGTACCCAGGAAGAATAGCAGGAAAAACAGCGGCCTGAGTTTCCAGCAGGAGAAACAGACATTCACACTTTCAAATGCTGCAGAGTACAGAGAGATGAGAAAAGCAACACAGCCATTGGACAGTACTTTGGGGACTTCGTTGACCCCTTTTACATACGACCTCATCTGTTGAATTTTCACAGAAGTGAGAGAAAAGGGGAAGCCACAGGGATGTGGAGGGAATTGGTAATAAATTCCAATCAACCTTTCGCTCCTTCCTTTGCCTTTTTTTTTTTTTTTTTTTGAGGGCTGCTGTGAGCCAAATGCTGTGCTGGGCATGGTCCTACAGCAGTGAACTAATCAAACAAATTCACTGCCCTAATAGAGTCCAGCCACTGATGCGGAACGAGAGAAAACATAAACATATTTATGTACGGGAGAACAGAGAAGGCTTTACGTGGAGCTTTTGAGGAGGGCCCTGAACTCAGTGAGGGAGAAAGCACTGCAGGCAGATGAGGCAGTGCAGGCTCTCAGCTGGGCCCGTGTGGAGTGGGACTGGGGAACAGTAAAGGGCCGGAGTAAAGGGGGGCGGGCGGGAAGATGCGGTATGAGGGGCGGAAAACAGCGGGAGCATGTAGGGCTGCGAACGGCACCGGGTAGGGAACTCGGAAGCATTCTCAGTATGTTGGAGAGACTTTGGAGGGTTTTGAACAGTGGCGTGCACTGATCTGAGATTGACTCTTTGGAGAATATACAGTAAAGTGTTGGAAGGGAGCAAATGTGAAATTCTTACTCAAACAGGTTGGTAGAAGGAAGGAAACAGATGAACATGATCACCAGACTGCAGTGAAGGGAACGGGAGAATTTTCAGCAGGACAGAGGAGGATGTTCTGAGTTGTAGAGAAGGAGGGACCCACGGCGAGAGGGCAAGGTGCAGCCGGGAGAGTGGGGTTGAGGCAGAAAGGTTTAAGGTAAAGAAGGATCAGATTTCGGCGAGAAAAAGAATAGCTCTTCCACATTCAATCAGAGAAAAAGGAAAAGAAGGAAGCCAACCTAGAGAATTTTATAGTGAACTGGAGATGTTCAAAAGATCTTCACGAATGTCCTCTATTTTTTCCATAACACAGATACCAAGGTCCAGGAAGAACAAGAAAAAAGGCAGGAGTCGTTTGTGGAAAATGGAAAAGTCAAGAAGAATAGAGACACATGGAATGGTTGCCCTTAATTACTCAGGCCCGGCTCAGAAGGGAGGCAATGAATTTGTAATGGCAGAAGGAAAACCTTCCCACTTTGTATAACTATTTATTCCAAGTGTGTCTATTCTTATACTGGTCTTTAAACTATTTTCCTAGTAAACATGTTTGGCAGTCATGCCCACAAAACCCTGGGCATAGGTCATGCTACCATTTTCAGTTAATTGTCTGCCTTAAAACTGATATGTTTAAAAGATTATTTTAATGAGACAATGCTAAAAGTTATTATTAGAACAGTGTTTCACTTCTGCCACGGGAAAAATATTATTGATAGAGAAAGATAAATGCCCCATCAGTAGATTGCATGTTGAATCTCTTGCTAGAAAATATGTTTATAAATAGTCTCATGATATGTAACCTATAGCTAATAAATTACTATGGATGACTGAACTATACAGTACACAAGATATTTAAGGACTAATACAAATGTTTTATTGCAAGTGAGAGAATTAAGGTTACACACTGAATGAGTGATTAATATAGTCAGAAATTATCCCAAGATAGCTATAGTACAAGGGGCCAACATAAACATATTGGGTAGTGTTTTCATTGAAAAAAACAAAAACATTTATCCTATTACGTTCGGTTTTGCCCATAAAAATAGGTATTGCATTGTAACATTTAATGAAATAATGGCCTTTCGTTGAAACACATTTTATTGTGGGACTATTTTAGACTTGTAATATATTTTTATTTCTAAGAGTTTAGGAAGCAAGAGTATGTGAAAAGGTCTAGCCTAATAATTTTTACATGTATAATTCCTTTTGCAATATCCTCTGAATTAGCTTAGTGTGGACATTATTTCTGATTGGATACCTGGCTGTGCGTCACTCAACCTTAGGGATGTTTTTTCCAAGATACTCATCCCCCAAACAACTGCCATTGGCGTGACGATTTCCAGAGCTTTCTCATTCCCAGATTGTTTGATATGTTTCACCGGTATGCCCTTGAGCTTCTGTGTAAAGCGAGGGTAGTGGGCTCATCCTTGGAGGAATATAATAACCCATGATAAGGAGATAGCACAAGAGCAGTGTTTCATTTCATAAAAATATCAATGCAGACAGGTCCCCAGGCTTATAGATGTGCTCCAGAATACACTGTGTAACTAAGGTTTGGACTTTGCAGTTTGCTCTACCTATTACCCCACGGTCCTCAGCCACCCGTCCTGCTGCTGGTTTGGCAGCATGTGAAAAAGTGTGGCCACCCAAATGCTAGTTAGGACCACCCAGATGGCCAGGCTGAGCGCGCACTTTCCATATGCTCAAGACTAGAATTAATTGTGAATGTAATGAGTAGAAAGAGATGCCTCAAGCACCCTCGAGAAGACAGATTTACTCCCTCAGAATCCAGGGAATGATAGATGAAAGGAAGACCCGGCTCTGGGTAGGAGATGGAGGGGGCCTCACAAAATATTACTTCACACTGATTAGCTTCAGTGGTTTCCCTGTGACAGTGTTAGTAAGTGTGTTCCACCTGAGGACCTTCTGCAAATGCTGTTATCTTCCCCAAACACCTAACCCACCAACGTGTGTATGCGAGTAAAGGCTGCAGACTCCGGTTTCTGCACACACGTTGATCTGCAGGGAGCTGGGGGCTGTAAGCCTGCATGCAGTCTTCAACTGATTCCTGCAACACCCTGGATGCTCTAATTCCACCCAGGTTTTTGGCATACCTATTTTCGAACCTAAATTATCCCCTCTTCCCACAAAGTGAACATTTGCAGCTACCTGCTAGTATTCTGATTAAGAAGAGTATAAATAGGCTTCTCAGTTTTCAGAAATTCTTCTATTGAACGTGATGGGAATCCAAAGAATCTTTGCAGCTCTATTTTACTTACATTGCCTCCTCTGCCCAGAGGAAAGAGGCGACTGGGCAGTGCTGGCTTTCATTTCCCTGTACTTGCCCCCAGACCCGGCAAGCACAGCAATCAGAAAACCTCAGTGCCGCATCTATCTCTGTTACTTACGGAGATATCTTAACATGTTCATTCAAACTTTACCACTTAACTACAGCAATCAAAGGGTACAAAGGGAATAGAAGAATAACACCTATTTTTATCACTTTTCCATTTTCAAGTAAAGAGTTATATTTCCTTAACATGTAGTTCCTAAACTTCTGCAAATGGAGCAATAAATCTGAAATACTTGTTTTAAAATAATCAGCTTGTCTCATACTGAAAGACAAAATATGCTTTAGAAGATTTCCTTCCTTTCTTCTTTCTTCTCTGTTCCTCCTTCCTTTTTTTATTCCCTCTTCTCTTTCTTTTTACTTTCCATCCTTCAATTATTTCTCCTTTCCTCCCTTCTTTTCTGCCTGTCTTTCCTTTCTTCCTCCCACTTTTCATTCCTTTCTTTATTCATCCTTTCTACTGCAGTACACAGTTACTGAAAAGATGAAGTAACTTTTCAGACATAACATTTTCCCACCAAACCCCCGTAATACTGAGAAACCCCAGTCAATAGCCTAGCTCACAACGCACAGGATATCATCATTCTCTCTACTTGGAAATGCTAAAAAGGAATGCATACACCCGCTGAATAAACACGCAAGTCGTTTAAAAACGGACACAGGAAATGGTCAGAAAAGTCTACTTTCTCTTGTCAAATGCAGGATTGGGTTCCACATTGTAGATGCTCCCAATTCTGGCATTGACACCTCCCATTGTGATCCAATCTGAAAATAATGCTAAACTATAAAATAAGAGGAGAAAAGCTGTGATATTGTGATTTCTAATAGGAAACATATATTTTGATCTCTATCCTCAATTCCAGGCACAGACCTCTAAAAACTCCTGTTATTTCCTGAGTGATAAGGGTGCTAGGTGCATCTTTGTTCTCGTATTTGGTCTTTGACCCTGGCTCAGGACACAGAGTTCCTAATCCCTTGGAATTTCCTGGATGATAGGAGTGTCTTTTGTTCTAATGAGATGTCCCTTGGTGCTCCTGGATGGGGGCTGGTCACCAGAAAGCCACGATTAGAAAGATGGAACTTTCAGTCTTATGCCTCCATCCTCTGGAAAGGGGAGAGGGACTGGTGTCTGAGCTGACAATCAATCATGCCTACATGATAGTCCCCATTAACATCCCTCAACTCTGGGATTCAAAGAACTTCCAGGTGAGCAAACATCCACATGCCAAGAGGGTCGCACACCCCAATGTCACAGGGACAGAAGATCCTGTGTTTGAGGAACTTTCCAGAATTCATCCTGCATATCTCTTCATCTGGCTGTTCAGATGAATCCTTTGCAAATGAGCTAGTAAATGTAAGTAAATTATTTTCCTGAGTTCTATGAACTGCTCTAGCAAATTAATTGAACAGAGTAGCTAGTTCATTGGTCAGAAATTCTGGAGGTCCAGACTTGTGATTGGCAACTGAAGCCGGGGGCAGCCTTGTGAGACTGAGCCCTTAGTTCGTGGGATTTGACTCTTACTCCAGGTAGACAGTGTCAGGCTTGCTCTGAATTATAGAACACCTAATTGGTATCTGCTAGAGAAAAGTATCTGTGCTGTGTTGAGTGTAAGAATAGGAAGGCCGGGCGTGGTGGCTCACGCCTGTAATCCCAGCACTTTGGGAGGTCGAGGCAGGTGGATCACAAGGTCAGGAGATCGAGACCATCCTGGCTAACATGGTGAGACCCCGTCTCTACTAAAAATACAAAAGATTAGCCAGGTGTGGTGGCGGGCGCCTGTAATCCCAGCTACTTGGGAGGCTGAGGCAGGAGAATGGCATGAACCTAGGAGGCGGAGCTTGCAGTGAGCAGAGATTGCACCACTGCACTCCAGCTGGGCAAGAGAGCAAGATGCCATCTCAAAAAAAAAAAAAAAAAAAGAAGAAAAAAACCTTAGATTTTTCCTGTCTTATGTGGTAGCCAACCAGGTTCAGATTTGTCTCATGATGACTATGTTGATGTTCTTTGTAGTTTAGATATAGAAGTTCCTTCAAAAAGATTCTGTTTTTTTTTTTTTTTTTTTTTTTTTTTTTTTTTTTTTTGTGATGGTTATTCTTGCACTGCAGGTGCTCAAAGCGTCTGTCTGGTCACTTAACCCTGCCACTTAACATTACAGGTCACTGGAGGAGGAGTTGGTTTATACATATGATTCCAGCCTCTTCCCAGTTAAGCCCCTTCTTCGGTGCTCAGCATTATTTTGCAGGGGTTGATGGCACACCTGTAGACTAGTCAGTGCATGTTTATTAAGCATGCCATAAGGGAAACACATTGGGGGATGAAAAAAGGCAAAATCAATTTTTTCCTGATGTTTTAAAAATTTAGTTGCCGCAATGAAGGAGCATAAGGAAAAGAAACATATTGCTAACAATTCAAGTGCTAATATACCAGGAGAAAAATGGGTGGTTTAGGTGATAACGGCTACAGGATATAAAAGGAGGCTAGAACTTATTCTGAATTCTGCTTGTTATAGAGAAATTCAGACTTGATTCATCTTGAAAGGAAATCAAGATATTATCTAGGCAAAGAAAAAATGGTCAAATGTTCATGGTATGAGTGAAAAAAATATATACATCATATTTGAGGGCTGGTGAGTCAGATTAGCTGAAGTGAATGTTTTTAACAGGTAGGTAGTTGGGGATACATTTATTGGGTAGGTTAGCTCACAATTGTAAAGGTCCTCAAAAACACCACCAAGGAATCTGGAATAAATGAGGAATCCCCGCAGTCTTGACCAAGAGCATGGCAGGATTGAAGTCGTGTTTCCAGATTGACCTGGAGGCGACATGCAGCATGTACCGGAGTTGGGAACCAGGTTATTGTACCACCCTTATTATTTAGCATTCTCTACACTGTCAAGCTTTGGAGCAAGTTGAAAGTTCCCCTTAGATCCTGCTTGGTAGCCTGAGAGCTCCCTATCGCCTGTAGGAGGCGCCATACTGCTCAGCAGCAGGGACTTCCGGCAGCGGACGTCAGTCACGATGCTTTCCTCAAAGCTCTTCCGCATGGCACAACTCACCCATCTACGGATGCACAGTCACACCCGGAAGACTAGACAAGTTGCCCAACCAAGAGTGGAGCCTGGCAATTCCAAGCTGCTGTCATTCGGAACTCTGGAGGTGTATGAAGATGTCCTTGATTTATATGAAGGTTTCCTACTATGATCGGCTCCTATCTGAGGTCAGTAGAAGGCCCAGGGTTTATTTTACCCAACGTCCTCAAAAGGCATTGCTTTTCACTATGTGTTATGATAAAAGTCAGTCATTTTAAAAGTTTCTCAAATTGATACAACTTGGCTTCATAAATATCAATCAGTTATATGTATCTGTAATAGATAAAGAACAGTTAAAACCATTATTCTCCTCCCAATTAGGTGGTCTATAATTTTAGGAAGATTCCTGCCTTCTAAGAGCTCATGAACTCAGTGAATTGTGCTACCTATTGTAGGAGATGTTAACTCCTATTTTTAGGGACACAGCTCCACTTATTTTCAAGTCTGCTTTGAAAATAGATGTGGTCATGTAACCAAGTTCAAACTAAAAGAATGATCAGAAGTAAGAAGTGCCATCTGGGTCTAGTCCTTAAACTGCACGATGTGACTTCATGTCCTTCACCCTTTGTGGCAAGCTGCAATGGAGATAATCCCTAGGTTGACTTTAGAAGCCATACATGGTAGATGACAAATATTTATGAACATAAATCCCTAAATGACTGTGAGGAGATGGATCACCCACTGATGTATCCAACTACTAACTAATGTTACCTGAGTAAGACGTCAACTTTTATTGTGCTTGAACCATTATAAATTCTGGAAACTTCTGTTATATAGCAGTTAGTTTACCATGGGTCATATAGACAGTCAACATTTGGTTTATTCTACCAAGATTAGCCAATAAAAAGGGTTTTAAAAGGAAGTAAATTCATGGAAAGGAAATAAATTTTAAATAATGAATTTTGAGGTCAACAAAGCTTTATAAATATAGAAATTGAAGAAAATTCAGGTTATGTCATGTTTATAAACATTTGGTGTATACACAAAATAATTAGGCATATGTAGATGATTAATCACTCTCAAGGATTCTTAATTAGTTGTGTGTTTTGTTGAAAAATAATATCTACAAAGTTCAATTTTTAGATTTCTTATCCTTATATTTTTTGAAACCTATAGAAACTCTGTGTGTAAAGAAATTCTTACCATGGTTACAGCAAAAAATATTTTTAAGAAACCTTCTAAATTATGTCTTTCAAATATATTTTCATGATATGAACTGTAGTTCTCACCTTCTTAGGAAGTTAGCTATTTTGTTTAGTTGACCAGGATTGCTTCAAACATATACAAGAAATACACTGTGTGAACCACATCGTTTATTAATTAGTCAAAGCTTTTCCAAATTTGTTAAAAAGAAAAAAATTGTCCAGCATGTTGTAGGAAGAGTTAGAACTAGGGTAGATCTCAAAACTACCTCTCCCTCTTTGATATGGTTTGGCTCTGTGTCCCACCCAGATCTCATCTTGTAGCTTCCATAATTTCCACGTGTTGTGGGAGGGACCTGGTGGGAGATGATTGAATCATGGGGGCAGGTCTTTCCTGTGCTGTTCTCATCATAGTGAATGGGTCTCTTGAGATCTGATGGTTTTGTTTGTTTCTTTGTTTTGAGATGGAGTCTCGCTCTGCTGCCCAGGCTGGAGTGCAGTGGCGTGATCTCGGCTCACTGAAGCTCCACCTCCCAGGTTCACACCATTCTCCTGCCTCAGCCTCCCAAGTAGCTGGGACTACGGGACTACAGGCACCTAACACCACACCCGGCTAATTTTTTGTATTTTTAGTAGAGATGGGGTTTCACCATGTTAGCCAAGATGGTCTCGATCTCCTGACTTCGTGATCTGCCCGCATGGGCCTCCCAAAGTGCTAGGATTACAGGCGTGATGGTTTTAAAAACGGGAGTTTCCCTGCACAAGCTCTCTCTTTGGCTGCTGCCATCCATGTAAAATGTGATTTGCTCCTTCTTGCCTTCTGCCATGATTGTGAGGCTTCCCCAGGCACATGGAACTGTGAGTTCTCCATGAAACCTCTTTCCTTTGTAAATTGCCCAGCCTGAGGTATGTCTTTATCAGCAGCATGAAAACAGACTAACACACCCTTTAAATATTAAGCTAAATAATTAAAGAGCATTACAACAAAATATTAAGTTCTCATGCACAATTTCAGCTAATAAAATTTTGTCGGGCATCTATTTTTTAACTATCATATGGCTCCCTATTTTCATTTCATAGTGTTTTTGTGGTTTGTAAAATGTATACACAAATGTGTACATATTCTTCTTACCCTTGTCTTTTTCTGTGTGCAGATGATGAACTTGGGGTAGAATGGACCTTTTGTTCAGAGAGACATTTGGTTTTCATAGCCTCTTTGACATTGGAGTCTAATAATATCTTTCCTAAGGCATTTTGTTACCCTGAAGGGAATTTTAGTGACAATTCACTTAAAGCAGCTTTTTGATGTTGCAAGTGTTTCTATTTTTTTGTTGTTGTTTGGTTTGGTTCAGAAGTAGAGATCACAGATGATGAATGCAATGATCTGCAATATTTTAAGGTCCTTACTTTGCAAAATAGGTCAGAAATATAAAATTGTATGTGGAAATAGTAGCCAATAAAAATGTTGACATTCATTAGGGGTGCAATAATAGTCTCAACATATGCCTCATTCTAAGATCTTAATGATAAACTCTCCTGGAAGTTTGATTGACTGTTTATCTGGTTGTTTCACCGTTATCTCAACAATTTTACCATGGCTTCCCTGACATTTATTTCATCTTGTGTGAAGAATATTTCACATGATTTCCTGGGAAATTTTTCCTTTTCTTGTTATTATATCTTCTTTGTATTAACATTGACTATACAGATGATTGAGTTAAATTTAATGAATAATTCTTCCCTGGTTTCTTACATATTGGTGAAGACACATCTGTAATGCATTGTTCCAAATACATTGTAGACTCTTAAAGGTGAAGGCATCTTACATGTATCATGTGATACTCTTATCCATGTCACTTGCTATTCATCCTGATGGACTCTTTTATGCAGTATCATCAGTATCAAATCAAAACCACTAGTTGATGGCAGATTCTAAAGCAGAAAAAAAATATGTGAACACAGCTAAGCAATGAATCATTCAATCATTACTGTGATTTCAGCATTCAGTACCTAACAACAGAAATGTAGTTGTTCTTCCTCAGTCGGTATTCCTGATAAAAAAAATGAATTCCATATTTCATTCCTTCTTTTTCTTTCAATGTGAAACATTGTTCAGTATTGTCATTAAAAAAAGAAATGCAAAAACTTTGGAATTCTCTGTTGAAGTTTTGTGTTAAGAGAGATTGTAAATGACAGGTTGGAATAAAATCATCTTGGAAGAATGTAAAATATTTCTGCAACCAAATAAAAGCATTATTTTGATCATTATAATTTCTACTAATAGTATACAATGTAGATTATGTACTGTAAAGCATTTAACCAATAATATGTTTTCATTTTTATTTTGGATTTCTAAATGTAAAATTACTATATGGAATTTATGAGATGTCAGATTTTAAGTTCTTCTGTGTGCATTAGGTATCTTAATTTTTTTGCATCCTTGCAACAGCCTTCTCAGATACATGGTATGATTATCTCCATGTTAATGTGAGGAACCTGAGGCACTTTGTAGATAGCGTGTTTGAGGTCACACAGCCATTAGACTGCTGAGCTGGGACTGAGACACAGTTTGAGCAAACTTCAGGTTTTATGCTGTGTGCTGTGCTGACTCTTCACATGTTAAAATTGTAATTCTGCCTTAATTATAAATAAATAATCACTATCATCAGCTTTGGTTTCCCTCTCTTTTTCTTTTTTCTTTTTTCTTTTTTTTTTTTTCAAACTGACAGCTTTGTTCCTATTACTTCTTTAAAACAAAAGCAAGAAAATCAAAGAAACTTGTCCTTTCGCTTTTCACAGTCAGACCTGAATTTTCCCTTGGAGTTATTTTGTTTGTTTTTTGTTGCTGTTGTTGCTGCTGTTTGTTTTTATGCTTGTTTTTTGTTTTCTTTTTAACTTGCGATCAAGCTCCCATAACCTAAAGTTTACCATCTCACCCATCTTCACGTGCACATTTCAGTAGTGTTAAGTACATTCTTATTGGGAAACTAATCTCCAGAACTCTTTTCTTTTTGCAAAACTAAAATTCTGTATGCATTAAATTCTATACGCGTTAAGCAGCTGCCTAGTGTCCTCTCCCCACAGCCCCTGACAACCACCATTCTAGTTTCTGTAGATGAATATGAATACTCTAGGCACTTCATATAAAATTGAAAACAGACTGGGTGTGATGGCTCACGCTTATAATCCCAGCACTTTGGGAGACCAAGGGGGGCGGATCACCTGAGGTCAGGAGTTTGAGACCAGTCTGGAAAACATGGTGAAACCCTGTCTTTACTAAAAATACAAAAATTAGCTGGGCCTGGTGGCGGGTGCCTGTAATCCCAGTTACTCAGGAGGCTGGGGCAGGAGAATCACTTGTACCTGGGAGGTGGAAGTTGCAGTGAGCCAAGATCACGCCATTGCACTCCAGCCTGGATGACAGAGAGAGACTCTGTCTCAAAAAAAAAAAAAAAAAAGAAAGAAAGAAAAAAAAGAAAAAGGAAGTGGAAACACAGTGTTTGCCTTTTTATAACTGGCTTATTCCACTTAGCACAATGTCTTCAAGGCTCACCCATGATGTAGTGCATCAGAATTTACTCCTTTTTAAGGCGGGATAATATCCATTGTATACATTACATTTTGTTTATCCATTCATCCACGGATGGACACTTACGTTTTTTTCTGTTTACTTGTTTTTTAAAAATGTTTTATTTACATTTCATTTGTCTCAGTTGACACATGAAAAGCTGCCAGAACATAAAATGTTACCACCAATTATATGCCCCCAATTTGGAGTCCCACACCTCAGTGGATAATCCGGGATGCTTGAGAATTGAGATTTCTATAATTTACGAACTCTTAACAATGTATGCTTTAATTTAAGATTTGAAAAAGTCAAGAAAACCATGTCGCCTTTAGGATAGGTCAACAATAATGGTTTGATTATAATTGTTCTTCCCAGTTAAACAATCACAAAAGCAACCCAGGTAAACCGTAAGTAGATTTCCTAGGAGTGGAACCGGACAGAGTGAAAAGAGCTTAGGTTCTCTTCCATAAACTCCCAAGCTAAATGAGTTAGAATAAATATCTAAACCTCTGTTTCCCCACTTGTGAAAGAAGGAGGTTGGACTAAAGGCTCATTTAGTTTCTCTCACTTCCTCAGTATCTTTGGCCCTTGTCACAGGCCATTTCTTTGCTCAAAACAAATATAAGTGAAGTTTTGCAGTGTTTCTCACAAGTGCTCAAACTCACCTAACATCTATCCTACTGGAGAACAAATACATCGATTTGGCAAAACAAAGTTATAAATCAAAAAGAACTTCTGCAATAGAAATTTGCATTTAGAAAAGAAATATATGTGAGCAGGAACTATGAGGCAAGGATTAGGAAGTAAGCCGCTTTAACGCACCTCAGTGTTAAAGGGTATATTCACCAATTTGAAAGAAAAACATATGTTCAAGTGCAGCCCACAGTTCACTACTTCCACTTTCTGTCAGCAGTCCTTTCCCAGCTTTATGCACTCTTCAAAGGCCACATATATGTGTTTTGGACACAGGCACTGGGTCATAATTTGCTCTGTAATTCTAGATTTTATTTTCAAAATGGGAATTTTCAAGGGAGCAACTTGCATGCAGTATGCTTTTGGAGAGTTCTAAAGGTTAAGTACAGTATCCAGGAATTTTAAAGCCAAGGGACCTCTGAGTTGTCCCAAAGTATCTATTCATCACGAGCCTATCATTTCACCCCAGGGCTTCAGCTAAATATATTGCATATAAAAAGTAATTTCTTTTTCTAGCTCTGTCCTCCTAGGACCTAGTCAAAAATCTGCATGGTATTTCCAAGGAACATACTTCCTTCTCTTATGCCATCCAGTTTCAGATTTTTATTTATGTTACTCCTCGCAGTACGGAGACAATAGCTTCAAAATTGGAATCTCACAAAGCGTTTCTTCTAAAATCCCTCCTTCTTTAGTCCACTTTACACAGAGCTTATGAGAGCAGCTCAGCCAGCAAGCATTCCATGTATGGTCAGCATTATTTCCAGCCCACTTGGTTAACCCAGTTAGATCAAATCTGAAGGAATGTCAAGTTGCCTCAGAAGCGAACAAATAGGTGTAGCTGATCCCACATCCCTGTGAATCGGACGGCTTCTTTTCTACCTGCCAATCTCGACCAAACAATTCCTGGGCATTTAGTGACTAGGTTTGTGTTTTCAAATCAATTTATATGGCTAAATGTACTGTTGAAAAGAAAATATTATTATGCAATATTTTAGTATTGTAGAATGAGAGTTTCGTATCTCGAAGGATAGATTTAATCTCACCAAACCTGACTTTCCTTTGTGCTGCTGCTTCTCTTCTGAATGACTCTTATTTTTTCTTCCTGGTTCTGTGTGGCCCTCTCAGTTTCATAAAATCACCCTTATAAATTGGAAACAATTTTAAATGCATTCCAGGCCCTCATATGCCTGTAATCACGCCGTTTTCCTGGATGATTGGCATCATTAAATTAGAGTCCCCTTTTTCACTGTCTTCTGCCTGGTCAGTTGTCATGTAAGTTACAATGAAATTGTAGCACTGCTTTTATTGGAAGTCAGTATTCCCTCAGCCCACTTTCCTTATGATCCAGCATCTACAATATAATAGACTCTCAAGAAAACATCGTCATAACCAACAAGGCAGAATACTTAAGTCATTTTTGCCCAAACCAGCATTTCCTAAGTAGAGCCTGATTTCAACACCATGTCCATGCATGGATATGTGTAGACACCAACCAGGCTACGGAATGTTTGAATGGATAACTTCCAAGTTCACTAAGTGTTTGTCTTTCTGGTGTAATAATGAGGAAATTGGTCTTAGCTTGACTCTCCAGATAAAGGATTTTCTGAAGTCATTCTAGGTCTATTTCTGGTGTCTTTACAAATTAAGTCCTATTAAAGTAGTCCTGGGATGATGCAGTACAGATGCTCCTCAACTTACAATATGGTTATGGCCCTGACGAACCCATCATCCCTCGAAATTATCATCAGTCAAAAATGCATTTAATGCATTTAATACACCTAACCTACCGAATATCATAGCTTGGCGTAGCCTACCTTAAATGTGCTCTGAACACTCACATTAGTCTTCTCCTGGTCAAAATCACCTAACGCAAAGCTTATTTTGTAATAAAGTGTTGAATATCTTATGTAATGTCTTGAATACTGTACTGAAAGTGAAAAACAAAATGGTTGCAGGGGTGCTCGAAGCATGGTACACTGTATAAAGTCAAAAAATCTTAAGGCAAAGAATGAAAAAGTCTGTACTTAATTGAACTAAAGAAAGTTTCAGTCAATTAAAGATCTATGTCAGGAAGAGAGACCAAGTAAGACTTCCATAGAGAAAAAAAGGGGGCATTCAAAGAGCTGCAATGCTTACACACATTTTTAAATCATTGTAAAACAAAACAAGATAATTTCTGTGATTGGCCTGGAGGCTAATAAACTGTGTTGGTTTTGAGGCCTGCCTAGAGGTGGGAGTGTTGCTATCACATAATTCATCAGTAATGATTTGGCCTGTGCAGTATTAGAAATCACTTTGAATATACATTGAGTGGAGTAATGATTTGGCCTGTGCAGTATTAGAAATCACTTTGAGTATACATTGAGTGGAAGTGCCTTCTGCCTGTCATTGTCATCAGCAAACATTTCCTAAATGCTTACTGAGTGTGTGTGCAATACTGTCCTTGGCTTGCCACTAGCTGTTTCCACCTGCAGCCATTTCCAGGACAAATCCTCATTGACTGATGTACCCAGCAAGAAACAAACATTTTAGTTTCTCTTTTTTTTTGAGACAGAGTCTTGCTCTGTCGCCCAGGCTGGAGTGCAATGGCATGATGTCTGCTCACTGCAACCTCTGCCTCCCAGGTTCAAGCCATTCTCCTGCCTCAGCCTCCCAAGTAGCTGGGACTACAGGCACACACCACCATGCCCGGCTAATTTTTGTATTTTTACAGAGATGGTGTTTCACCATGTTAGCCAGGCTGGTCTCAAAATCCTGATCTCAGGTGATCTGCCCACCTTGACCTCCCAAAGTGCTGGGATGACAGGTGTGAGCCATCATGCCTGCCCTAGCTTTCGTTTAAATGGCACACTGGTACGGTTTGTCTGTGTCCCCACCCAAATCCCATCTTGAATTTCCATGTGTTGTGGGAGGGACCTGGTAGGAGGTGACTGAATCATGGGGGCAGGTCTTTCCTGTGCTGTTCTCTGATAGTGATTAAATCTCATGAGATCTGATGGTTTTTAAAAGGGGAGTTTCCCTGCACAAGCTCAGTCTCTCTTTGGCTGCTGCCATCCATGTAAGATGTGATTTGCTCCTTCTTGCCTTCTGCCATGATTGTGAGGCTTCCCCAGCCATGTGGAACTGTGAGTTCTCCATGAAACCTCTTTCCTTTGTAAATTGCCCAGTCTCAGGTCTGTCTCTATCAGCAGTGTGGAAACAGACTAATACCCAGACACTACGTTTCTGCATAGACCCCCAAGTGTCTTCGTTTTGCTCTAAGTATGACAAGCATTTTTTCCCTTCTGAGTAAATATTTAATTCCATTTATAAATGAACAAAAATGAGAGAAAGCTCACTAGCAAATATTATTTAAAATAACTTTTTTATACAAGGCACTTTCTATACAATTACAGTCATTGTAAAGAACACAGATTTAACCTTAATATATTCCTTTGTTTGGTGAGAACCAATTGAGAGCCAATGAAGTTTTAAATGCATAGGGGAAAAAAGAAACAATAGGAAACCAAGAGAGCAAATGCTGTTTCAAATTAAATGAGGGTAGAATTCAAGGAATTCTGATACCACAAATACACCTCTAAATTTGATTCCCATTGGTTTCAGTTACAACTCTTAATTCCTACTTCACCTCTTTTTATGTTGTGGGGAAAAAAATGATCAAGAGAGAAAAGAAATTGGTAATTTCAAAGCTTTTTTACAGAATACACCCTTGAAAGTTTATACAAAGTGCCAGCATCACTTGAACTTTTAAAGATCTAACTTTCTCTAGCAGTGAGTTGAACAGTATTACAGCAATAATCTATTACCCTTTAGTTAAGTTCTAAAGTCAGTACTTGACTGTAATCACAGCAGACTTTAGCAGCCCCCAACCACAGCTAAAAGTCCAGCCCATGCACCAGCACTTTCATATACTCGCTGGAATGGCCGGTAAGGGCTAATGGTGTTACCCGAGAGCCTACTTTACCTTCAGAATACCTTCACACTGTTGCAGTGAAATAAAAGACAGTGACGAATCTCTAAGCAAAAGGTTTTCCTTGAGAATATATATAAAAACAGAATTGCAGTCCAGGGTGTACGCACAGCCCACAGTGGTCTTGTATGCCCTAGGAAGAAAGGAAGAGGTTGGAGTTTTCTTGGGAAGGAGAAATGTGATGTAAATTGTTTTCAAAGTGAGTTCACTCTTGCTAGTGAAGACTGTCGGGAGCTGGCAAGTCCCACGGGGTGAGGAATGGTGGCAGGTACAGTTTCACCTGGACATTCTTAGAGTCAGGGCAAGTCATTTGGGCAGCGTCCGGGCAAAACTGGTCTTAAGGTTCTAACTGCTCTTTTGGTAGCTGGGCTTTCCAGACAGTTCCTGGAGTGGGCGCTCTGTGTCCTGCTTTTTACCAAAACCCCTTCACTCTGATTCTTCACGTGTGACAGGAATAACTCCAATTCGCATAATCACTTCTCAAGCACTAGCAGGGCCTGCAGTAATGTGGAGAGTCAGGCTCACAGCACTCCCTTAACATCAGTGGGCACGTATTTTGGTTTTAGATGAGGCATTGAGACACAAAAAGCGATTTTATTCTTAGATACATGGCAACTTTGATGGTACAGCCAATGGCTAAAATGAGGCTTACTATTGGATTTTAAAAGTAATATTTAGTAACTTTTGGGGTCCCTGTAGATTGACTTTCTTGTACAATTGTTGTTGTTATTGTTAGCGTTCTTTGCATTTCATGGCTTTAACACGGGTAGTTTATTACCATAATGAGAGATATCTTTATTTCTTTCTGCTATGTGACTTTAAAAAATCCTCGAGGACAGATTATTAAATTTAGCTGTTTTTCAGTGAATTTAAATATTGCTAAAGAAAATATTCTAATTTAACCCAAGTCACTGAAAATTAAGCAGTTAGAATTAAAATAAGAAGTCACCACTTCTTTGCTGGAATAATTTCTTTATTGAGGAAGTTAAGAACATGAAGGCATGAAGGCTGGTACTTGCCTTCCACCGACAAAATATAAGAAGGGCTTAGAGTCTGTGTACCTTTTCTTGGTGACATAAACAGAATGGTCTCAGTCATATTCGTTTCATGCCATTTCCCTCCTCATGTGCCCTTCTTACTTTGAAGTTTGGAATCACAGTAAGAATAATACTGGAAAGGATTCTAAATGTAGTTTTGTCTTTAGAAAAGCAAACTATGCTACCTCATTAATGTTTTACTCCAAAGGAGATTTTCAAAATATACTTGGCAGGGTTTAAAAACTGCTGGAGCTGCACTTTAGAAGTGTGGTTTTTGAAACCATAGCATAAATACAGATAAACTTTATATTCATCCTTTGGTGTTTACTAACCATACAGAAAAGGAATATTTAAAGCCCAGCAAGTCTCATATTGCAGTTTCGGATGCCACATTTCTCCAAGTGTAAACAGAAATAATTAAGGTAATTATTGCTCGAGTCCTCTGGCAGTAAAGTACGTTTATTTTAAGCAATAGATGTTCAAAAAGATGTTTGAAAATACATGGCTCTACCTGAACCACAATTGCATAAGGAAAGAGAAAAAAATATATCTGCAGCAAGATTTTTACAAGCCTGCTGCAGCCTTTCTTGCCCATGTAAGTAGTTTCACTGCTGAAAAGCTGAGTCATTGCTTTTTCCAACAATGGTTTCTCACTAAGTAAAAGAAAACAATCTTTCTCTCTTTTTTTTTTTTTCCCAGAAGCCAATACACAGAGGCTGTTAATTAGTGTGTCTATGGGTGGCATTTGAGACTCTACCAGGCCAAGCATTCTCCATTATGGCTAAAGTATCAAATTACCCCCAGCAAGAGGCCTCCTAAAGCCCCTAGCATGCCAGCAACACCCCCAGCCCATTTTGGATTTTGCAGAAAGAGGAATTTGAAGGACTATTAAACACTGTGTAAAATGCTGACAACAGATCAGCATAAAGCCACACAGTGCAGGTGTTTCTGTAACGGGAACAATGCTCTGTGTTCAGCGGCCCTCACACTCTCCCTCTTCTTCAGCCCTGCTTTGGGTTTTACAAAGTGGTTCAGGAAACCCAAGTGCTGACTGGACTTTTCTGAAAATTTAGGCCTCCACGTTTGGTATAAAGTCAAGAGGTGGGTTTTGTTTTTCCACCAACCTTTTCTTAAGGAGCTGGCATTTCCATCAGGAAGATGGGCATTTACAGTTCCTTGAATAAGGCTATTTGAAATCAAATATTCCAGATGCATGACAAGTTGACACATGAGGGATTAAAGAATATGTTGTATGCAGAACATATTGCAAATGGTACAAACCCCTTTATTTCTGGAACTACTTTACAAATTTGAGCTAACAATATTTGCAGATTAATCCTTAGATTAATCCAAATAACATGATTGCATGCTTTATCTGAATACTTACTGCTTCCACTCGAATGTCTTAGATGGCTAAACACTGCCCTTAATTTCTGTTATGTTTGCAGATAACATGCTGATAGAAATTGTAGAGAACCAATGAAGGAAGATGATCCTTTGGGTGTTTAGCAGGCAGAGTGCTTTCATTTTGCATATTCTCTCCTCAGCTGTGTAACACCTTTGTTCCGTGAGCCATGCTCTCTGATTGCTACAAGAAGCACCTTGTTTTTCATGCTGCCTTTAGCAAAGTCTGCAGTTTGCTACATTGCTAAAAGCTCCCTCTTTTCCACTTGCAGGTGATGAGTCTATGAAGCAAGGTGTTCTCTTTGTACAATTATCTGGACCCACTGGTGCATTTGAAGGCTGAATACCTTTGTTGTGGGGAAGAGCTGCTCGGACAGAGAAATGGCTTTCCTTGAGAAAATGGCTCACTGCTGAAGAATTCTCTATTATGAAGAGGCTTCTTGTTAAAATAATTATCTGCTTCAGTGCAGGTTGATGACAAATAATAATATAAGGTACAAATCAAAGAATCCAAATATTAGAACATGGGCTACAGAAGATCTATCTCCAAGCTGCCCAACTTTCTTTTCCAGAGATTAGGGAACAAGATAGAAGACCATGCCTATGACTCATCCCACTGATGGTCAAGTTGAAACAGTGGAGGAATTGGAAGTTAGTTTAGCTGAAAAGAAAACTAAAATGAAAATTTAAAAATTTACAAAGTATCAGTTATGAAAGTGACCTTTAAAAGAAGATTGAAAATTAGGCCATTTACACTCAGTATAACCAAAACTAGACAAGACCCCTTCATGAATTCCTAGAGTCATTTCCACAAATTATGATGTGTAATGAATATCGTCAACAGGACGATAATCTATTTGATGTTGATGTGGAGGCTTCTCACGGGAAAGGTCATCTACTTGCCTTTATGGTGTATTATGGTATGATCACAAGCTCTCCTTGTACTTCATATTTCATTAGTTGAGGTGGTGAAAATTAAATGTAAATGACTAAAATATTATTCAAAACTGATATCAGCCATTGGACACTTTATCTATCTTGCTCATTTTTATCATTTATGCATGACTTCATGTACTGGTTATTTTTTATTTTATATGTATATCATATAAATGTTTCCCATATAAAATTATCTTTCATGAAGACAGAAACTGCCAAATAGAATTATGACTTAATGGGGATATTTTTATAATATGCATGGCATGGTATGCAGGCCACTTGTCTAATAACTTCGGTCCTGATATATAGAAAGCATATTTACGAATATGCTGCACATCATTGAAGGACAAAAGATTCATTTCCTTGTTATAGATGCCATTAGTTTCATTTTATATGAGTGCATTTCATCAGCTTACTGCCATTTCCTTGAAATTAGCAAATGAATTTTCTTATTTTTAATTGATAAATTGCAGTTTATCTGAGTGTGCTTGCTGAGAGATGACTTAAAATGAATATGTGAGTGAGTCTGAGTTCAGATTATAGACATTTCACTGTGCATCAGAAAATGAAAAGCACCAATGATGATATAGCAGTTTTTGTTAAAATAAATCAACTTTGAAAGATAATAACATTCAAAACAATTGATCTTCTTAGAGTAACATTTTAAATCATAATTATGATATGATTTTTTTGAAGGAGAAATGAAAGGATTGGGGTTTTCTGACTTTATCCTTGCAAATACTTGTATGCTTCATTTGGCACAACAGATGAATTCTTGTATAGCTGTTTCTGTGTCTGTCCCAGTAATTTATTCCTAAGTTAAATACCTGAAGGAAGATTGCTAACTACAGGAATCTGATACTGAATTGTTTTCTTATTATAGAACATAACTAAAGCCTTCTTGTTAAATGTGGCTTTTTGCTTTAAAATTAATTTTAAGGTGGATTTGAATTGAGTACAATTTTTTAAGCATAATGTTGATGGTTTGCGTTAGTGGAAAACCTCAGCCAAATGATGGACAGGACATGGGACATGCAAAACCTCCAATAGTCACAATTGCCTGGAGTCCTTTATTTGCCTCCAGGAGCGGTATTGCACACTTTAAAAGCTTGCCCCGGGCCAGTGGCTAACATATTTCTATTTTACAAGCAGTTTTACCTAACTTCTAGTTACTGGTACTAAAAGCAACATTTAGAAAAATAAGCAGAAATTATAAGCTTTGCCAGTTTAAACACGCAAATGAAGAAGTTATAAATAAGTGAATGTTCCAGACAGGGAAGTGTACATAGGAGACTGCAGTAGGCCTTTTAACAGTGAAAGTGCTTCTTTTTTTTCAATTTCAAAACATTTATTCTATCATAAATATGTATACTCATAAGGAAAATATACAATATGAACCAAAATGTGTTACAAATTGGTTCTTTTATGTGTGATGATACACAAATGTATGTGTTTTTTGTAACTTGTCTACTTTCTTTACTTGTCTATTTTTATTGTGAGATGTTGAAATTTTATTGTAACTCTTGCATTATAATTTTTGAAATATACTGTAATCACACAGACACATAGATGCACATGAAGAAGTATCACTAACATATAACAGAATAAAGAGTATTAAACATGTGAATCTTCCAAAATAAGGCAGGAAAATGGAAGCAGAACAAAAAATAAATGGGACAAAAAGAAAACATCTTCTAAGGTGGTAAAACCTTAAACCAACACACATTAGTGCATTAACTAAAATACCCTGAGAACAGCATGTAAAAAGAATTTATTATTGTAAATGAAAATTAGTCCATGAATTGATTAATTGGAAAACAAACTGTACAGCAAGATGCTGTTTAAATAAACACACTTGAAATATTAAGAAAGAGACAAATGGAATGTGCATGAAAAGAAACCTGGAGACCAAGAAAGCACTCAGCATGAGGAAACTGGGGGGTCAGTATTATTATTTCAAAAAGGCAGACTTCAACACAATCAGTAAACCAAAAATAAAAAGTTGCATGATCATGTAAAGTACAATTAAATGGGAAGCAAAAATAATTTTAAATGTATCTAATAACAGTGTTTCAAAAACTTGTGAGGCCAAAACTGGCAGAAGTAAGGAGAGGAATAGGCAAATAGAGATTTTAATACCTCTCTTTTAGTAATTGATAGAAAAACAGAGAAAAAATAAGTAATAATATAGAAGATTTAATCAACCCTATCAATCAAACTGACCTAATCGACATTTCTAGAACATTTTGCCCTAACTTCAGTGTTGCGGGAAGTCAGGGACCCCGAACGGAGGGAGTGGCCAAAGCCATGGCAGCAGAACACAAACTGTGAAGATTTCATGGACATTCATCCCTTCCTATCAACGACAACGTGTGCACAGCGGGACATGGAAGTTCATTAGTGATTCTAGTTTTGCCCTGACCTCCTGCCTTGTGATCTTTTGTCACCCTTGAAGCATGTGATCTCTGTGACCCCCATCCTATTCGTACACTCCCTCCCCTTTGAAAATTGCTATAAAAACTTGCTGGTTTTACGGCCCAGGAGGCATCGCGGAACCTGCCAACATGTGATGTCACCCCGGACACCCAGCTCTAAAATTTCTCTCTTTTGTCCTCTTTCCCTTTATTTCTCAGACCAGCCAACATGTAGGGAAATAGAAAAGAACCCATGTGAATTATCAGGCGTGGGTTTTCCCTGATACTTCAGAACACACATTTTTCAAGGCACATGGAACTTCAATCAAGAGAGATGATAGGTTGATCAATAAATCAAATCTTAATAACCTTTATAGGATCAAAATCCTCTAAAAAGCCTTTGTTCTGATTCTCTTACTACAACAGTATGAAAATAGATAGCAAAAAATAGTGAAATAGCTAAAAATTCCCAAATACTTTGAAATTAACAAATTTCTGAATTACTTAGGTCAAGGAAGGAAAGCAAGGGAAATTAAAACATTTTATATCAAATTATCTTGAAACAAATATTAGAAGAGAAGTCTAAAATAATCATCTCAGCTTATGATTAAAAAGCTATGAAATTAAGAGCAAATTAAACACAGGAGGTAGAAGAAAGGATCCAATAAAAATGAAAGTAGAAATAAATAACATAAAAAAACTGACAGTGGAGAAAATCAGCAGAGACAAATCTAATGCTTTGAAAGAATTGATAAAACTGATGAACACTTAGCAAGATTGATAAAGAAAAAAAAAATTTGAGTATGAGGGATGAAGGGAGGGAGGTCACTATATACCCCTCAAATACCAAAATCCTTATGCCAATTAATTCAACTAATTAGATGAAATGGAAAAAAAAACTTTTTCAGAACACAAGTTACTGAAATAGACTCACCAAGATATAGAAAAAAAAGAAAATAGGTGTGTACATTGGATTCACAATATTAAAAAGGTATTAATGGCTCATTGGTAAATTCTATCAAATATTTTGTGAAGAAATAATATCAGTCTTACAAACTCAGAAAATAGTGAAGGAAGAAAAAATTCATAACTTGCCTAATAAAACCACCACGTAATTGATATTAAAATCTGGCCAAGATCTTAGAAAGGAAATTACAAATATTCTGTCATGAATATAGACTGAAAAGTCTTAAAAAAAAATGTGAGAAGCTAGAATCCAGCAATAGGTCCAAAGTGGGACTCCAGGATCTAAGACTGGTTAAACAACCAAAAATCTATCGGTTCTTCACCATATTAACATAATAAAGGAAAAAGCATATTATTTTTTCAAAAGATGCAGAAAATAAATTTTATAAAATTATTAGGTATTTAAGTTTTAAATGCCATGCAGAACATTAAGAATAAAAGGGAAATTTCTTTATGTGATAAAGGACATCTCACAAAACCCTAAAATTATCATACAAAATTATCATAGTAAAATCTGTACACTTAAAATGTATACGACTTACTGTATGTAAGTGAAACTCCAAAAATATGACAAGTTAAATGTTTACATGTTTTGTGTGTACTTTAGAATGAGTGTACTCATGAGTAGTGCAAGCTGTTTTATATGCCTGTTAGGTTAGGTTCATTAATGTGTCTCTGAAATCACACATATGTTTAATAATTTTTTGAGTGATAAATACATGATTTATCAGGAGATGTTTTATGTCTTCTAATTTTATTTTTTATTTTAGAATTTTCTGACTATGATTCTGCCAATATTTGCTTTATTTATTTATTTATTTAATTTTTAAATTTTTTTTTTGAGACAGAGTCTCGCTCTGTCACCCAGGCTGGAGTGCAGTGGTGCAATCTCAGCTCACTGCAACCTCCACCTCCTGGGTTCAAGCAGTTCTCCTGCCTCAGCCTCCCAAGTAGCTGGGATTACAGGCACGCACCATCACACCCAGTTAATTTTTCTGTCTTTAGTAGAGACAGGGTTTCACCTTGTTGACCAGGATGGTCTCAATCTCTTGACCTCGTGTTTTCTTTATTTTAAGGCTGAGTTATTAAATGCATTGAGGTTGATTATGAAAGTGGCCACGCAATTTTCCCCTCCCTAAATTCGCACCTTTCTGATATGCTGTGGCAGGTCCTTCCATCCTTGGATACTTGGAGTCTTGCTCTACCTCCTGAATTTAGCCTTGCGTGTCATTTTGACAGGTGGGATATTAGGAAAAGTGAGAACGGTGGAAACTTTAAAATCACAAGTGTTTTGGTTTTCCCATTTCTTGCAACTCTTGGGATTCCTGTTAACACTGTTATCGGGCAATTTCCTAATTATTTAATGACCTACCTTCATGCTACACTCATCCAATATTAATAGGGCTACCTTGCTGTATTTTGGTTAGTATTTGTGTGGTTCATCTTTCACCATAATTTTATTTTCAGTCTTTCTCTTTTTTCTTAGTGTGTTTCTTGTGAAAATAAGTAAATTTTTGATATTTTTGTTACATTTAATCACAGAAGATAACTTGAATCCTGTGAATTAGATGGTCATTGGCAATGACTGTGGTCTTCATTTTTTCTTTTGTGGCCATCTTTTGGTATTCCTTCTATTTGCCGTGTTTTCTATGTCATTTTTTGCTTCTCTGTATTTTTTCTTCGATTTCATTTTAAATTTAACTTGATTTAAAAGTCACATAGCAAAAATCTATTGTTTTATGTGCTTGAAAGTTTTATAAGTATCTTTCAAAATCCAAAATTATTGTTATCCTATATACATCCTCCTCCTGAAAATGTACACATTTTGGAATGCTTTTGGCTCTAATCACCCCCTCAAGCTTATGTTTTATGCTTATCCTGATTTTACATACTTATAGATTTTATTCTGTAAATTAAGTATTTTTGACATTATATGTGGAAAATATTCTTTTAGGTTTGCCCATTTTACACATTTCTTTGCCTGTTCCTTTGTGAATCTCAGGTATCACTTTTGAGTTTATTTTTCTTTTCTCGGAATATAAACTTGGAAGTTGCTTTACAATAAGTTCTGTTATAGTCAACTTTCTCAATTCTAATGTAGCTGATAATTTATTTTCCTCTTGCAGTTATGTTTTTTAAAGATAACTTGAATAAATACGCATGTCTAAGTTATAAGTTGTATATATATATTTTACTGCCTTCTAGCATAGGATATTTGCTATCAAAATTCTGTCAATTTGTCTTTTTTTTAAATAGGTGATTTATTTTCTTTCTGACTGTTTCTAATACTCTTTCTTTATTATTATTATTTTCTATTTAACAGAGTTAAATGTTGACATTTCCACAAAGCAAAAGCAATGGTAAGGAAAGCTTTTTTGCAACTTGGCACCGATCATAATATTTATACCAAACTGCACTAGTAGTCATTACATTATTTATCACTACACACAAGTAGTAATATATGAAATACAAGATGATTTTACTGGATGATATATTGATGAAACAGTGAAAGTTATTATACTGAATCTCAACCCTGAAGTGTATGACTTTTTTTAATAGAATTTCATTTTTACATGTAACAAGTTAAAATCTTATTTTACTCTTTAAATGCACTGGAATTCTCTTCAGTAATTTTTAAGAAAATAAATAAATCTTAACACCAATAAGTTTGAGAACTTCTTAGACGAATCTAAATTAGAAGCAATTTAGACAATTTTATTTTTATTCTGTTTTCATCTATTTACCTCCCTGTACTTAGGTCTGTATACTTTTCTCAAAAGGTTTTTAAGGATCACTAATTCTCTCTTTAGGTGTATCTAATTTTCTCCTTAATCTTTTCATCGAATTTTAAATGTCAATCACTTTTTCATACACAGGCATTTTAGATTCTGTGTCTGATATCTCCGTTGTATTTAGTATTATAAGTCTGATAGGCTGTAGTTCCTCATATATTATCATTATCATTATTTTTATTATTTTACTGTTAAATACTGTCTGTCCAAACTTAATTCCTAGGAACTCTGAGGAGCCTGGGTGAGGAATGGCATCCAATAAAGGTATTCCTTTATTCCTGACAGAAACCAAGAGGGGTTACCCACCTGGGAGCACTTTAAGGTAATGTTTGCAGATTTCCCTGATCGTGCATGCAATGTAAATTCAAACCCCAGACTATATGAGGAAAGGCCTGCCAATTTTCAGAGGAAAAATTAATGTTAGTTTTAGAAATCACATGGAATGTACCAAGAAAAAACGTTTTCTGGGTTCATGCCATTTTGAGCAGTGGTCCCCAACCGTTTTGGCAAAAGGAACCGGTTTTGTGGGAGACACCTTTTCAATGGGGGACGGTTTTCAGGACGAAACTGTCCCACCTCAGATCATCAGGCATGAATTAGATTTTCCTAAGGAGCACGCAACCCAGGTCTCTCATATGCACAGTTCACAACAGGGTTCGCGCTCCTGTGAGAATCTGATGCCGCCGCTGATCTGACCGGAGCTCAGGTCAGTAATGCTCCATTGCCGGACACTCACCTCCCGCTGTGCGCCCAGTGCCCAGCAGACCACACAGGGTACTGGTCAGCAGCCCAGGGGCCCGGGACCCCTGACTTAAATGACCATTTTCAGCCTATGAACTGTTACTGAGGTTAGGGCACCATTAGTTGTCCTGATTTATGCAGCAGTCAGAGATTGAGAGTCTCCTGTCTGCCAGGGCGAAGTTCCAGTGTCTCATTTCTATCAAAGGTCTCTGCTCCTGCCAAAGATACTTGCATCCAGGACAGCCCCAATCTCTGTATTTATTTACCACTCTGGGATCAGCTTCCTCTTTTGGGGGTGGGGGAAACAGAGTAGGAGGCCCTTAGGGATGTCCCTTACCTTTCTGTAAACTCAGCAGTGCATTTAAAATTTATGATTGTAATCATCCAGTGTCTATATGTCTTATGCCAGAAAGGGGTTTCAGAGTATCTACCTTGCCATTCTGATGGAAAAATAAATCTATATCCCAGGGCCCTCAAGTGCTTTCTGAAGTAATTTACACACGTACCTAGTTTTGTCCTTGTGTTCGTGCCCTTATATAATTTAATATAATTACATTTATATTAAATAATGTAAGGAATATTATTTCTTATATTAAATAATACAAACAATTAAGAAATGTTATATAAGGGCCTGAAAACAAGGATATTGCAAAGCATGTGTCTTTTGCTGCATTGAAAAATTTTAATCAAACAGTAACAGTTAACCAAGATTATCTCGTTTACAAAGTTACAAAGTTTACAAAGTTATTTCACTTGAGTTAGGCAAACTTGAAAGCTTCCTGGTTTCAGGCAACCAGAGAAGAGAAGAAAATTACTGTTTGAGGAATTTGGGCCCCAGGAAACATGATTCACTGTGTACCTGCTTTACAGAAAAAATAAATATATACAGCTGTGAACAAAACCACTATAATTTTCAAAACTCTCTCATTTTCTGAAGCGTTCCATTTCTAAGTCCGCTCTGAGTCATCTGGCTCATCAGAACAAAACAAACATTGAGGCTCTCCCCTACTGTATTTTAAACTAAGTGATAGGTTGGAAATTATAGTGCTGACAGGCCTGATGGGATTAGAATGCTGACACACAGATAATCCCACTGTTTCTTTTAGCTCATTCAGCCCATGTGGTTTGATGCAAACAGTGTAATATCACCTGCCTCCCTCTGCATGCTCATTAAAAAATGCAAATAAATCCCGGCTTACTTTGACTTTAATGGTTATGGTGTCTGCATTTTGTATTCTCTACTCTCAGAGCATTGGTCTAATTCCATTCAAAGTTTGGCCTTCTAAAAACTTTAACTTTCTAGAATGCAACTTTTTTTTTTTTTTTACATTGCACAACTGGGGTGTTTATCTGGCTTTTAGTCAATGACTATGGTCCATCTACTGCCTGCATTGATTACTTGATTTGTGGTGAAGGAATAATGAAGTAATCCAACATCAGAGTATTTCTTTTACAATACTGCTTGCGGAAGCAAACCCTGGAATTTTGGAGTTTCCTTTTTAATGTTACATTTCTGATGAAGTTTGATGAACCAGAAAAAATTGTACTTTTTTTTCAGATCTGAGGTCTTCCTTTGCCACCCAGTCTGGAGAACAGTGTGATCATAGCTCACTGCAACCTTGAAGTGCTGGGCTCAAGTGATCTTCCCACCCCAGCTGCCCAAGTAGCTATAGGACTACAGGTGTGCATCACACACCTGGGAACTTTGTTTGTTTGTTTTAGAGATGGGGTTTTGCTATGTTGCCCAGACTTGTCTCAAAATTCCTGGCCTCAAGCAATCCTCATGGCTGAGTCTTTGAAGGCACTGGGATTACAAGCCCGAACTACTATTCCTTGCCTTGAAGTTTTCTTTTTAATGTTATATTTCCAGAGAAATTTGGTGAGTCTGAAAAATTAGAATTTTTTTTTTTTTTTTTTTAATTTAGAGATGGGGTCTCACTCTGTTGCCCAGGCTGGAGTGCAGTGGCGCAGTCTTGGCTCATTACAATGTCTGCCTCATGGGTTCTAGCAATTCTCCCGGCTCAGCCTCCCAAGTAGCTGGGATTACAGGCACATACCACCATGCCCAGCTAATTTTTTGTATTTTGGTAGAGACAGGGTTTTACCATGTTGCCCAGGCTAGTCTCAAACTCCTGAGCTCAGGCAATCCACCTGCCTTGGCCTCCCAAAGTGCTAGAATTATAGGCGTGAGCCACTGTGCCTGGCCAAAAATTAGAACTTTTTAATAGTACAAACAACAGGATAAATGAAATAAACAGAATAATTTGGGCTACTGAAATAAAAAGATTCACTCCAATAGTTAAATATTTAGATTTTATATTTAACCTACTTTATAGACAGATCAAAGATGTTTTTCATAATAGAACACAATATGCCAAATTATGTAATTATTTGACTAGGAGGTTGGTTCTACTTAATGTCGTATATTTATGTTTGCATATGACAAGAGTCCTTGATTATAAGGATAAAATACCCCGGAAGCCACTTCTGCCCCTCCATGAGCAGAAATACCTCCCCTTCTTCTCCTCAGGACTCTGAGCTGGCTGGCATAGAGACCTTTTGGGAACTTCTGGCCCTTTCTTGTGGACTCAATAATGCATTTTGATGTTTACAGTTGTAATTTATTTGGCATCTGGGTGTTTTATGGCCGAATCTGTGTTTATTCCCATGGAAATGTAGCCTGGACCACACGATGTCTAGGTATTTTTCTGAAATCATTTCTAAATGTAATTTAAGGGCATTTATACACACAGCGATTAAATTATGCATGTTATTTTACCTGTTCTGAGGGCTTGGAGCTTGGTTCCTGGCATGATCAGACAAGCCATTACACAGAGCTCATGTACCCCAGAGAATGTTCTGATGATTCTGCAGTGCTGACTCAGGAAGGTGTGCCGTGTGCGACTGTGATGCCCTGAATTGTATCCCCTCCAATTCATACATTAAAGCCTGAATCCCCAACGTGACTCCATTTGAAGACAGGCCTTTACGGAGGTCATTATGTTAAATGAGTCCACAACGGTGGAGCCATAATTCAATCAGACTGGTGTCCTTTATTTTTTCTTTTTTTTGAGACGGAGTCTCGCTCTGTAGCCCAGGCTGGAGTGCAGTGGTGCGATATCAGCTCACTGCAGGTTCCGCCTCCCAGGTTCCCGCCATTCTCCTGCCTCAGCCTCCCAAGTAGCTGGGACCACAGGCGCCACC
Organism: Rhinopithecus bieti; assembly: GCF_001698545.2. NCBI lineage: Eukaryota > Metazoa > Chordata > Mammalia > Primates > Cercopithecidae > Rhinopithecus > Rhinopithecus bieti. Next base: position 834,905 of record NW_016824749.1, on the reverse strand, counting down.
ACCATGCTAATTGTTTGTATTTTTAGTAGAGACGGGGTTTCACCATGTTGGCCAGGATAGTCTCGATCTCCTGACCTCATGATCCGCTGCCTCAGCCTCCCAAAGTGCTAGGATCACAGGCGTGAGCCACCGGGCCCGGCCAGGACTGGTGTCCTTGTAAGAAGAGAGACACGAGAAATGAGTGTGTGCAGACAGAAGATGCCCCGTGAGGACACAGTGAAAAGGCGGCCATCTGCAAGCCCAGGGGAACATCTCAGGGGAAACCCAAGCCAGGGGTGCCTGGATCTTGGACTCCCAGCCTTCAGAGCCGCAAGAATGTCCATTGTTTAAACCACCCTGCCCAGTCTGTGGCATGTTTTTTTTTTTTTATGACAATCCTAGTCAACTAACAAAGGAATGCTCTAGAACAAATAACTATGATGCACAAAGGATATTTTCCAATCATTTATTTCACTGTCTTAACCTATGTGGCATAAACAGCATAGACGTTCATATAATTGATTTCATTACTAAATGATGATAGATACAACATCATTACTATAATATACTGTACTCCAATGTGCATTATTATTATTTTTTGAGACAGGGTCTCGCTCTGTCACCCAGGCTGGACCAGGCTGGATGGAGTGCACTGGCACAATCTTGGCTCACTGTAGCCGCCGCCTTCTGGGTCCAAGGGATTCTCCTGTCTCAGCCTCCTAAGTGGCTGGGATTACAGGCACCCGCCACCACGCCCAGCTAATTTTTTGTATTTTAGTAGAGATGGGGTTTCACTTTGTTGCCCTGGCATGAGCCACTGCACCCGGCCCAATGTGCTTCTTTGATGAGGAAGAATTTAGTGAAGTTACCTTTAATAAGAATAATGATAATAGTAATAACTATGTATAATAAGTATTCACTAACATAGAATAACTCTATAAGATTTGGCTTAATATTATAATAACTAGCATTTAATAAGTATTTCTAATGGCAAACCCTGTTCTCATTCCATGCCTTTCTTACTGTACTTAATAGTATAATCCTTTTTCCTGATCAGTAAATTCAGAGTTCAGAGATACTAACTAACTTGCAAATGGTCATAAAGTTAATCATTACCTAGGACACCAGCAAGTTCTCAGGAACCACCTGGGCGTGTACTCCACGGGGCAATATCATTCATCATGCATTTCAAGGTAGAATAAAAATTATGCACAAACATGGACTTGGTCCAAGCCTGTATTTAGCAGATGACTAAGCTAAGTATCAAGAAAGTTAAAGACATGCACTCAAAATTAGACATCTAGTTACAATGAGAGTCAGAACTAAAACCCAGATTGACTGAACAATTATCAAAATCTCTTTCTGCCACACTGTGTAAAGTCATACATTTAAAAAATACCATTAAAAAAATTACATGTGATAATGAAATATGAGATCTAATCAAAACAAAAATAAAATGACACAAGTAATAATTTATCATTCACCTTGTTTCCAATTTTGATATCGTTACCTCTCGTACAGTTATAAGAACATTCACATTTTTAAGAATATTTATACCATTTATGTTTATGTTTAAAAAACGTAGTCAATGGAGAGGTGATGTTGATGTGAGGCTTAAAAGCAAATTTAAAAACAAATAATAAATAAATTAATAAATTAACTTTTCCATCACACCTCTCAAAAAACTGAGAGTATTTTATTTATTAAAATACAGATTTGCAAATTCAATTTTGGATTTTCTTTTCTTTTTTGTTTTTTTGAGACGGAGTCTCACTCTGTTGCCCAGGCTGGATTGCAGTGGCACCATCTCGGCTCACTGCAACCTCCATCTCCAGGTTCAAGCGATTCTCCTGCTTCATCCTCCCCAATATCTGGGATTACAGGCACGCACCACCATGCCTGGCTAATTATTGTATTTTTAGTAGAAACAGGATTTCACCACGTTGGTCAGGCTGGTCTCGAACTCCTGACATCGTGATCTGCCTGCCTCAGCCTCCCAAATTTCTGGGATTACAGGCGTGAGCCACTGCACCTGGCCCAATTTTAGATTTTCATTTGAAAATTTAAATCTCTTCATATCTCATAAACTGAGAATTTAGGATTGGAGGCATGAAATTGTAAACTTATTTATTAAAGTCATTGGGCATCTTCTGAATTATGGTTTGCTTTTTCTGATTTAATCTTATAATTGTCTCACCCGTTCTTCACTCACATTATCTGACTCACATAGAGATTAGAGAAAATAATCTTAGAAAATCAGTATAGTTGGAATCGTCAAGAAAAAAAAATCTTATGGGTCAATTCTAAAGATAGTCTTGATGGAATGTTTTAATCTTATTTTAAAAGGTCAAATTCAAAAAGAAAATAAAAGACTTCGAGAGAAACAGGCTTTGCTTTGTTTGCTGTTGAAAAACCTTTCCTAGATCTGTAATGGTTCCCACATTACAGACATTTTTGTATATGGACATCTTATTAGACAAATGTGAAGTCAGCACCAACCACTCCTGGGGCCAGTGCATCCAGGAATACAGGTGCAATCTCTCAGGCAGCTCCTCTCTACAGAGCATCAAGCAGAATAATGTGCATTCCTTCATTTTTACAGATTCCAATGAAGTCAGGTCGGTAACGTGTATTAAATCATACCTGAAAAACAAATTTAGTTATATTGTCTTCATACAATGTCCTTCATATAATATGCAAAATAAGTAAAATGCGATTTTACTTATTGATAACAATGAACTAAGTCTCTACTTTTTGCATATAGGCACATTAATTTCTTAAAGTATAATTTCCACATACATAAATAGACATTCAACTAATAGCTAATTGCTCACTAAAATGTTACTAAGAATAATGTGAAAAATAGCACTGGAAGAGTAATGGCAAAATGTAAATTGTATATAAGATATATACATATTAAAATATTACATATAAAATATAAATTATATAAACAAAAGAAAGTTATATTTAAAAAATATTCAAACAACGTGTTTCTTACTTTACCTCGGAATTTTTATACTGATGTGAATAACAATGATTAGCTGAAGCCAAAAAGCATGGACTTTGACTTTATGTTTTGTATATTCAAATGTTTGACTATATTACTGAAAAAATGGATTATCACAAAATACAGCAGCTGTAATTGCATTATTAAAGGTATCCTCAGTTCTCAGGCAGCAAATGGCCCATTCATCTGGCACTGAAATAACACTCCAACAAACCTGACTCTGCAATCGTCATCTAAAGGACGTAAGAACTGACTTTACCTTGTGTCAGTGGCGGAGGGTTTGTCTTTTCTAAGAGCAGACATTAAATGTAACTACATCAAGTCAATATTCGGTACATCAAAGTCAAGGCGCAGGTTTGACCAACAACTAAAATTTTAGCATTTTAATAAGTGGTGACTTCAGAGCATTAAAAACTGAATCATTGCTACCTGTGAAGTTGTTAAATTATGGATTTTCCTTGCCTTGTACTTGGGAATTTAAAGATAACATACTATGATTGGTTTTATGAGAGATGGTTTTTGTTTCTAAGGAAACAAAAAAAGGAAGAACTTAATTAATCTAGATTTCATTTGTTAACACTACTAAAAAATTCAATGAATATTTATTTTTTTAAAAAAACCTCCCTTTCAAAGAAAAACCATGTGTAAGGACAAGAGCAGTTCTTGTAAAATGCAGGGTCACAAGGGTTGAGAAGAATAAGTAGCTGTGAATGTTGAATTTTGTTTAAAGAGGTGAATATGCTTCACATACAGCCATTGTGGAAAGAAGAATATGTAAGTACCAGTTATTCTTTGACCATCTGTTATTTACTGAAAATAGAGTTTTTAAACCAGTTCGTTAAGCTCTGATTTGTGAATGTTAAATTTTTTAGAAAGATTTCATCTGTGAAAATAAAATATGTGGAAAGCAAAGGTGGGATTTTTAAAAAATTTATTTAAATCTTAATTAATTTAGCTTTCCATGAACACCCAATTGGCTAAAGAGATCACTAGTCAGAAAGACTTGGAAGGACTTAGAAAATATGAAAGAATTATCTGAGGATAAAAAATTCTATGTATATATTCTTAAAATTGCAAATGATTTTAGTTATATAATTCCTCTTGGCGTTCCAAATTGTGAGTCACTTCTTCTGAGGACAGTAGAATTATGTTTTGGAAATTACTCAGCTCTGAGGTGCAGTATAGCTAGGCCATATTCTGGCTTGCATAAATTAATATCTTTCCTATTTATTGATTTACTTTTCTGGGGAAGGCAGGACAGCCATTATTATCAGATCATCATTGGAACTAACAGATCACATAGTGGCAACCATTAAGTCTTGTCGTGCACAGGTTATCTCTTTCAGCTTCTCCACCAGCCCTTTCCCAAGTTAAGTCATAATTTCTCTCCTACGATCATACCTATTACGCCTCTCCCCGCCCTCACGCACTCCCACACTGCACTTGGCTCTATGTACTTGGGATCAAAAAGGCCCTTTGCTTTCACGTTGTAACTCATTGCCTCTCATGGTTTGGCCAGTTCTCATTTCCCACAAGACATGTTCACATGTACCGAGAGCTTATTTGTGATCTTTAAGAAGATCTTCTAAGTTGTTTATTTCCAAACCTGCCTCATCAGTAATTGTGATATTACAAACTGGGTAGATTTGAAAGTGTTGTAATCAAGCCATTATGAAAAGACTGCCTTAAATGAACATTGCCCCTTCACTGGTCGGAAAGAGGTGCCTGGGGATTACAGAATGTGGATGCCTTGTGGATGGTGTTAACTGGGACTGACTCAAGCTTGTCTGACAACCTGTTTTTCAAAAAAAATAAAATAAATCACTTCCACGATATTGCCTGGTCTAGGTATGCTATTTTTAGTACATGCATAATGTGATTTCCCAGCAGGTTTTAGAGAAAAGCGGGAAGGATCGCCTTGTGGCGTGCTAAGCATCTTGGAGATCATGAGTTGATGTTGGATAGTACAATCAAGCTGGCAAACACCAACAACGACCTTAATTTCCTGGTTAGAATTCCCTGTTGGTGGGCGAGTCAGTCACGGCCATTTAAATCCTCACACCTGTGCATCTTCACAGTTTGGATCGATGACAAATTTAAAAACAAAACAAAACAAGCTTCATCCCCAGAAAAACACAATCCTTGAAATGATGACAAATCCTACAAAAGAAAGTGCTGCGTTGTGGTGCTCTGATATTTTTTTAAGAGAGATTCATGTTTACTGTGGGCAGGCGTGCCTGTCTTCGCATGCTGATGAGTTCTCAGGTGCAGTGTCATTGAACTTGAGAAAGCTAAGCTTGCAAAATGAAGAAAAGCAGCTAAGTAAAACTGCTGCAGATTGCAACCACCTGCTCTTAGCCTAGATTAGTAAGTGCTGGAAGCCCGTTGCCACATTCTTAGAAAACAGATCGACCACCACTTTCACTGTCACAGAATACTGATGAGTGAAAGGGTTCTTAAATTAACTCGAATTTCACTGTCAATAGCTACTTACGAGAGAATAATCAGTGTGACAGTCCCTTCTGAGAGATGTGGTGGGGACATTGTTTGTGGAACCACTCAGACAACAAGTGAGGTTACAAACCACATTGAAACCCACCTAATAGCCCTACAGAGGCTTCTTTCTGAGAAACATAGACATTGTCCCTTCTGGATCTTAAAGCTTGAAGCTTACATTGGTTGTATCTGAGTTTCTTCCTCAGGAAATGACTTTCAGGCTGCTCCAAAAAAGCATCAAATAACTGAACCCAGATCACCACACCAGACAATGGGATGCCACCCCTCATTCACCAGGATCCTTTCCTTGCCCCTCCGGAGTTCCTGTTTTCTTATACATTGTTACATTTCTTCTCTGCCTTATAAACCCCTAGTTTTAGTCCCTCAGGGAGATGGATTTGAAACTGAGCTCCCGTCTCCTGGGCTGGGGCACCCAATTAAAGCCTTCTTCTTTTGCAAAACTCTTCTCAATGACTGCATTTCTGTGCAGTGAGCAGTAGGACCTGGACTGAACCCCTAGTGTTTTGGCAACAATATCATAAATTAACTACTTAAGAAATATGTGCTGAAAACATTTTAACCATATATTATATATGATAGGAGTTATTATTGCTATAGATAGTAGGCTCTGTGAAGGTACAGATTTCACTGTTTTGTTCCCTGCTGCATCCTTAGAGTGAGAAAACCCTTCCTCATAGTAAATATTTGCAGAAGAACTGAATGTATGTACTCAGCACTTACATAATTATTTATAATTATCTTCTCTTTTATTCATATTATTGAATGTCTAAGTAGCTTTGTACTCAGTGGCCTGTGAAGTTCAAAATAATGTTGCCCATCATGTATCAGGTATTTTTACATACAACACATTATTTCACATTCATACAGGCTCCATTTTCTTATTTTATAAATAAACCAAATGAGACTCAAAAGTTATTCAAAGACTCATCCAAGGTTGTTTAGCTAGTAAGCGTTGGATTTAGGGTTTGAGTGGCTTGATGGTGTTGATATAATTTAGATATCACATATATTCTAGCTCCCACTTTGATTCTACTGCATTTTGTTCACCTCTTCGAATAAAGGTATGTGTCTACAGCTGTATTTATTCAGTTGGATTTTTTTTCCTATCTTGTACCAATTATTTGCTCATTTGTAATGTACACCCACTCATTTTCACAAGGAAAGAGAAGCAGGGTGCTCCTCACTCTGGAGGCTTCGCCTAAAGACTTCATGGCCCGACTGTGTGTGTCTGACACATGAGAGGAGCAGCAGCAGAAGGACAAAGGTCCAACAGGCACCTCTCTCTGATCCACTTAGCATGTGACAAAGGAGGGAAGCAAGTCAAACAAAGATGCACTTCATGGAAGCAGGATAGTGGAGATGCAGTAGGGGAAGAAACACACACACACGTCAGTAATCGTGAAATTACAAATATGTTAGATTTGAAAAGGGGGACTTGAAATTATTGTAGAAAATTATTCTAATCAAACCATTATGAAAAGACTACCTTAAATGAACGTTGTCTCTTTCACTTCTATTAAAGTGTGTGAGTTATAGCTTGACTTTTTCTATGGCAAAACTGTGTAGAGTTTTTTCATTCACTGTAGAAAGAGAATACACTCAGTTCTAGAGGTAACGTCTTCCTAGTCCATATCCAGTGTACTATGTTTGGCATGCATGGGTGAAAATGAAGAGATTGTCGTTGTTGCTGTTGTTAGAAGATTATATTCATTCTACTGTTATTTCAAGAAAGCTGTACTAAGGGCTCTTATTTTATCTACATAGCATTTTACAAGTACAGATGTTACATCACAACTGCATAAATACTAATACAAGTTTCTTAAAATATTTTTTGAGGGTAATATCAGTTTTATTCATATACTTTTGTATTTTACTATATTAATATATTTTGCAAAAAGCATATTAAAGAAATTTGAAGTGTTTATAAAAATGTATACTAAAAAACTTAATGAGTAATTATTGTTAACCCTTGGCATACTGTGGACTTCCAAGGAATGTTGGACAAATATAAACATGCACACATACACACATGCATGGCACAGTTTTCTTTCTTTTATGTTCAGGAGTACACGTGCAGGATGTGCAAGTTTGTTTTATAGGTAAAAGTGCGCCATGCTGGTTTGTTGCACAGATCATTTCATCACTCAGGTATTAAGTCCAGCATCCATCGGCTATTCTTCCAAATCATCTCCCTCTTCCAACTGCCGCCTACAGGTCCCAGTGTGTGTTGCCCCCCCGCCCCACCATGTGTCCATGTGTTCTCATCATTCAGCTCCCCCTAAAAGTGAGCACATGTGGTATTTGCTTTTTTGTTCCTGCATTAGTTTCCTGAGGAAAATGACCACCAGCTCCATCCATGGCCCTGCAATGGACATGATCTAGTTCCTTTTTAAGGCTGCATAGCATCCCGTGGTGAATATGTACCACATTTTTCTTATCTGGCTTTATCATTGATGGGCTTTTGGGTTGATTCCATGTCTTTGCTATTGTAAATAGTGCTGCAATGAACATATACATGAATGTGTCTTTATAATAGTACAATTTATATTCCTTTAAAGTATATGCCCAGTAATAGGATGGCAGAGTCCCATGGTATCTCTGCCTCTAGGTCTTTGAGGAATCGCCACCCTGTCTTCCACAGTGGTTGAACTAATTTACACTCCCACCAACAGTATAAAAGTGTTCCTTTTCCTCTACAATCTCGTCAGCGTCTGTTGTTTTTTGACTTTTTAGTAATAACCATTCTGACTGGTGTTAGATGGTATTTCATTGGGGTTTTGGTTTGCATTTCTCTAATAATCAGTGATGTTGAGGTTTTTTCATGTTTTTTGGCCGTACATAGGTATTTTTTGAGAAGTGTCTGTTCATGTTTTTTGCCCACTTTTTAATGGGGTTGTTTTTCTTGTAAATTTGTTTAAGTTCCTTATGGATGCTGGATATTAGACTTTTCTCAGATGGATAGATTGCAAAAATTTTCTCCAATTCTGTAGGTTGTCTGTTCACTCTGTTGATAGTTTCTTTTCCTGTGCAGAAACTCTTTAGTTTAATTAGATTCCATTTGTCAATTTTTACTTTTGTTGAAATTGCTTTTGGTGTCTTCATCATGAAATCTTTGCTCGTGCCTACATCCTGAATGGTATTGCTTAGGTTTTCTTCTATGGTTTTTATCATTTTGGGTTTTATATTTAAGTCTTTAATCCATCTTGAGTTGATTTTTCTATATGGTGTAAAGAAGTAGTCCAGTTTCAATTTTCTGCAGATGACTAGCCAGTTCTCCCAGCACTACTTATTGAATAGGGAATTCTTTCCCCATTGCTTGTTTTTGTCAGGTTTGTTGCTGTAGGTGTGTGGTCTTATTTCTGAATTCTCTGTTATGTTCCATTGGTCTACAAGCCTGTTCTTGTACCAGTACCATGCTGTTGTAGTTACTGTAGCCCTGTAGGATAGCTTGAAGTCAGGTAGTGTGATTGAGAGGTGACAGTGTGCTGGCAGCCCTCGCAGCCCTCACTCACTCTCAGTGCCTCCTTGGCCTCCGCGCCCACTCTGGCCAAGCTTGAGGAGCTCTTCAGCCCACCACTGCACTGTGGGAGCCCCTCTCTGGGCTGGCCGAGGTCAGAGCTGGCTCCCTCTGCTTATGGGGAGGTGTGGAGGGAGAGGCGCGGGCAGGAACCTGGGCTGCATGCAGCACTCATGGGCCAGTGCGAGTTCTGGGTGGGCATGGGCTCAGCAGGCCCCTGTACTCAGAGTGGCTGGCTGGTGCTGCCGGCCCTGGGCAGTGAGGGGCTTAGCACTCAGGCCAGCAGCTGTGGAGGGTGCACCAGGTCCCCCATCAGTGCCGGCCCGCCTGTGCCATGCTCGAATTCTCTCCAGGCCTCAGCTGCCTCCTTGCAGGGCAGGGCTCGGGACCTGCAGTCCCCCATGCCTGAGCCTCCCCATGCCCCCATCATGGGCTCCCGTGTAGTCTGAGCCTCCCCAATGGGTGCTGCCCCCTACTCTGCAGCACCTGGTCCCATTGACCACTCAAGGGCTGAGGAGTGCAGGTGTGTGGCATGGGACTGACGGGCAGTTCCACCTGCATCCCCTGTGTGGCATCCACTAGGTGAAGCCAGCTGGGCTCCTGAGTCTAGAAGGGACTTGGAGAACGTTTAGCTAAGGGATTGTAAATACACCAATAAGCACCCTGTGTCTAGCTCAAGGTTTGTAAATACACCAATCAGTACTCTGTATCTAGCTAATCTAGTGGGGACTTGGAGAACTTTTCTGTCTAGCACTCTGTGTCTAGCTAAAGGATTGTAAACACACCAATCCGTATGCTGTCAAAATGGACCAATCAGCCCTCTGTAAAATGGACCAATCAGCTCTCTGTAAAATAGACCAATCAACTCTCTGTAAAATGGACCAATAAGCAGGATGTGGGTGGGGTCAGATAAGGGAATAAAAGCAGGCTGTCTGGGGCAGCAGTGGCAATGGGGCTCCAGTGACCTTCCATACTGTGGAAGCTTAGTTATTTCACTCTTTACAATAAATCTTACTGCTGCTCAGTCTTTAGGTCCACACTGCCTTCATGAGCTGTAACACTCACCATAAAGGTCTGCAGCTTCACTCCTGAAGCCAGTGAGACCACAAACCCACCAGAAGGAAGAAACTGAGGACACATCTGAACATCTGAAGGAGCAAACTCTGGACACAGTATCTTTATGAACTGTAACACTTGCTATGAGGGTCCATGGCTTCATTCTTTAAGTCAGTGAGACCAAGAACCCACCAATTCTGGATATATGATGGCTCCAGCTTTGTTCTTTTTGTCTAGGATTGCCTTGGCTATTAAGGCTCTTTTTTTGGTTCCATGTAGATTTTCAAATAGTTAATTTATAATTCAATGAATAATATCAATGATAGATGAATGAATATAGCATTGAATCTCTACATTGCTTTGGGCAGTACGCTCATTTTCACAATATTGATTCTCCCTATCTATGAGCAGGGACTGTTTTTCCATTTGTATGTGTCATCTGTGATTCCTTGAGCAGTGATTTTTAGTTTTCCTTGAAGAAGTTCTTCACTTTTCTTGTTAGCTGTCGTCCTAGGTATTTTGTTTTATTTTATTTGAGAATTGTGTTTGGGAATTTATTCATGATTTGGCACGTGGCTTGCCTGTTGTTGGTGTATAGGACTGCTAGTGAGTTTTGTACATTGATTTTGTATTGTGAGAATTTTCTGAAGTTGCTTATCAGCTCAAGAAGATTTTGGGCTGAGACGATGTTGTTTTTTTAGATACAGGATCGTGTCCTGCAAACAAAGATGGTTTGACTTCCTCTCTTCCTATTTGAATATTCTTTCTTTCTCTTGCTTGATTGCCCTGGCCACAACTTCCAATACTATGTCAAATAGGAGTGGTGAGAGAGGGCATCCTTGTGCCAATTTTCAAAAGAAATGTTTCCAGCTTTTGTTCATTCAGTATGATATGGGCTATGGGTTTGTCATATATGGCTCTTATTATTTTGAGGTATGTTCTTCCATACCTATTTTATTGAGAGTTTTTAACATGAAGGAATGTTGAATTTTATCAAAGGGCTTTTCTGCATATATTGAGAAAATCATGTGGTTTTGTCTCTATTTCTGTTTATGTGACAAATCACTTTTATTGATTTGTGTATATTGAACCAACCTTGCATCCCAGGGATGAAGCCTACTTGATCGTGATGGATAAGCTTTTTGATATGCTGTTGGATTCAGTTTGCCAGTATTTTGTTGATGATTTTTGCATTGATGTTCATTAGGGGTATTGGCCTGCAGTTTTCTTTTTTCTTTTTGCTGTTGTATCTCTGCCAGATTTTGGTATCACGATGATGCTGGCCTCATAGAATGAGTTAGGGAGGTGTCCCTCCTTTTCAATTTTTTTGTAATAGTTTCAGTAGGAATAATACCAGCTCTTCTTGGTACGTCGGGTAGAATTCAGCTGTAAATCCATCTGATCCTGGGCTTTTCTTGTTGGTGAGCTATTTATTACTGCCTCAATTTCAGAACTTATTATTCAGGGATTTAATTTTTTCCTGGTTCAGTCTTGGGAGGATGTATGTTTCCAGGAATGTATTCATTTCTTCTAGATTCTCTAGTTTATGTGCCTAGAGGTGTTTATATTATCTGATGGTGGTTTGTATTTCTGTGGGATTAGTGGTAATATCCACATTATTTCTGATTGTGATTATTTGATTCTACTCTTTTTATTAGTCTAGCTAGAGGTCTATCTGTTTTATTATTTAAAAAAACAGCTGCTATATTCATTGATTTTTTTGAAGGATTTTTGTGTCTCTTTCTCCTTCAGTTCAGATCTGATCTTGGTTATTTCTTGTCTTCTGCTAGCTTTGGAGTTTGTTTGCTCTTGGTTCTCTAGTTCTTTTAGTTGTGATGTTAGGTTGTTAACTTGAGATCTTTCTAGATGTGGCCATTTAGTGCTGTAAATTTCCATTTTAACTTTAGCTGCATGGCAGAGATTCTTGTACATTGTATCTTTGTTTTCATTAGTTTCAAAGAACTTCTTAATTTCTGCTTTAATTTCATTATTTGCCTGAAAGTCATTCAGGAGCAGGTCATTCGATTTCCATGTAGTTGTGTAGGTTTGAGAAAAAGTCAATTTTGAGTACTAATTTGATTGTACTGTGGTCCAACAGTCTGTTATGATTTCAGTTATTTTGTATTTGCTGAGGACTGTTTTACTTCCAATTATGTGATCAATCTCAGAGTAAGTGTCATGTTACTGCATTGTGGATATCAGATCCACTTGCTCCAGATTTGAGTTCAGGTCCTGAATATCTTTGTTAATTTTCTGTCTTAGTGATCTGTCTAATATTGTCAGTGAAGTATTAAAGTCTCCCACTATTATTGTGTGGGAATCTAAGTCTCTTTGTAGGTCTCTAAGAACTTTGTGTGGGAATCTAAGTCTCTTTGTAGGTCTCTAAGAACTTTGTGTGGGAATCTAAGTCTCTTTGTAGGTCTCTAAGAACTTTGTGTGGGAATCTAAGTCTCTTTGTAGGTCTCTAAGAACTTGCTTTATGAATCTGGGTGCTTTTGCCTTGCGTGCATATATATTTAGGATAGTTAGCTTTTTTGTTTGTTTGTTTGTTTATTTTTGAGACAGAGCTTCATTCTATTGCCCAGGCTGGAGTACAGTGGTGCAATCTCAGTTCACTGCAACCTCCACCTCCCAGGTTCAAGTTATTCTCCTGCCTCAGCCTCCCGAGTAGCTGGGATTATGGGTGTGTGCCACCACTCTTGATCAGTTTTTGTTTTATTAATAGAGACAGGGTTTTACCATGTTGGCCAGGCTGTTCTTGAACTCCTGACCTCAACTGATCTGCCTGCCTCTGCCTTGCAAAGTGCTAGGGTTTCAGGTGTGAGTCACCACATCCAGCCTAGATTTCTTATTGAATTGAAGCCTTTGCCATTATGGTGAAGCCCTTCTTTGTCTGTTTTGATCTTTGTTGATTTAAAGTCTTTTTTAAACCAACAAAAGATTCCAACCCTGTTTTTTGTTTGTTTGTTTTCCATTTGCTTGGTAAATTTTCCTCCATCCCTTTATTTTGAGGCAATGTGTGTCTTGCATATGAGATGGATCTCTTGAAGACAGCATACCAATGGGTCTTGGTTTTTTATCCAGCTTGTCATTCTGTGTCTTTTAATGGAGACATTTAACTTATTTACATTTAATGTTAATATTGTTATGTGTGGATTTCATCCTGTTGTCATGATGCTAGCTGGTCCTTTTACAGTCTTGTTTATGTGGTTTCTTTATAGTGTCACTGTTCTGTGTACTTAAGTGTGTTATTGTAGTGGCTGGTAATACTTTTTCTTTTCCACATTTGGCACTTTTTTTTCCAGGAGCTCCTGTATGGAAGATCTGGTGGTAATGAATTCCCTCAGCATTTGCTTGTCTGAAAAGGATCTTACTTTTCCTTCTCTTATGAAGCGTAGTTTGGCCAAATATGAAATTCTGGGTTGGATGTTCTTTTATTTAGGAATATTGAATATTGGCCCACAGTCTCTTCTGGCTTGTAGAGTTCCCACTGAGAGGTCCACTGTTGGTCTGATGGGCTTCCCTTTGTAGGTGACCTGGCCTTTTCCTCTGGCTGCCCTTAATATTTATTCTATCATTTTGACCTGGAAGAATCTGATGATTATGTGTCTTGGCGATGATCTGCTCATGGGTTATCTTAATGGGGTTCTCTCCATTTCCTGAATTTGAATGTTGCCCTGTCTTGCTAGGTTGAGGAATTTCTCCAGATGATATACTGAAACTTTTTTTTCAAATTGGTCCCATCTCCCCGTCTCTTTCAGGTATGCCAATCAATCATAGTCTGGGTCTCTTAACATAATCCCATATTTCTTGGAGGTTGTGTTCATTTCTTTTAATTTTTTTTCTCTGTTCTGGTCTGCTTGTCTTAATTCAGAAAGACAGTTTTCATGTTCTGAGATTCTTTTCTCCACTTTGTCTCTTCTGTTATTATTACGTGTGATTGCATTGTGAAGTTCTTGACATGTGTTTTTCAACTCTATCAGGGATGTTGTGCTTCTCTCTATAGTGGTTATTTGACTGTCAGCTGCATTGTTTTATCATGATTCTTACCTTCCTCGCACTGTGTTACAATGTGCTCCTTTAGCTCAGCAAAGTTTGCTTTTTTCCACATTCTGAAGACTACTTCTATGATTTCAGTCCTCTCAGCCTCAGCCCAGTTCTGAACCCTTGCTAGAGAGGTGTTGCAGTCATTTGGAAAAAAGGGGGCACTCTGGATTTTGAGTTTTCAGCATTTTTGTGCTGATTCTTTCTCATCTTTGTGGGCTTATCGACCTCCAATCTTTGAGGTTGCTGACCTTTGGATGGAGTTTTTGTTGTTTGTTTGTTTTTCTTTGAATAGTCTGGCCACTCTTCCATAAGGCTTCTGTAGTTTGCTGGTGGTCTGCTCCAGGCCCTAGTCACCTCGATTTTTTCAATACTTGGAGGTATCACCAGTGAAGCCTGCAAAACAGCAAACATGGCAGCTTCCTCCTTCCTCTGGAAGCTCCGTCCTTGTAGGGTATTGACCTGTTGCCCACCTGAATGCACCTGTAAGAGGTGTCTGGAAACCCTGGTTTGGAGGTCTCAGTCAGATTGGAGGAACAGGATCAGGGACCCACTCAAAGAAGCAGTCTGGCTGTGTTTTAGTAGAGCGGCTGTGCTGTGTTGGAGATCCTTTTAGACTTCAATTGCTTTGGGCTTTCCAAGGGCCACAGGCTGGACTGGCTGAGATGCCCAAATGATATAGGAATTAAGAAGAAATTATTTAGGCCGACAGTGAGGGTCAGGAAGTCTTCAGTAGAGTGTTTCTTTTAATGAAAAGCAGCTCCCAAATCATTTTCTTTTCTAATAAAGAGCAGTCTATAAAATCAAGCTGCATACATAGACAAGCAAGCTGGAAGCTTACACAGGTGAATGCTGGCAGCTGTGCCAATAGGAAAAGGCTGCCTGTGGGCTGGGCATGTCCAACATGGCAGCTCCATCTTCCCCTTTTTTTGTCAACGTTTTGCACAGTAAGGAGCAGGCAACTTAGCACCAGCCATGTAGAGACTCCATTTGCATAATAAAAGATTAGGGTGGGGCGGCCAGCTTCCTGGCACACTATGTAAATGTCAGACCTGGTCCAACCAATCTTTGGGCCCTGTGTAAATCAGACACCACCACCTCAAGCCAGTCTGTAAAACCCTGTGCCCTCCACTTTGAGCTGGAGGTCCCACTCGCGCACCCTTCTCTCTCACAGGAGAGACAGCTGTTCTCCTTTCTCTTTCTTTTGCCTATTAAACTTCCACTCTTATCCTCACTTCATGTGTGCCCTGTCCTTGATTTCACTGGCATAAGGCAACGAACCTCAGATATTTACCCCAGGCAATGACGCTGATTCACAAACAGCAAAGGTGGAGGGTGGCGGCCCACCCCACTCCCCAGGCACTCTGCCCTGGGAGAAATCAGAAGTCTTTCCGCCGTAGAGCACAGACAGGGGTGGCTGGAGGCCCCAGATGGGAGGACCTGCCCGGCGAGGAGGAATGGATCAAAGCCCCATTTAAAGAAGCAGTTTCCCCACCTCAACAGAACAGCTGTAACAGGCTGAGGAGCTGCCTCTGCCTCAGTTGGTTTGGTCTCTCCAAAGCCCGCAGGCTGGAATGGGCGAGTTTTCCAAACAGCAAAATGGTGGCATGCCCCTACCCCTGGGCACGTCCTCCCAGGGAGAAAGCAGAACTCTGTCTGTAGAATACAAGTGGGGGTGGCTGGAGGCCCTGGCCTGGAGGACCCACCCCACAAGGAGGAGAAAGGAGGTCAGCATCCCACTTAAAGAAGCAGCCTGGCCACATTCTGGAAAAGCAGCTGTGCTGCTTTGGGGTGACCCTTCCTCCTCCAGACTGTTTGGACTCTCCAACGCCAGCAGGCTGGAACAGCTGAGTTATCCAAAAGCAAAGATGGCAGCCTGCCCCTCTCCTCCAGGACTCTGTCCTGTCTCGGGCAGGCGCCACCCTGGTGCCAGTGGCTGACCGGAATTGTACGCCAGGGGGTCTTATTTTGTGAGGTGCTGTGAAAGTGGGGCCTGCATACTGATGCCACTCAGCCCCCTGGATTCAGCTCCATTTCTAGGAGTAAGTATGGACTTCCTGCCTTGCCTGAGTTCCAACACCTTGGTCAGGGAGCCCAGGGCCGGAGTATGTAAAGCTCCTGGGTCTCTGTGCATTCCTGAGCAACTGCTCTGTCAAGACTTCACACACCTCTGTGTGTCAGACCCAAGGCCCTGGAGGCCAAGGATCCGAGGGTTGCAAAGTTCTGTGGAAGAGGCGTGGTTTCCCAGGGCTGCACATTCACTCGCTGCTTCCCTTGGCTCTGAAATATCTTAAAACCAGATGTAAGTTTTCCTGGCTCAAAATGGTATTTCGTTCTGTAACCACACACTCTAGTCTAAGATAGAGATTATAATTAGAAATACTTTTGGCATCATGTATTTATATTAAAGGGTATGCAAATGTTTCTTATGAAATTTACTTTCGATTGTATGTATATAGTCTTTTTGAGGTTTGTCTGGAGTCTTTTTCCCTCCCAAAGCATTCAAATGCAGGCATACCTTGCTTTATTGTGCTTAGCTTTATTGCACTTAGAGATATTGTGATTTTTGCAAATTAAATGTTTGTGGCAACTCTGTGTTCAGCAGTTCTATAGATTGGCACCATTTTTCCAACAACATTTGCTCACTTCCTGTCTCTATCACATTTTGGTAATTCTCTCAATATTTCGAACATTTTCATTATTATTATATCTGATTTAGTGATCCATGATCAGTAATGTTTGAGGTTACCATTATAAATCTTTTGGAGCACATGAACTGTGCCTGTAGAAGATGGTGAACTTTAACCGATAAACAGTGTGCATGTTCTCCCTGCTCCACTGACCAGCTCTTTCCCTGTTTCTGTCTCTCCTTGGGCGTTCCCGTTCCCTTAGACACAACAGCATCAAACTGACAACTTACTAACCCTACAGTGCCTCTATGTGTTCAAGTGAAAGGAAAGCACATCTCCCACTTTAAATTAAAAGCTGGATATTGCTAAGCTTAGTGAGGAAGGCGTGTTGAAAGCCAAGATAAGCTGAAAAGGCCTCTAGAACCAAGCAATTAGCCAAGTTGTGAATGCAAAGGAAAAGTTCCTAAAAGTGCTAACCTAGTGGACACATGAATGATAAGAAAGTAAAACAGCCTTGCTGCTGATAAGGAGAAAGTTGTAGTGGTCTAGATGGGTCAAAGCAGCCACAACATTCCATTAAGCCAAAGCCTAATCCAGAGCAAGATACTAACTCTCTTCTATTCTGTGAAGGCTGAGACAGGTGAGAAAGTTGCAGAAGGAAAGTTGGATGCTAGCAGAGATTGTTGGTCCATGAGGCTTAAGGAAAGAAGCCATCTTTGTAACATGGAAGTGCAAGATGAAGCAGCAAGTACTTGTGTAGAAGCTGTAGCAAGTTATCCAGAAGATCTGGCTAAGATCATTGATAAAGGTGGCTACACTAAACAACAGAATTTCAATGCAGACTAAAGAGCTTTGTGTTGGAAGAAGATGCCATCTAGGACTTTCATAGCTGCAGAAGAGAAGTCAAGTCAATGCTTGACTTTAAAGCATCAAAGGACAGGCTGACTCTTTTGTCAGGGACTAATGCAGCTGGTGAGGTTAAGTTGAAGGCAGTGCTCACTTGCTCTTCTCAAAATCCTAGGGTCTTAAGATTTATGCTTAATCTACTCTGTCTATGCTCTATGACTAGAGCAACAAATCCTTTATGACAGCACATCTGTCTTACCATAAGCTTTGCTAAATATTTTAAGCTGACTGCTCAGAAAAAAGGATTTCTTTCAAAGTATTACTGCTCATTGACAAAGCACCTATCACTGAGAGCTCTGATGGGGGTGTACAAGGAAATCAACGTTGTTTTTATGCCTGTTAATACAATATTCATTCTACAGCCCATGGATCAAGAACTAATTTGGATTTCTAGTCTTATTATTTGAGAATCGCATGGGCCGGGAGTGTGGCTCACACCTTTTATCCCAGCAATTTGGGAGGCTTAGGCAGGCAGATCACTTGATGTTAGGAGTTTGAGACCAGCCTGGCCAACATGGTGAAACCCCGTCTCTATTAAAAATATAAAAAGTAGCCAGGGCATGGTGGCACCTGTCTGTAATATCAGCTACTCCAGAGGCTGAGGCAGGAGAATTGCTTGAACCCAGGACAAGGAGGTTTCAGTGAGCCGAGATCATGGAGATCATGCCACTGTACTCCAGCCTGGGTGAGAGAGAGAGACTCCATCTCAAAAAAAAAAAAAAAAAAAAAAAAAAAAAAAAAGAAAAGAAAAGAAAAGAAAAACACAAAAAGAAGAAAGAATTACATGTTATAAGCCTGTAGCTGCCCTAGGTAATGATTCCTCTGATGGTTCTGGCCAAAGTAAACTGAAAACCTTCAGTTAAAAGTCATTATTTTGATGCCATTGAGAGCATGTCTTTCTAAAGTCTAATCATATAGGCTCATCTTTAATAGGGCTGGGACTTTCATGGCAATTAGGAATGCAGTCTTCATGATCTTGCAAGTCCATACATGAATTCCAGTTTAAAATCATGGTAACTTATTTGATAATTTTTTTAAAAAAGCTTAAAATAAAGCAAAAATATTTTTTGTTAGCTTGCAATCCCCCCATTTTCTATTTTACTTTTTTGACATGGACAATTTCATTTTGTTTATGTAGCTTTTGTTTTAAATCAGGGATGATTTTCTTTCCACACACTTAAATATACACTTACCAATTTCAAATTTTCATCTCTATTGCAAAGCACTAAATGTGATCAAACTCCAATTAGAGTCATATTTAACCCCTAGGTCATTAGGATGAAAACAGTAAAGGGAAAAGAGATGTTGCTTTCCTAGTACAACTGAACTAGTTTGGTGGCTCATTCATCTTATTTGAAATTGGAGATATATATTGTAGTTATAAGTGGGCTTAATCAACATCATTTCACCTTCTTGTAAAGTCTTACCTAGAAAAGGGAATTGGGGCTTTGATATGACTGAGTGTCAGAGAAGAGGCCAGGGAAAGATGGATGGAGTATTGATTGCTGAGTAAGTGGCCTCACTGCAGAAGACCCATGGTCCACCTTCACAATGATGACAATCCACCAGCTGTTACACGCCAATTTGAAAACAAATTATTATAGACCTTGGAAGCTTTCTCAGCTCAAAGCAGACTTGATATTTAACTGCATGTGAGGATAGCAATAAATCATGTTAGATCAAGAGGTCTACTAGTTAACAACTAAAAAGAAGGATTGTAGTCTTTTTCCTTCATTTTAGTCTAAACTCTCTCTAGAGGATAGGTAGTGTAATAGGAGCAGGCAACTTTGTCCGTGTACAAATTTTCATGTGTTATACATCTTGACTTTGAAACCTTGCTTACCATTTTCCTTCAGATCCAATTCACAAACCTGACATTTATAAATTTAGGAATCAAATTGCAGATCACTTAAAGCTGGATGTGTAGGCTGAATTGTGAACTCATGTTGAAAGGAGCTTGCACTGAGATCGGGAATGTATAGTTTTCATATTGGAGAAAATGCAACTAAACCTTTTGCCACTTAATTCAATAGGAAATAAAATGTTACAGGATTAATTTGAAGATGCAAACTGATTTCAGTGAATATTCATCATTAGTAAAGGCTTAGCTTGGTGATACGATCCAGGGGATTTTAGATGTTTCCTTAAAAGAAAAAACACCTACATGTAATTCAAGACCTGGAATATTTCAGAACATTTTTACTTTGTCTATGTTTCATTCACAGAGGGAGATGGAAAACCAAGGCCATAATGAGGTAATTAATCAAATTAAATACCATTATGCTTTCAATTCCCTGTACCCTTCTTTGCTTGTAGATACAGACAATGTCTGAAAGCACTACAGAAAAATGCTATCATTGTACTTACAATGGAGTGAAACGTTACATACATTGCTTAGAAGTTTGCAAAAGCAGTTTTAGTATTCCTAGGTAATTGATAACATGGGCAATGCCAGAAAATTTTTGATATTTAACATTTTGTCCAGAGGTCCCAAATTAACCTAGAATCAAGTGTGAGGCTGTCTCTAAGGTAAAGGAATCTGGAGTAGAGTATATTTAAAATAGTCTCAAAATTCTCACTTTTCTAGTAAGAATTTTAATTTGACAGTATGGATGTCTGTGTAATTTTATCAAATTATTAAACCAGAAAATTTCTAATTATAGAGAGAGCAGAAAGTTTATCCTTAGGATTCCTATGTGTCAGTCAAACAATGAATGGACAGAAGTGTTCAAGGAATCTATTATAACTCTTATGTTCCTTTATAATAACCTAAATGGATTATCGCAAGCTCCCGAAGCCAAACTATAGCAAGAAAACAATATTATCCTACAGATAGTTGTTTAGTAAGTGGACAGGAGAGCCGTGTGCTGCAAGACCAATCTCTTTGAAGGATGTTAGCTGAACTGCAGTGTCGGCAAAGCGTGAGTGGAAAGGTCATTTGAATGATTTCTCACAATTGAGTTCTACCAACATAGTCTTTGACATTTTAATGTAGTTATTTATTTAAAAATTTGTATGCATTTATAATGCACAGACAGAATTTGGATAATAAAGAGAAAGGGATAGTCCATTCCTCAAGGGAGTAATTGTGTGTGAAAACCTGAGTCAGGACTATAGAGTACATCCCGGCTGTGATTAGAAGGTCTCTTTGTTGGAATGGAAGCTTCATTTATAAGAACAATGAAATGCAAATGTTAGAATTTCTGCAACACCACTTAGAGTTGTGGAATTTATCTTAAAGAAGAAAGAGTAAAGATATTTGAGTAAGAGGGTGATGTGGTGAGAGCAATGTTTGCAGATTATCTGGAAACTGTATGCAAATATCGTTGGAATAGAAAAGACTGGCACCTGGGAGATTAGTGATTCGTTTTTGCTAAAATCCAGCAAAGGAGGCATATGGTATTCGTCATGGGAATAAAAAGAATGGATAAATGTGAGAAATATAAGGAGGATTTGACAACACTTAATGACTGGGGTTTAAATTTGAAGTTGATAACTCCAAAATGTTAATTAGCCTCTGTTATTAGAAAAATTATACTATTGTGGACACAACAAGTAAATTGTAAGAGATGAAATCGTTATAACTAAGCATGTGGGCTCTGATGAAAACCTACTTGGTCAGTATCTTGTCTCAACAGTTTGAAGAACCTTGGGCAAGTCACATACTCTTTAAGAGATTCTTTTCCTTAAACTTACAAAACAGAATAATAACAATGCCTGCCTGTCAGATTTGTTGTGAAGACTAACTAAGACAGCCCATGTAATACAGTGCTTGGCACATCATGTCTCAGGAAGTGTGAGTAACTTGTTATTGCTGTAATGGTGTTAGTTACCATTGTGCTTTTCAAATCAGCCAAACAATCCATGAAGGGAGAAGGAGATCTGGTATGATTTAAGTATATCTGTCCTGTTGAATACTCTGACAGTGGTCTTGCTGTCGAGATACAGGATTTCAGACAGTTTCTAGTTCTGGTATAGAACTGATAGAAGTATATATCTTAATTTAAAAATGCTGACAGGCTGCTGGAGATGCGGATTCAGAAGACAGTTTCTAGCTTCAAGTATAGAACTGAGAAGTATATTTAATTAAAATGGGGTAAAGGTCACTTGATGGGAGTGAATGCCTTAGTAGGATGAGGTAACTTGAAAACAGAGGAATCAAATATCTAGTTTTCCTTTACAAAGCAACTGGTGAAATCACTATCACGCACCAGGGATTCAGCCCGCCAAGTCTTAGGGAAGAGACTTGGAAATGCACCTGCCAAGGTAGCAGATTTCCTTCCTTAAGGATGCCAGGAGACCATTACCACAGGGTGTCCCAAAGAGGTTTCTTTTCTTTTTCTTTTCATTTCCATTGTTTTTGGGGTAGAGGTGGTTTTTGGTTACGTGGATAAGTTCTTATGTGGGGATTTCTAAGATTTTGGTGCACCCATCACCTGAGCAGTGTACACTGTACTCAATGTGCACAGTCTTTTATCCACCACCTCCCTTCCAACCTTCCCCCTGAGGTCCTGAGTCCATTATGTTATTCTCATCCCTTTGCAATCTTACAGCTTTAGCTCCCACTTATAAATGAGAACTTATGATACTTGGTTTTCCACTCCTGTGTTACTTCACTTAGAATAATGGCCTCTAGCTCCATCCAAGTTGCTGCAAAAGACACTATTTCATTCCTTTTCATGGCTGAATAGAATTTCATGGTGTATATATACCACATTTTCTTTTTCCACTCATTGGTTGATGGGCACTGAGGCCCGTTCCATGTCTTTGTAATTGGAAACTATACTGCTGTAAACATGCATGCAGTTTTTTGATTTACTGACCTCTTTTCCTCTGGGTAGATACCCAGTAGGGGGATTGCTGGATTGAATGGTAGTTCTATGTTTAGTCCTTTAAGGAATCTTTGTACTGTTTTCCATAGTGGTTGTACTAGTTTACATTCCCACCAGCAGTGTAAAGTGTTCCCTTTTTACCACGTCCATGCCAACATCTATTATTTTTTGACTTATTAATTATAGCCATTCTACAGGAGTAAGGTGGTATCGCATTGTGGTTTTAATTTGCATTTCCTTCATAATTAGTGATGTTGAGCATTTTTTTATATGTTTGTTGGCTGCTTGTGTATCTTTTGAGAATTACCTATTCATGTCCTTTGCCTCTGTTTGATGGAATTTTTTTTTTCTTACTGATTTGTTTGAGTTCCTTATAGATTCTTAAAACTAGTCCTTTGTCAAATGATTTTCTCCCACTCTGGGTTGTCTGTTTACTCTGCTGATTATTTCTTTTGCTGTGTAGAAGCGTTTTAGTTTAATCAGGTCCCATTAGTTTATTTTTGCTTTTGTTGCATTTGCTTTTGGGGTCTTAATCTTGAATTCTTTGTGTAGGCTAATGTCTACAGAGTCTTTCCAATGTTATCTTCTAGAATTTTTATGGTTTCGGGTCTTAAATGTAAGTCTTTGATCCCTCTTGGGTTATTTTTTGTGTAAGGTGAATGACGAGGATTCAGTTTCACTCTTCTGTGTGTGGCCAGCCAGTTATCCCAGCACCATTTATTGAATAGGGTGTTCTTTCCTCAAAAAGTTTTCTGCAGAGCACCAGTTCCACCAGATATTTAGTTTTGAAAGCTTCCATGATCTGATATGTTTTAGAAATGTATTATAAGATCTGAAAATCCTTATAGGAAAGATTCTTGTTAACCTTATTTAAACCAGGATCCCCCCAAAGTTACTCAGGTAATATTCCCGGTATTCTCTGTTAGCTTTCTGAGGAATCTGCAGAGGACAGACTGACTGTATTTGTTGGTCAAATCCAGACAGCCCTTTAATGCAGGCAGAGATAATCTGCTTGTTTTACACTTTCCAAGAAGAAAAATTGCTTCAGAAATCCCCAAATTTCACTGATTCAGAATCATGCAGAGTTACCATTGATCCCAGAATAACTCTGTGGTTACTGGTCTTCTGTCTTTGGTTTCTGGCCACCTGTGACTTATGACCTTGAATCCATCTGTTCAGGCTGCATGTCAGAGCTCTGCCTGTTCCCTGTACTCCTCCTGAATTCAGACGAACTGCCTCTCCCAGACTGATCTTGTGGCTGCTTTGTAGGTTGTGACATGGAATAGAAAGGGAAAATATAAACAGCTGTGCACAGAATGTAAGGTGTGTGTATATGTCACCAAGTTTACACGAGTGATCTCAAAGTGAGAGCAAAAGCCCACAGCAAGAACTGCCACCATCTGCAGGTGACCACTCCACCCATCCTTCGTTGTATAACTGTGCATCCAGTTGACCATTCCCTCCAGAATGACGTCTGCCTCACTCCTGCTTGAAAGCATCCAGCCGCCCATTCCCGCTGAAATGATGTCTGCATCACTCCTGCTCGAAAACTCTCTCTGACACCTTCAAGGAGTTACAATAAAGCTATTGCTGACTTGTTCCTTGCTGCTGTAAGAAATGGATTTTACTTGGATCCAAGGATAAGAAAAACAACAACATATAAAGACAATTTCACAATGAAAGAGAGTCTTCTAACACCCACTCAACTCTAACTGGGATGATGCTGGGAGAAAATATACAGGGATGTGAAAGGCAATAAAGCTAAAGGGTCTTTGTGTGACTCAGAAGAAATAACCACCTTCAAAACTTTACAGGTTGCATACTCTAGAATTATCCAAATTCGACATTAGGCAAATTGCTTCGTAAAATATAATAACGTTTGAGAAGCATAAAATTTTGCATTACTTTGAGAAACAAAGTAATCTGGTGCTGCTGCTCAGACAGTTACAACAGCTCCAAATGGTGGTAAAGACAGTGATCAACCAACATAGTTGGTTGTCTAATGTTTTCTTCTCCTGGTGAATTTCAGCTCCTCGACACACGTTATTTCAGGTGCATGTCTGTTTATGTTAGGTGCCAAGCCCATAATAAGCAATAAATAAGCAATAGTTATTATTATGAAATCTGCTAAACATATTCAGATTATGTAGTTAGAGTGTGGAGTTTACTTTGAAAAACATGAAGCTTTATTCTTATTCAATTTATTATGGAATGTTATCAAGACACCAGTTCTAAAAGTTTTAAGGAATGAAAGCAACACAACCTTGTATGAAAAGTTGAACTTTAGTATTGTAAGACATGTTTAGATATCAGACATCCAGATTTGTCTTAGTATATCTAAAGTTATTAATAACTATTTTCTTTAGATTAACTGATTGCTGCATTATTATTCTGAGCATTTCTATAGACTGACTGCAAGTAGTATATGTGACTGGATTTTAGGGAAGTGAGAACTCTGATAATATTTGGTAGGTTGTGTACCCTGACTGTATTTGGCACAATAAGGCTTTGAATGCCTCAAGTAAAGCAACTGAACTCATAAAGGAGATCATGCTAGATGGGTCATGGTTTAAGAGCTGTACTAAGGAGCTTTCTGTCACATTTACATGGTGAAACACAGTTGGACAGCTTTAAGTCGGAGCACCATGATGAGATTGGTGCAAATCACTCTAGCATGGTTGGTGCAAGTGATGGATTAAAGCGGAAGAAGATAGGAGGTCTGCCAACCTCAACCAAAGACAAAAACCACATGATTATCTCAATAGATGCAGAAAAGGCCTTTGACAAAATTCAACAGCCCTTCATGCTAAAACGCTCAATGAATTAGGTATTGATGGAACGTATCTCAAAATAATAAGAGTTATTTATGACAAACCCACAGCCAATATCATACTGAATGGGCAAAAACTGGAAGCATTCCCCTTAAAAACTGGTGCAGGACAGGGATGCCCTCTCTCACCACTCCTATTCAACATAGTGTTGGAAGTTCTGGCCCAGGCAATTGAACAAGAGAAAGAAATAAAGGGTATTCAATTACGAAACGAAGAAGTCAAATTGTCCCTGTTTGCAGATGACATGATTGTTTATTTAGAAAACCCCATTGTCTCAGCCCAAAATATCCTCAAGCTGATAAGCAACTTCAGCAAAGTCTCAGGATACAAAATCAATGTGCAAAAATCACAAGCATTCTTATACACCAATAGCAGACAAACAGAGAGCCAAATCATGAATGAACTCCCGTTCACAATTGGTTCAAAGAGAATAAAATACCTAGGATTCCAACTTACAAGGGATGTGAAGGACCTCTTCAAGAACTGCAAACCACTGCTCCATGATATGAAAGAGGACACAAACAAATGGAAGAACATTCCATGCTCATGGATAGGAAGAATCAATATCGTGAAAATGGCCATACTGCCCAACGTAATTTATAGATTCAATGCCATCCCCATTAAGCTACCAATGATTTTCTTCACAGAGTTGGAAAAACCTGCCTTAAAGTTCATATGGAACCAAAAAAGGGCCCACATTGCCAAGACAATCCTAAGACAAAAGAACAAAGCTGGAGGCTTCATGCTACCTGACTTCAAACTATACTACAAGGCTGCAGTAACCAAAACAACATGGTACTGGTACCAAAACAGAGATATAGACTAATGGAACAGAACAGAGCCCTCAGAAATAATATCACACATCTACA
>NW_016824749.1:776291-807797 GCF_001698545.2 Rhinopithecus bieti | reverse complement strand
ACCACATGTTCTCACTCATAGGTGGGAACTGAACAATGAGATCACTTGGACACAGGCAGGGGAACATCACACACCAGGGCCTTTTGTGGGGTGCGGGGAGGGGGAGAGATAGCATTAGGAGATATACCTAATGTAAATGACGAGTTAATGGGTGCAGCACACCAACATGGCACATGTATACATATGTAACAAACCTGCACGTTGTGCACATGTACCCTAGAACATAAAGTATAATTTAACAAAAAAAGAGCTAAAATAAATTTTAAAAAAAGACGTGTTCTCGGCTTTATTTTATTTAATCAATTTAAAGTAATGAAAACTAACAATGTTTATACAAAACCGGAAATTATTAAACAAAAATTTCACAGACAAGCCTAGCCATTATTTCATTTTTTAAAAAAAGTTTTATCAGATAGAAAATATTGACATAAATAATAGAAAAACAAACTCAAATGAACTTCCATAATATAGACATGTATTAGCTCAAACATAGGTTCGGAGATCGGGTAACTCTTGTCATGGCATTGTGAGAACATTGCTCGTTTTTCTATAATTCTCCTGGCTCTGTCTTTTTCCCTCTATTGATCTCGTCTTCAGGCTGATGGCAAGATGATCACATCCAGATACAGCAGAGGTGGGACCCTCTCTTTCAGTTCTTTTTCTTATACCTGAGAAAATCTTTTTTTCTAGCAGCCTCTGCTTTTGTCTGTTTTAAATCTTTTCTCAAGTTTCACTCGCCAGAAGTGACATAGTAAGTTACGTATCAAGTGCTATACAGGCCACTGATCAAAGGAATGGAAATTACAAACACTGGCTTTGATGAAAAATAATGTATTCATGAGACAGGCACATGGTGCCAGGGACAGGGTGCCACTCTACGGGCCATGGACACGGTGCCACTCCACGGGCCAGGGACAGGGTGCCACTCCATGGACCAAGGACAGCGTGCCATTCCCTGAGGCCCCAGGAACTCAACAACGGAACTCTGTTTGACACAAAAGAATGGAAGAGATACTGAGTAGGAAAAAAAACGATGCCTGCCACCTACGGTCACAAAGGTCACGGAAAGTCAACCAGTGAATATCTAAAGAGCCACTCTGGAAGATGCTACACTGCACCTGGAAAAGAACCCTACCCCAGCTACTGCCTCCTGCTGGTTCCCAGCCCTCTATTCTTGATGGCCTGAGACCATATTTCCCATCACGTCTTTCTTTATGTCTCTATAAATTGCATTTGTAGTACTAGGAAGCAGTCTTTTGCTCCTCCTCCTTTTAAAAATTTTTTATTCTTCCTTTATTTTTCTAAGACATTTATTGTTTTAAAGCAGCAGTGTTAAGTGTTAACAGTGGATGGAAACATTTTGATTCAAAGATAGACTTTTTTTTTTGAGATGGAGTCTCGCTCTGTTGCCCAGGCTGGTGCACAGTGGTGCGATCTCGGCTCACTGCAAGCTGCACCTCCCAGGTTCACACCATTCTCCTGCCTCAGCCTCCCAAGTAGCTGGGACTACAGGTGCCCGCCACCACACCTGCTAATTTTTTGTATTTCTAGTAGAGATGAGGTTTCTCCGTGTTAGCCAGGATGGTCTCGATCTCCTGACCTCGTGATCCGCCCACCTTGGTCTCCCAAAGTGCTGGGATTATGGGCTTGAGCCACCGTGCCTGGCCCAAAGATAGACTTTTTTATATAAATAATTGAGTGACCCAATATTTTAAGGATGATATAATGGGAAACAGAAAGCAAATTTATGGCAATTTAATATTTCCTCTTATGAGACCTCAGTGCTGTATAAATGGTGACTAATAGAATTCTATATGAAACAGAAGTTGACATATGAACAATCCAGTGTTTATTTTTCAAATTGCTGAATAAAGATGTGTTTTCCTCCACTTTTCTCAATAATCATTTCTACCTTCACACTACCACTCCCTATGGTATAAATTCAAAACATGTCCTATCAAGTGGAAAATAGTGAATGACCTTAAAGTTAAGAAAATTTATTAAACTTAAAAGTAAATGTATGTAGATATTAAGAACATTGGTAATACAAATTAATATTTATTATGTTATTTTTAGCAATTGCAAAAGCTGTGTCTTCTTGAGTATTCACTAAAAGCATTGTAACATATAGAAGTACTTTATTTGACATTCCAGCTTTTACTCCAAAATTACTAAAAAACAAAATAAAGACAGTTTGATCCATTAAAATGACACAATAATATCAATATAATTTGCATATAAGTTCAGAGAAGACAACATTAAATTGAACAAAATCAACATCAGTAACAAAATATGATTTGGGGAATTACAGGATAACTTAGTTGAGAACAACAACTGTGAAGATGGAAAGGAGAAATGCAGGAGAAAGAGTAAGAGATGAAGCGAGAAGGGGAGGAAGAAATACATGAAGTTTGATTCTATGTCTTAACGCAACACTAATGGTGCCCTAAGACATAAAGCTTGATAACTCCAGACTTCGTTAAGTTATTCTTTGTACATCTTGTGGGCGGAGCATAAGAACATATTATATGCTTGGAATAAATCAGAGACTCCAACATAAAAGTTTGTATTAATACTAAAAACATAAGCAGAGTCCTGTGAAATTATCCATTCCAATCATATTGCTTAATATTCAACTAAAAGTCCAGATTTTAAGTGAATGGCCCAGATATCCACAGTGAAAATTAGAATGAATGGCAAGAAGAGAAGATGCCACCTCTTATACCAGTTTCCTAATTAGAATTATGGCCAAATAAAATTATAGGAGGAAGCAACTGATTCCAAAGGAGGAAAATGCTAAGTCAAAATAGAAGTATACAATGGGATCTCACTATTCATTCAATGTATGATTCATTAGTTAACTTTCTCTGCTTCCTTCTTAGTTAACGTATTCCTCTATGCCTTCAGTGGCCACCACCCATCGCTCCCACCACATAAAGGATTGATCTACTGTGGGATCTTGCCAGCCTTCAAGAGACTTGATATTGAGATGACAAAGAAGGGAACACGATAAAGAATAGTTGATGAAAACGACAAGCCTCCATGTGATACAACATCGCACTCTTTAGATCTGTCTGGATCATTGAAGAAACAGATTTTCACCTCTGATTTTTAACATATAATCTTTTCAAATGAATCCATATTACAAATGCTGAATACAACTGACATATATGGTTGACAATTTTTAAAACTTAAAAAATGTAAGATGCTGGGCGCGGTGGCTCACGCCTGTAATCCCAGCACTTTGAGAGGGTGAGGCAAGGGAATCACCTGAGGTCAGGAGTTCAAGACCAGCCTGGCTAACATGGAGAAACCCAGTCTCTACTAAAAATACAAAATTAGCCGGGCATGGTGGCACACGCATGTAATTCCAGCTACTCGGGAGGCTGAGGCAGGAGAATTGCTTGAACCTGGGAGGCCGAGGTTGTGGTGAGCCAAGATCATGCCACTGCACTACAGCTTGGGCAACAAGAGTGAAACTCCGTCTCAAAACCAAACCAAACAAAACAAAAATTAAGGAATGTTTCAAAACAAAAAATCTGAAAGCATCTTGAAAGAGACTTTTTCATTTGTCTGAAAGATGGCCATACCTGAAAATACTTGATCTCCACAGTATCGGAGGGATGCTAATTAATTACATTAATGATCACTCTGAAAAGCAGTGGCCATCTAATTTGTGAGCTCAGAAAGAAATGAGGTTTTGGGATCTGACTTTTGGTCTGTGGTAGCAAAAGTGTTTTATTCTTTTACCCGAGGAAGAATACAAATGAGAAGCAAACTAAATGCTAGTTGCCTCTCAGGTAATCCCTGCCTTGAAGTCTCAGACCATGACCAAAATAAATCACCTAAAATACTCTCTTAACAAAATGGCAGGAGACCGCTGCCTGGAGGAAAGAGATGACCTGTATGCACATCAGACAGGGCGTAGGACAAACCCAAATGCCACCGAAGTCCAAACCACTTCAGACTAATAGAAGGACATTCAGTAAATATGACTTCAGTGTGAACAAGGATTGGAATTTGTTTCCTGGTAGACAGAAACCATATTTTCCAACAGGAACTGTATTTTCTCTTGCAGGCAAGACTTGCTTGGATAACTCCGAAGCCCTGGACTCACTATCAAGCACAAAATGACTACATGCCTGATAGAACATTTCCTCCAGGTGAGGAAATCTGGGCACCCTCATCAGGCAGCCCCACTTGCACACCGTGTATTGCAGTTGGGCAGATTGGGGCCCACAATACCTGACAGGCCGTCAGTTAAACAGAGATGAGTGTGCTCGCTGAGCAATACTTCAAATCCAAGTAAGCCTGAACCCTTAAAAACCAAATTGCTTCATCTTTCCTATTCCGGTGCAATCCATTTCAGGTGAAACAAAGCAACATGAACTTCCAGAATGTTCATCTTGAAAAACATGAATTGGGCCGGCTGTGGTGGCTCACGCCTGTAATCCCAGCACTTTGGGAGGCCGAGGAAGGCAGATTGCGAGGTTAGGAGTTCTAGACCATCCTGACTAACACGGTAAAACCCCATCTGTATTAAAAATACACAAAATTAGCCGGGCGTGGTGGCGGGGGCCTGTAGTCCCAGTTACCTGGGAGAATGAGGCAGGAGAATCGCTTGAACCTGGGAGGTGGAGCTTGCAGTGAATTGAGATCGCACCACTGCACTCCAGCGTGGGGGACAAAGCAAGACTCTGCCTCAAAAAAAAAAAAAAAAGAAAAAAAAGGAAAAGAAAAATGAACAAACAAAGAAACATGAATTGATTTCAGTTTTCAAATGTGATATGAACACTTTTCTGTGTTGTAATTTCATATTCTCTAGACCAACATCATAATATTTTTCATCTGCAGAAATTTATCTGATGAGACTTGAAAGATATTTTACGTGCTCACAGCAACTTTCTTAGGAAGGACTGATGCTACTTGACCGGGCCGGGCAAACAGAGCTGGTCTCCTGGCATTGGAGATTTCAGGGAGTTTAATAAACTCAGCCAGATGTGTAGTTCAAGTGTCTTATCCAAAAGAGAGGTAGAGAAAATCAAAGGTGGACTCTTAAGCTCAGAAGTCTCTTTCTTAGTAAGAGGCCGGTGGAGAGTTACCTGACATTTCTGCATGGATAACACATGCATCAAGAACCAGAAGCAGGTGGGCAGAAGGTCACCCCTCAATACTTTCCATTGTGTCTCATTACAGTCCTTCTGTGTGCTAAGACACTATGCTACATTTTGGGTTGAAATATTACAAGCAAGCATTATGGCCTGAAATCTATAATACAAAGAGCAACTAACGCAGCTGGAAAGAATCCTGCATGAGAGTATAAGAAGGTATAATAATAAGCTTGTTTAAATATGTCCACAGGCTTTGGGCCCTTATGGGCAAGAGGAACCCTAAGCTGCACACCAAGTACCGTGCATCATGAGGAGTTCAATGCTTATTGATTCCACTTCTAAGAAAATTTGTAAGCACATATGGCACAGATACGTGCTTGATACATTGATGCCCCAGTAGTTCAATATGATGAGTATATAGAATAATTGCTGTTAGCATTTTGAAAATAATCTTTATGCATAGAGTACATGACAATGATTTAAAAGTACTGAGGAACCTGAGCATTCATGGATTTGGGTATCTACAAGGGCTCCTGGAAGCAATCTCCCATGGAGACTGAAGAGCAACTGCATTTCACAGAACATTCTTTCAAGTAGCATTAGTTTTGACTCATAATTGCATTTGTTTACATTTTATTTAAATTTTGCTATATGTTTATTTTCTCATGAGCAGCATAAAAATGTTATCTTTCCTTATGTATGAATTACATAAGCTTATTTTATCCTGAAATTATTATTTTACAGGATATTTTATAAAACAATAGTTCAGGAAGATGTTATAAGCCCAGAACCCAAGTGACAGCAGGAAAGTCCTGACCAGAGGAATCCGGAACAAAATTCTAAACATATCCAGTTGGTAAGAAAATAACCTGGAGTTTCTTAAATGAAGCAAAGCACAAGGGTGTTTATTTTAGTCATAGAAATGGCAAAAGAGAAATCTTAAGATGTTGCAAAACTGAGATATCTGTTTGCAGTGGCAAAATGAAAGCTCGCAATTGGATGCCAAGACACCGAGTCCAAGGTCCTGGATATCTATTAGGGAGGAATACGTTAATGATATGGTTTGAGTATTTGTCTGCTCCAATATCGATTTCTGTTTGGGAGGGATGGGTTAATGATATGGTTTGAGTACTTGTCCCCTCCAATCTCAGGTTGAAATGTCATCTCCAGTCTTGGAGGGGGGGCCTGATAGGAGGTGTCTGCACCATGGGGGTGGATCCCTCATGAATGGCTTTGTTCCGCTGCCTTGGTAATGAGTGGGTTCTGCTCTGAGTTCACGTGACATCTGGTTATTTAAAAGTCTGTGGCACGTCGACCTTCTCTCTCTTGCCCTCACTGTTGCCTCGTGATGTGCTGGCTCCCATGCACCTTCTTCCGTGGTGGAAGCTTCCTGAGGCCCCCGACGGAAGCCAGGCAGTCACTGGTGCTGTGTTTGTACAACCTGCAGAACGATGGGCTAATTAAACCTCTTTTCTTTATAAATTACCCAGACTCGGGGATTTTTTTATGGCAATGCAAATGGACTGACACATTTTAAAGGCAATAAGTAGAGAGCAAGAAAGTCAGAACAGCAGCCTCAGGGTGGTATCGCGGCTGCCATTAAGGATCTGTGCTCTTCAATTTGGAATCCACAAATAGAAATCCAGTTATTGCTGAAACAAGAAAGTTAACGAAGTTGGGTACAGAGTAGACGATAAGAATTACTGAAAAGCAGGAACAGAATAAAATAATTAATTAAAAGAAATAGGAAACAGGGCAAGAACGAGGTTTCTCTCATACTAGGGTCAGAGTGGGACCAAATGAAATTATTTCAATGCAGATCAATTAAACACTTGCTGTCTTCCTTCATCCCTCCTGCTCTAAGGCAAACCTCAGACTACATCTTCAGATAGTCCCACTCACTGAAGTCAGAATGTTGGAAACGTTTTACTGCTAACACAGAAAACGCAGGCATGAGAAGCCCAGTCAGGTTGAAATGTCTATGTTGTAACTCCAAAATCAATCCTTTTTCAGTCCTATGTACATTATTGCAGAGATACAGACTACATTTTCCAGTCTTTTGGAATGAATATGCCAATATGACTAGCTCAGGCTAATTAGATGTAAGGGGCAGTGATTTGCCAAAAGTCTCATTTATCTCCAACTTAAGTGAAACTGTTATATCTATTGAGTATTACAAGAGAGTTATTTCAGTGAGGAATCCATAAGATGTTGACCTCGGAGGATTTTTAAATTTTAATTGTTTCTAAAATATCTGACTGTTTTCCTATAGTAACCAAATAATAACAATAAAGACAGTAAATAATAAATGCATATTAAGCATTCTTCTATTCTCCTGTTTCTAAAGTTTACTAATAAAAT
Organism: Rhinopithecus bieti; assembly: GCF_001698545.2. Taxonomy (NCBI): domain Eukaryota; kingdom Metazoa; phylum Chordata; class Mammalia; order Primates; family Cercopithecidae; genus Rhinopithecus; species Rhinopithecus bieti. Next base: position 800,325 of record NW_016824749.1, on the reverse strand, counting down.
ACAGTGAGACTGTGGTTTTGGATCACACAACTTCACTTTCTGTTAAGAGTGATATATTTTCTATTCAAAGAGCAGGTATCTGCAAATTTTACTAATTCAAGCTGAAGTACTTTTAAAGAATCTCCCTATTCAGATGAAGCACAGAAGGAATCTGAGCAGTCACAATAAATGACAAAGTCATTTTGACAAAAATTTTAAAAATTATTCATGAACAGCCCAAACAATTTTAGATATTATTGACTTTTAAAACCATGAACTCATGTTGAAAATGTATTCATTACATTTAAAAATGTTTCTGATGTTTACTGTATACTACATGCTATTCCACTATTTTATCTGCTAGGGCAAACTTGTCCAACCTGCAGCCCACAGGCTGCATGTGGCCCAGGACAGCTTTGAAGCAGCCCAACACAAATTTGAAGACTTTTTAAAAACATTACGGTATTTTTAATGAGTTTTTTAAGCTTATTAGCTATTGTTAGTGTTAGTGTATTTTTGTGTGGCCCAAGGTAATTCTTCTTCCAGTGTGGCCCAGGGAAGCCAACAGATTGGACACCCCAGTGCTAGGGGATACTTCAGTGTATAAAACAGACCAACATCCTAGCCTCCTAGCAGGGGAAAAAGAAAAAAAAAAAAAAAGCATGATAAATAAGTGAAGTATATTGCAGGTTCTAAGATAATCAATACTTTGGATAAAATAGAGCAGAGTAGCAGACATGCAAGTAGTGGAGAGTGCACATACGACAACTTTAAATAGGGGCATGGGTCAGGTTAGATATCACTGTGAAGGTGAAATTTCAGCAAAGGCTAAAAGGGTGCAAACAAGTTAGGCAGGGGGATATCTGGAGAAGAGCATTTTAGGAACAGGAAGTAGCCTTTAGGAAGAGGAAGTAGCCCTACAAAAGTTCTAAGGCAGGAGCGTGCATGGCGGGTTCCGGGATAACAAATGACTCAGCAGGCTTGAGTGTGCTGAAAAAGAGCTAGAGCCAGGGACACAGAAATGACAGGGATTGGGGTTAAGGGCGGGGAGAGGAGGAGGTTCTGGAGGCCCTGGCCAACCTCCTTTGGGAATAGCTTTTGCACTGTGTGAAGTGGGAAGTTACTGCAGGTTTTGAGCAGAAATGTTAACACAATCAGATTCATACTTTAAAAGGGCTGATTTTTTTAAGAGACTGAATTATTCTGTTATCCAGCTCAATGAAAATTATAAACAATGCTTTAGAAGGAATAAATGACCACTAGAACAACAACATGTAAAGAAACAAAAACATGACAGCTTAAAAGTGAGAGACAAGAGAGAATATCACATAAGAAGGTACAAACAAACAACACTCATGAAACCACCTTTGCAAAAATTATAACTGAGCCAATTATGACAGTGAAAAAGTTCTGAGCTAACGGCCTCCATCTTGCTTCTGACCTCCAAGCTGTCCTCATTCATTCCCGAGTGCAGGCCGAACTAACTGTGGGAGGAACTTAATTTATGTTTTAGCTTCTAAACAAAGGTGACAACAGCCCTTTCCCAAAACAAACCCTCCTCCTGCCTGGGGACTAGACTGCCTTCGCGAGACTAGCAAATTAGTCTTAAGAGTAGAAATGATGGTCATGCACGGGAGGTTGCAAGATTCTAAACCTCCCCAGATTGCTTCTGGGGATAACATCATCGTTGTAAAACCTAAGATCGGTGCTTGAGACATTTTGCAGGCCCTGCACTGGATGGATCAGTTGGCCCCACCTAGACCGTAAACTGCCGCGTCTGCTCTGTGCCCCGCCCCCTGCGCCAGGGGCTGAGTCAGCAAGAGAGCAGCTTTGACGTCCTATGATCGCATCTCTGTCCAACCCGAATTCCTGATTCACAGGCCCGCTGCTCACCAAATTATCCTCACAAACTCCAATCCCAAATTCTCTGGGAGACTGATTTGAGGAACAGGAAAGCTCCAGGCTTCCGCACAGCCGAAGTTATTCCTGCCTGAATAACTTTCTCTATAGCAGTCACCCTGTCTTGATAAGGTGGCTCTGTCTAGACAGTGGGCAAGGTGAGCCTGTTGGGTGGTTACACAGAGAGCCAGGAAAATCGTTTTAAATTATTCAACGGCTACCAAAATAGAACAAAAAATATTCAGTTTCATACTGTAGTGTAAAATAACTTTACTTACCTGATCCCAAAGCATGGCTATATTTTAGCTGATTACATTTTATTTTATTTTATTTCTGAGGCGGAGTCTCGCTCTGTCGCCCAGGCTGGAGTGAGCGGCGCCATCTTGGCTCACTGCAAGCTCCGCCCCCCGGGTTCCCGCCATTCTCCTGCCTCAGCCTCCCGAGGAGCTGGGACCACAGGCGCCGCCACCTCGCCCGGCTAGTTTTGTATTTTGGTAGAGACGGGGTTTCACCGTGTTCACCAGGATGGTCTCCATCTCCTGACCTCGTGATCCGCCCGCCTCGGCCTCCCAAAGTGCTGGGATTCCAGGCGTGAGTCACCGCGCCTGGCCAGATTACATTAATTAAGACATGATAAATGACCGTGACCTACTACAAAATTTTATGGCTATCAGATCCGCTTTTTGAGAAAGAGAAGGAATGAACTGTGAGGCATTTTTAAAGTTTTTTTCACAAACTTATTAAAACAGAAAGTCTTTTAACACCTAAATGGGTAAGTTTTGTTTTCTTAAAATTTTATTTTGTTGAAAAATAAAATCTCTGGCAGCAAAAAATAAATAAACTGTTACCATATCACTAGATGTGGGTCTGCTCCACATGGAGCTTGAAGAGGAAGAATAAAAATGGTGTAGAGTCCAGGCACAGTGGCTCACACCTGTAATTCCAGCACTCCAGCAGGCCAAGGTGGGCGGATCACTTGAGTACCAAAGTTCGAGACCAGCCTGGGCAACATGGTGAGACCCCCATCTCTGTAAAAAGTACCAACATTAGCCTGTGGTGGGGCTCGTCTGTAATCCAGCTACTTGGGAGGCTGAGGCAGGAAAATTGCTTGAGCCCGGGAGGTGGAGTTTGTAGTGAGTATAGATCATGCTACTGCCCTCCAGGCTGGGTGACAGAGGGAGACTTTGTCTTAAAACAAAACCAAAAAATGTAGATTGGCTTATTTCTATTTCCATCCAAAAAATGATGAGGTGGAAAGGGCGCTCTCCATATTCAAAGTATCGGGAGGGAAATGAGTAAGGTAGAATGAATATTCCTGAAAATGTTCAAAGAGAATTCCATCCTGTTTCAAGCATCCTCTGTCATCTGAAGTGCGAATGTGAAGGATGTACAAAATGTATCGACGATTTTGTATTTTTTCAAAGTCCAAATTACTATTTTTAAGAATCATGTGTCCTTAAATGTTTTGTTTGGAAGTAAGTCACACCTAGCACAAGCAATGACAATGTCTCTTTTAACCTGGAATCAAACTTCAGTAAATGCCAGCAAGGCTCTTAGAAGAAGCATTTTGTGTACCTCTTTGTATATATTCCTTTAAATGCAGGGATTGCTTTGGAGGCTTAGCCACATGCCACATTTGAAATGCTTGTATTCAATCATGTTAGTTATTGGTTCACCCATTTTTTTCATAACTCAAAATAACTGAAAAGATTATTTTTCTTAGACCTTGTCAAAAGAAATACACCTTATCACTTAGATGAAGTATGAAAATTGAATTTTAAAGCCAAAAGGGTTATAAATGTCAAAAGTCCTGAAAACATAGGAATATAAACACAGCTTGAGTCCACACTTTTTATTGTGTTTCCACTGTAAATGCTCCTTTTAACAGTCCATTTGTATTTCCTGCTCTTATTGTTATATCCAAGCCTGTGCTGTTTGGACACATATTAAGAAGTCAATCCATACTTTCTTTTCTGAAAAAAAAAAAAAAATGTAGCATAAACTAAAGGAAAGTAACAATCTAAGGCAAGGGTAGAGTTTTAAAAAATCAGTCTTTTTTTTTTTTTCCTACAAGTGGACTGTCCATGAAATAATTTACTCTTATTTCATGTACACAAATTCTAATGGTGTGGTAAAAATTGCTCTTGGAGACCATTCTCATTTCACTTGAAAGGTACTCATTGATATGTGGTAACAAGACAGCAAAGATAAACTACAAGTTTTAGCTATCTCATTTGCAACTGAAGATTTACTCCCCTATCCAAATCGGTCACAATGCACTATTGACAGACAGAAGGGACCCATCTCAATATGTTTCAAGATCTCTCTCTCTCAGCAGATTCAGTCCCCAGAAATGTGTGGACTTTGAATAAACATAGATTCTGTCCTGCATAACAGCATCTGCAGCATCTCTGCTGTGAGTCTGAGGCACTGACACTTGTGTTGCAGGTAATTTCAGCTTCTCTCATAACAAATATAGCATCACTTTTGCATTTTCCAAAGAAGACTGGAGTCCCAGTAGGTCCAATTAGGTGTACTTCTTGGTAGGAAAGTTTGCTATGTCCTCTCAATGCCCGCTCCTTCCCCACTATGATGTAATTCCAGGGGATACTGTGAGATGAACCATCACGTGATAAAGGCTGGGCTGGCCTTATGGATGGGCAAGTAGAAACGAAAATTACGTAGAGAAAGGAAAAAGAAGACCATCTAGAGTTTAAAGGTCACACTGTGACCATATCATGCTATTTAAAACTCAAAATTTAATTTAGATGTCTTAAAGCTTCTACCTCCAAAGGGCCTATAAAAATCAGATACCTCTGAGAGTGTTAGGAACATAAAGTTAGAATATATTTATCTCAAATGATTCCTAGAAGAGTCTGTTGGAATAGAACAGAGTGATTTACATCTCGATAGGGCTGGGGAAAGTTACTTGTGACACTGCTGTCTACGCACACGGGACCTTGAGGAGAAAGTGATGCTGGAAAGGATGGTGCGGAAGGAGCAAGGGCAAACTTCATCTGCATCAGCATTTGCCTGAATCCAAATGCTGGGTCAACAAAAGCAAGTCTGGTTCAATTCCAGCTACGAAGGAGACATTAACATAATGCTGTGGGTCAAGAAAAAGACAGACTGTCTACCACTAATAAATTCTCCAGTCACCATTTCCTGAGCCAAAACATTGCCGAAAATTATATATTCATTTACGCATGTATTCAAATATTAATATGCAGACCATGTCTGAAATTGTGGGCAGCTCTCAGAAGGACAGACAGATGCACAGGACACAGCCTTTTTGCTCGAGGAACTCTCATTCCAGTGGGAGAGATAAAGAAAAACATTCATAAGAAGAAGTAGAAGGGAACTGAAAGAGGCACCAAATGCTACGATTGTGCATAATATGGAGAGATAATTTTAACTAAAAGACTGAAAAATTATCATTGGAGAAGGTGGCCTTTGAAGTGGGCTCTCAAGGCAGACACCTTTCAGGAGCATATGCTGGAGGCAGCCATGCTCACTGCATAATGAATGAATAAATAAATGAGTGGCATGTAGTAGAAAGCTGATTGCACCAGTGTCAGTGAGGTGGAGCCACTTCCAGATCTGCTACTTTCTCTTGGTCAAACTATCTAAACCTTTGGACCTTTAGTTTCATCATTAGTAAAGTATGAAGGTGAGACTAGTTGTCTTTAAATTCTTTCTACCACGATAATTTGATGAAGGCATGGAGTCCAGCTGACTTCTCTTGATAACATTGACTGTAGTGGCGGAACTCTGCAGTGGTTACTGGGGTTATCTTACCAACCAGCGTTCTCCACTATTCTCCACTTCATAATGTAGTAACTAGAAAGTTTGGGTGGGATTTGCTTCATCCTCAGATCCAAGGGTATACCCTGCTTTCTGATTATGCTGTTTTGTCATTAAGATTGTTTCATCATTGTTCCATCTACCTCACTCCTAAACCAATACCAGGCATTGCTGTGGCTATAGATTAGTTCAATCTGGACCCCTCCAGATGGTCCAGTGAAAGCAAAACCAGGACATCTGTTCAACAGTGGAGGACAGTGGTCACCTTTCTTATAGTGGGTATGGAAAAAAGCTGACAGCGATCATATGACCACAAGGAAAGCATTTTGAAGCTAAAGAGGTCAGGCAGTCGATGGAGACACAAAGAAATCCCCCCAAAAATGGGGACAGAAATCCGCTCACACTTTGACTAAAGACCAGTCTGTCCTTGGACTATCTCATTTGTGAGTCAATTAATTCCATTCACTGTTTAAGACATGTGAGTCTGGTTTTCTGTATCTGACAACCACTTTTCTAAAATGCTAAGCCACTTTTAAACTCCTTCTTATAAAAAAAAAAAAACTTTTTTTCCTCGACCACTTTACTCAACAAACCAAGTACCAATCAGTACTAAAATATAAACTCAAAGCATCTATCCTCTCAATTTTGAAAGTGTATGAAAACTCAGCTGACAAAATTTCTAAGAAAAAGATGATGATTTCCCTACTCTGAAGTAGAAAAGACAACTTTATAAAGAGCTTTAAGATGAGAAAATATGTTGAAGAATGAAAAGTAAAACATATCTTTGTTTCTGGAGGCTTCCCATTATTCTGGTTCAATTTTAGGATATTTTTGGTGTCACCCTTGCTTCCATCTCTTTGAAACTTAAGTTCCAACTCTTCTGTCTGAGAGCACAAGTGTTTTCAGAGGTCAAAAAGAGAATAACCTCTGCAGGCATCTCTCCCACACCCTTATTTACACATGAGGCATCTACAGCTCAAACTGGTCAACAGTCTTGCTTGGGATGGTGAGTGTGAGAGTGGAGTCAGGGTCTCGGGTGGACAGCCTTCCAATCCAGATAGCCTTGTTCATGACGGCCACGGAGTGCTCTGACACAGCTACAGTATCTGTTAGCCGTCGCCACTGCCATCCAGGTATACACTCACCTGTGCCAACCAATTCTTTTATTTTATTTTTTGTCAGTTCCCTAGAGTCAGTTTTCCAACTCCCATTTTACAAGTTAAAAAGAAGTATTGAGAAACAAAGAACTCAAATTATTCCAACCAGCTTAATCCTCCATTCCTGGCTAATGCAGGACTACGGAGCTCCAGCCTCCTGGCCAGGGGCTTATTTCTCCCGTCCGTCCCATTAGCCCCACTCAGTGATAGCACACCTTAGAGAAATGTTTTCCTACGGTCTCTTGATAAACAAATAGGCTTTTACTCCTAAAATAATAAAAGTGTAGAATTTGGGACTTGGAAAGAGCCTTAACAATCATTTAATTGAAAACTTTTCCCGATGAATTGTAATGCCACCACCCTCCACCGGCCAGCCCTGTTCTTTCTTGAAGGGGACAGTAATGTCCGTTCTACATAACAGTAATGTCCGTTCTTCTCATTTTGGTTCGGCTAGGAACAATGTCATTAAACTGGGCACTAGAAAATTGCTAATTGGGGCAATAATTCTTTTGAATTTTTTCACTACAATTTTTTTGTCTATCTAGAAACAGAAATAATAATCTTTCTTTTTCCTTCTTTCTTTTCTTTTTTTTTTTTTTTTTTTTTTTTTGGAGTTTCTTTCTTGTTGCCCAGGCTGGAGAGCAGTGGTGCGATCTTGGCTCACTGCAACTTCCGCCTCCTGGTTCAAGCAATTCTCCTGCCTCAGCCTCCCAAGTACCTGAGATTACAGGCACCCGGCACTACGCCCAGCAAATTTTTGTATTTTAGTAGAGGGGGTTTCACCATGTTGGTCAGCCTGGTCTCGAACTCCTGATCTCAGGTGATCCACTCACCTTGGCCTCCCAGAGTGCTGGGATGACAGGCATGAGCCACCGTGCGGTGAGAAATCTTTAAAGAGTCACTTCCCACTTGAAAGCTACACTCCTGTAACCTTTACTGACTACGTATGAAAAACCTGTTTGAATGACATAAGGAGAAACTGTTGTCTAAACTGCACACGGACTTACGGTTACACGTGCAATATGACTTATTTTGTCCAGTGCTGATGTTTATGACAATGGAGTTTCTATAAGGTGCGCCCGGAGGAAGTTTCTTTGGTGTATATTAGTCTGTTATATTTATGCTTCATTTGGCTGGAGAGTTTTAATGACACACTATATCCCAGTACATGAAAAATTGAAGTTGTCTAGTTTGAGCTTTCGGATGGCCAGCCATTTTCTTGTAACCAGAAGTAAGTACTAGAAACTCTGAGATGGAAATAGTCAGCCGTGCACAACTCACATGATATTCTGAGATATCTGTAGAGTTTGGAGAAGTAAGTTACACATTTGATGGACCTATTATAAGCATGTTCACACCTGTAATGAGAGAAAAGAGACTTTTTGTTTGTTTAATTATCTATTCCAACTGTGATTATTTATGGATAGTGGCTAATTGTTTTAGAACATATTGAAGAGCTTACTCACAAATTAGAAACAAGTTGAAACAGACTTGGTTGCTCCAATTTACATAAACTAGGAGGTAGAATGATGTATTGGAAAGAGAATGGTCTTTAGCCATAGAAAGACTTGGGTTCAAATCTGAAGTTATAATGTTTATTTTATTGATGTTCTGGGCAAGTCACTGAACTATTCTGGCCCTGTGTTCCTTCTCCCAAAGAAGGGGAATAATAGCATCTGTTCCTAAAATGTTCTCTTGGGAATTAGAATTAATATATGTAAGTTAAAGTAAGGAGAGTTAACAAATTGTAAGTATTAGATGCTTGGGAATGATAAATAATACTTATTCCATTCACAAAGAGAGTTTAATGAACCACTGGGACTCAAACTACTCAAATCTTTAAAAGTCCTGTCTGTTTTTATCAGCACTTGTAGAAACAGATTCACTTTCACTTTTGCCATAAGGTTAATTATGAAAAACATATCTGGGTATGTCACCTGCCTCAGTAATTAAATAGAACAAACAGGAACAAATCAAATTATTTAGCAGCAAAAACAAGTCCACATTTAGCATTCATTCAGTGTCATATGTGACCATTGCCACAGTTATTTGGTCTCTATGGCATTTTACTTTCTCCCAGTGAAGAAGCTTCTACGAACAAACGCAATCATTAAAAACAGACTGAACGTGAAATGAAGATGAGAACTTACATTCTTTGGTGATAACACTATCATGTGATTAAGGTATAAAGGTAAACAAGTTGTATATAAACATGTGTACACATGATGTGATAAAGGTAAAGCAAGTTGTATATAAAACATGTGTCCACCATGTGTATCAGAAGGTAAACAGATTGTATATAAACATGATGTAAACATGTGTATAAAAAAAGGTAAACAAGTTGTATATAACATGTGTAAAGCATGTGTATAAAGGTAAAGCAAAGCTGTATATAAACTGTGTAAACATGTGTATAAAGGTAAACAAGTTGGTTTATAAACTGAGAATGCCAGGGGCTTTGGTTCCTTTATCATTTGTATTTTAAGTACCATTTTACCAAATGTTAATGTTCTGTTAGAATTGATCACCTGCCACTTGAAGAACTGTGGTGTTGGGATTAGGATGGTGTTCGATACAGCTTTGTAGGGATGTTTTCTGCTTTCAAAATGTCATGGTATGCTTAAAACTCTTTGCAAAATAAGAGAGAATGAATTGGTTTTCGTTTCCCTACATTTTTATTTGTTGTTTATCCGCTTCTCAATGTCCTGTCGTGTGTTTCTGCTTCCATCCTTCTTTCTTACTGTGCAACTATATCATTAGCCACAAGGCAGACACATCCTCTAAGCAAATGTCAAGTTAATAAGTCTTGTGGGAGAATTTTAGCAACTGTTGAGCTAAGGCCATGCCACAGTGAGATACAAAGCAATGCGTAATAAGGAAAATCACTTAAATATGAGAAAGTTATTAATAAATCAGGAGAAATCAAGTGTGCATGAAAAGGCTGGGTATTATGTCCTCTGTGTTTTCAGATATGAGGTTTATTACCTGTGTAATTGCCCTACCATGTAGGGTATGCATCGGAGCAAATGTTGTAAATTATTACAATGTATGCTACAGTGAAAACTCTTTATAGTATTTCCACACATACTGATTTCTCGTTTGGGGAGTCCTGAATTACACATCCCTCTTACAGAGAAGCGATCCTCTAGGGACGCGGCACAAGATCACCACAATTCTCCCCACTTATCCCTCGACATTGTATTGCTGACACCTGAGAGGTGCCCATGAGTGTTAACAACACAAATATGAGCAAGAGGACTCAAAACGCAAACAGTCGATTGAGAAGGGAGATTATAAACAGCAAACTGCTACTAGTGCTACTGCTGTTGCAGCCATTGCTGCTGCTACTAATAACAAAAAAAAAATAGAATGCATGTGCTTTGTTTCAAAGAGATGCCTTGCAAATGCACTTAAAAAAAGGAGAAAACCTTTTCTTTTAGCAAAATATGAGCATAAGTATATACGCTTCTGTTCCACTGTCTGTAAAAACACAAATAATTGCTGCCTCATGGATTGATTTTAAGGGTTGATTAAGACACATATGGCAAGTGTTTAGCGTTATGCTGAGAGCAACGTAAGAACTCAATGGATGGGAGCTATCTATGTATTCCTCTCATTACTACTCATGTTAGTTGTATTATTGGAGGCATAATGACACACTGAATGGGCCTCTGCATCCACGTAGGCCACAGGCTCATTAGGGGCTTATAATATGCAAAGACGTTAAAAAAGTAATCAACCAGGCATTATGTGTGATCATTACAAATGAGTGTTAGCAATACATGCTGAAGGTGTTATTTCCATCCACCCATTTATCTCCAAAAAAAAATAGAGCTGGCCTAACATTCTTGTTCATAAAAAGATCATAGAAACAGAACAAAAATGTTACTCCCCATTTCTGCTTTCATCATGGGTATCAGACTCATTTCTCCAAACAACTGTGTGTCCAGTGTAGAGATATCTAAATATAAGTAACAATTTTCAAAAGCCCTAGTCAATCTAATCCACCTAATCTAAAAGCTGACCCCTAATCAAAGATACACAAGGACCAAAGTAGCTGAATAATATATCAGAAATATTGATAAGCTTATCACATGTGCTTTTCTTACAGCTTTTAAAATACAGAGTTACTGAGTTTGGGTGACTGTCCATTGTCTTTGTTGACACAAAGAATTAAAACCTGCCATGACTGTAACTTTCATACCTAACTTCAGGACAAAAATTACAATGGCCCTGACAGGACCTCTTGGCCTAGACTGACAGCCACTGTGACCGACACGCTTGTCCTGGGCTAATGGACATTGATGGACTTCATGTGTGTCAGCTGAATCGGAGGTGATTTTGAACTGCTGAACAGGAGATGACCTGCTGGCTCAGTGAATAGGTGGGATACTTGGGGACGGGCTGATGACAAATCACATCTTCTGGACAGGTCATTGTTGGGTTGAGACAGAAAGCGAAAGCTTTGTGCCTGGTACTCACTTGAGCTCATTCTGACCCAAACAAGTATCCAGAGGAATTAACTAGTGACCCAGGTGCAGGGTCACTGTCCTCATGAGTGCCAGTCAAACATTTTGGCTGGAAATTCCCCTCAAATGATGGATAATACTGGCTTCAATCCTTTAAATGGGACATATTTCCTTAGTTATTATGCATGTCATAGGGGATAGAAAATTAAATATTATGACTAGAATGATGAAAATATGATGGAATAAAACTTTAATTTTGTTTCCATTCTCATTTTTGTGATATAATTACATGTCCCACTTAAAATACAAAAGTGAAAAGTCATCAGAAGGTATTGTTTTCCATACTGGTTACATGAACTCCATGTGAGGTTTGAAAGAAATCTCACACACCGTTGAGGCAGTTTACTAATACTCCAGGTGATAACAATATTGACAAAGTACCCTCAGGCCTGCCTCCTTTTGACTGATTATTTTATTTATTTGTGTTTGTTTTGGTAAAGGGAGTGGGAGGAGAGTTGCTGGAAGGGCCTTATTGATCGGAATAGAAGAGGGAGAAGTATATAAATTTGAGAATTTGCAAAAGTAAACAAGGCATTCATTGTGAGGAAAAATACTTAATGTAGTATGTGAAGCACCATTTTCCCACCGGAGTGAAGCTACCCAGTAATTATGTATTGCACCAGAGAGCTATAAAATCAGTAGAGCAGAATCTTTCTAAGTCACATCTCTTTTAAAATGATATTGTAGCTATATTTTTATAAGAAGACAATGTGCCAAAGTATTACTATTAAGGAACTTGAACTCTTAATATAACAAATAAGGCATTGGTTTTCATGCAATCAGAAAGAATGTAAACAATTATATCAACTTTAAAGATGTGCCAAAGATACAAAAATGGCTGAGGATAGAGTGATTCGCCACAATTTGGGGGTAAGATCGGTAAAGTATTAACCTAAGCAAAAATATGAATGTTGATAAATGTGCTGCCAGCGAGTTTCCTCAAGTCTCCATCAAGAGTGCAGAGTCAGGAAAAACGCATCACAATGCAGTGATGTCAGCGTGACATAATGTTGGTGTCTCTAAGCACGTATTTCCATATGGAGTCTTAGAAATTAGAATACCAGCACTAGAATCTTTTTTTTTTTTTTTTTTTTAATGGAGTCTCACTCTGTTGCCCAGGCTGGAGTGCAGTGGCATGATCTCAGCTCACTGTAAATTCTGCCTTCTGGGTTCAAGCGATTCTTGTGCCTCAGCTTCCTGAGTCACTAGGACTACAGTCTTGTGCCACTACACTGGGCTAATTTTTGTATTTTAGTAGAGACGGGGTTTCACCATGTTGGCCACACCAGTCTCAAACTCGTGGCCTAAAAAGATCCAGCCACCTCAGCCTTCCAAACTGCTGAGATTACAGGTGTGAGCCATTGCACCTGGCCTGGAGCCTCTCATTGCATTGCTGACACTGTGCAGTGAGGGAGCGGTCCTGTCTGCTGGGATGCATTATCAGGTTCCATTGTTCATCACTGATAAGAAGCAACAGGATCCTGGGATAGTATAACACCATCCAAATTATCATTTATATCTCAAAATATTTTCGCTTTTCACTTAGGTTACCAACATAGGTCAGGGTTTTCTGCTGAATGGAGATGAAAAATCTTACCTACACTGCAGGATTACTTTAATTTTTAAGAAATGGACCATTCCAAATAGAACGTTAATGTTTTGTGAGATTGAATGTTGTGAATCAGTCCTGTAACCTGACAGAAAACCTGGGACCAGACAATGGATCTCAATTGCCCATGTAGGTACCATGACCTGAATAGATGCTGCTGTTTGGAGAGGCATCTGGTCTATCTTTGACAAGCTCTTAACTATAATCCATAGGAGAAAATTAAAGTGATTCATTTTAATATTATCCACATAAGCAAGCTGAAGAATTAAGTCAAAAGAAAATCATTAAAAAAATAAGCATATGTCAGTTATTTATTTTATTTTTTTGAGACAGGCTCTCTTGCTCTGTCACCCAGGTTGGAGTGCAGTGGTGCAATCATAGCTCACTGCAGCCTTGAACACCTGTGTCAGTTATTTATTTTTCTTTTAACGAAGTCCTCCAAAATTGTGGCATAAAACAGCAACCATTGGTTCTTTCCCATAATTGTATGCACTGGCAATCCGGGCAGTCCTGCTGGTCTAACTTGGGTTCACACATGCAGCTGCAGTGACCTGATGGCTTGCAGTAAGTAGAGGGTCCGGGCAGGCTTCACTCGCTCCTCTGGCAGTCTGTGCTGTCAGTTGTTTGAGGCACCTTACTCTTCTCCACATGGTCCTTCCACTACATGCTACTGGTCTCAGCATATCAAAAGGTCTGCCTAGGATCAAGGAGCTGAAGAACACGCCTCACCTCCTGGTTGTAGGAACAGCAACGTCACAACAGCAACGTCACACTGCAGAGGGGCAGGTGTGCAGCAGTGCTCTCTTCACTGGAGGCACAGTTCATTCCAGCCCTTCCCCACGCCATCTGTCCCAGCGTTCCCACTGTGCCTTTCACACCTGCCCAGTGTCTCAGTCAGTACTGCGCTGAGGTTGCCTGTTCCTGGCAGTGGATGGGGAAGGAGAGGCAGGAGTTGTGGCAGCCAAGGAAGAGCGATGTTTTTGTTGTTTTAAGTCCCCATCTCTTCTCCCTTTTTTTAAAGTTCATAGATCCATATTGATCCTCACCTAGAACAAAATCAGCCAAATATATCAAAGATTTTAAAGAAAGATAAGCTGTAAAAAACTGTTTCATAAAGTAAGTCAGGTGAGAAAATAAATGCTTATTTTAAAGCTGAAATAAGGAAGTTGTACTTAAATACACTTACATCCAAGGTGGATTCACAAAGTAGTGTTTGTTCAAACCTTAGGGCAACCAAAGGTGTTGCGGGTAACTTGCTTATGCTGCTACTGACTCTGTTTGGTAGCAAAGATATTTTCCAACTCTGAATTAAAACTAGTTCGCATTAGGAAAAAATCAAAATAAGTTTGTTTTCCACGATATAATGGAACAAAACATTTTTTTCAAATCATTTTAAATGTGGGGAAAAGTAGATGTTTTATTTTTGTTTAAATTGGAAGGAAAATAGGAAACAAAGAGAAGCATAAATAAGATTTCCAAAGACAAAGAAATACTAGGTACGAGGGAGCCTCTTAACAGTAACTAAAAGGAAAACTAATGACATTCGAGGTTCTCAGGGCTCTGAGCAGCCTCTGCAGTTCTGACCTTAAACTTCAAACGAACGGGACGTTGGGCCACGGGGACATGGATGCTCAGGAGTCTGCACTGGCTTCCCTTAAACCAATAAATCAAAACCGTCCTTGCGGAACACGCGGGTTTCCAAAGGCAGCTCCCCGTGGCGGGCTCCCAGCTGATCTGCCACGGTGTGGGATGAGGAGCCCCAGCCCCTTCCAGCGCCCACCTTCTCCACTCTGCATACCCGTCCCCTGCCCATCTCCACGCGCCCACAGCCCCCATCTCCCTGGATCATGCCCACCTCATTTTCCAGTTACTCAGCTGCTACCATCCTTCAAGGTCCTCCCACTCCTGACATCCTCTGTTAACCTCTATCCAGTTATTCCAGGCTCCACCAGCGTTTCCTTCCCTTCCTTGCCTAGGACGTTTTCAGTCTGCACTATTCATTTGGACTATGCGTACAATAATTATGAGAAAAGCTGCAACACCTGCCCGACTAGGGGCTTTTTCTGTCCAGAGCAATAGGTGTTGCCTATGGTGTTTTCCCAGGTCCTGCTCTTTCTCTTCAATGGTGTCTCTCTGTCTCACTGAGCAATGATGGTCGCCCCATTGCATATAGAAGAAATGGAGGAAAACTTGAAAGCACCGCCTTGCACACAAAGTCAAGGACCAAGACCTTCCTCTCCTTGTTCCAGAATCCCTCAGGAAATAAGCGCATGCCTTCACATCTAGAGCAAGCGATGCAAGAATTAACAGAACGGCCAGAGGTTCACCATCCTGGCACTCACTGCGTTAGGCGCTCAGCCTCCTGTCCGGGCCGGTTTCCTTCCTGATCCCTGCTTCTAGTCTTTCTGCAGCTTCTGGATTCCTGTCATTCTTATACCTGCTCTGGGCAGTCTTCCATTCATTCTGCGAATTTCCTGAAGCGTTCAATAAATAGCTTTTCTCCACTTAGCCTAAATCTCTTGCAGTGATTTGCAGCCCGGTGCCCTGACCCAGTCAAGCACTGTAGACAGTCTCTGTGTAGCAAGCATAACCTCAGATTACAGATGGAGAGCAGAGAACAGCTACCTTTTCATTTTCTTATAACTGTACTTCAGGGCTGTGTTTTCAGGTGCCAGAAGCCAGTCGGTGAATTGGGAGCAATCTTAGTCAGCCGAGGGTTTCTCCGGCCCGTTCCTAAGTGAGGGTTTCTTCGCTGGTACCTGAGACATACAAAGCACATCTGGTCAAGAGGAGGCGTCTGTCTCTCCACAGTTATCCCTACCTGTGCTGGCATCTACTGGGACGTCTGATCTTCTTCCATGTCTGTGGTCTTTGTCATACGTTTAATTGTGCTCTCTGAAAATTTGTATGTTGAAGTCCTAACTCCTAGTGACTCAGAATGAGACTGTGCTTAGAGATGGGGTCTTTAAAGAGGTGATTACGTTAAAACTGAGGCCTTTTGGGTGGGCCCTGGTTCAATTCGAAAAGGGCGTATTGGGACATACAGAGAAAGATACACAGAGGGAGGGCGCAGCACCTGCACTTGAAGGAGAGAGGCCTGGGGAGAAACCAAACCTACCAGCAACTCCGTCTTGGACTTCCAGATTCCAAACTGAGGAAGTAAATACCTGTGACTTAAGCCATTCAGTCTGTAGTATTTTGTTATGGTAGACCTAGCCAATACATGTAGCTATCGTCCAGTTCACCACTGCTATGTTTGCCTCGCACGATGCCAAAGCTCTCCGGGTCTAAATCGGATCTCCTTCATGTACTTCCTTGAGACTCTTGGGCAATTCTAATTTCCCCTAAAACTCACGCTCTTAAACACAACCTTAGTCTGTTTCCTGAAACATTATACTGTCATTTGCTCGGTTCTGCAAGGATGTATGCTGGCTCCTCAAGGTAGAAAGTGCGTATTTTCTAAATAAATACTTCATTAGATTCACAGTCGTATTGATGACTGATACTTTCCTAAATCTGGGGTCCAACTGACTGTTTGTGAAGACTCCCTGCTTTGTTCCAGGGCTCCTGTGCCCAGCTAAGCACCTTCTTACGGACAGATAAAGGAGGACTGGTTGCAGGGCTCACCCTTCAGGAACAGCTATTAGATGTAGAAATATTCAGACCACACATTTCGCCAGTTTGATTTACACAAAATAAAATCTATATAACTAAAGTATATACATAATGGTTTTTATATAAAATATTTTAATATTTTGAGGTTTTTGACATTCTTGAAGCTTTTACATGACCAGGTTGGGGAAAATTGAGTGCAGTGTAATGCACTGGCCTGAGTGCTCATGAACCAATACCTCTAATAATTGGTGCAGAGCAGAGTTCACATTAATTCATGATTTGCTGAAGGTAATAATTTGTTAAGTTTGGTTTCACTCTTTGTTTTAGAAATAAATGGGGAGTTTTCATAAAATGGAAAAAAAGTAAACTGATTTTCCAGCTGAGAAATGAGCAAAACACTGCTGGACAGCCAACATCTGGCATCATTTAAGTCTGGTCTGGACAGGGGAAAAAAAATAAAGATTATACCAGGGGGAGTAACCCTGTGTTTGCAAGGAAAAGAAGGAGATGACATGGTAGGCCTTTTCAGTGATTAAAAACCTTCCATTTTCACATAGCTTCAGTACAAACAGAGCATTTATCTTCATTCAACTTTTGCATTTCATTGTCTAGTGTACAAACTCTAGAGGCAAAAATACTAGAATTCTGTTTTCCCAGAGAATGATGCTGAGTAAAGATACCTCAATCTTTCCAGTTCTTCAGCAAGCAACCCGTAGGCTGCCTTAGGTGAATGTGCATTAAATTCAAAGGGAGGGGGGGTGAGTGATTGTTCTCCTTTTCAGGAAAGTAAGAAAGAAAAAGTGTGTCCTTTCAAGGTCAATGTATATGATTTCCAGGAAATTTGGTAAATTAAATCCACTGGAGTTGGGAGTGCAGATGTAGGAAATCACTCCTTATAAATCAATGGTGAACAGACTGTTGCTCATTCACCTTTTCTTCATTGTAAAAAGGGCCAGAATTCAGTGTATTTGCAATGTAGTCACATAACTGCTATTTACAGAAATGTACATTTCATACACACCCGCTGAAAGCAGTCATGTCACCTGAGTCACATAAGCCACTGCAAATGGAATAAAGCATCAAGAACCTTGGCCTAGCAGCACAGGATACTTCACTCGCCCTGCAGAATTTAATCAAGGCTCATGCATAAGCATTCCACTGTAGGAAGCCTACTTAACGGCCCCTTCACACAATTACGATACTGTTCTTGGTTCTATATGTCTGCACTAAAAAGCTATGACTTATAAACTTTATAACATAGCTGCAATATTGATACTAAAATGTAAATGAATGCACTAAGGCTGGAAGCTTACTGGCTGTAGAGATGAGTCTATCTTTTAGGAAAACATAGACGATGACAGTCAAAATGTCAAATATATGTGACAAAAATGAAATTACTACCTTTATCTAGGAAATACATTTCCTATGACTAATGCCCCCAATAATTTAGGATCTGTATTCCTAAGTGGTCTCAGATATCACGTGGCTAGAGTATAGCAGGCAATTCTGGGCACGGAGATGCACATTTTAAGACACTGGAAGTTTTAGAAATAAGCGGCAAGAATTCAGCTAGTGTTCTTCAGTTCTCATATGTATTTAAAGCAGTATGTATACTTGTGCTTAAATATATATATATGTATATATGTATATACACACATACACACACACTATATATATATATGTATTGCAGAATGACAACTATTAGAGTATATTTCCATGGTTTCCTGGATAATAATGGCCTCGATACTCACCATGTGTTTGCTTCCTGTTGGAGGATAGAATTTTATCTAGTAAATGATTGTGTTTCTATATGGCACCCTAAACAAAAATACCTTCTTTTCTGCTCCATGGACTGAGCCAGATGAGACCATGTGGGACGCAATAGAAGCCTATTGGCCACATTGTTTTGCTAACACTGAATGCGGGAGCTAGACAGACTTCCCCTCCCCATCCCAGAAGCCCTTCATCTCCCCAGCAGTGCAGTTTCTAAATCAACAGCCCAGCCAGGCTTTCAATTCACTTAGCAAAGAATGGATGACAAGGCTGAACAGAGCATGCAGTTTTCTGAAATTTTTCAGTAAGGCCATCACTCTCCCTTCCCAGGGGCAAAGTTAGTGAAGGAATGGACATGAGGAGTAGGGCAAAAACCCATCCACTTTCAGAACTACAATTAATTAATAAATGTTGCAGTTCATGCTGCAACTAGTTAATATGCACGGAAGCAGACACATTCCTGAACCATTTTGCCTTTAGGTGAGGCACATGCCTGTTTACGGGCAGCCACTGAGTCTCCTGAGTCAGGCTTTCAGCAGGATGGAGTTGATTGTCTTGACCAGAAGCACTGCTTAGGAGAAAGGGTAGAGACTGCTCAGCTATGACAAGGACTGTGTGACCAGGACCCATCTTTAGATCACCAGTCCAGAGAACAGTGACAGGCACTTAATCAGTGTGCGTGCAAAGATATGGATAGACAGCACTGCTTCTGAAAATAAATGTATAATAATGCATACTTCTTTGGCTGCCAATGATCGCGGATGAAAATGCGAACTGGGCAGTTAGTCTACCTGTGTTCAAGTAGAAGTGACAGGCACTTAATGAGTGTGCGTGCAATGATATGCATAGACAGCACTGCTTCTGAAAATACATGCATAATAATGTATACTTCTTTGGCTGCCAATGATGGCGGAAGAAAATGTGAACTGGGCAGTTAGACTAACTGTGTTCAAGTATGAACCCACTCTTTGCTACGTGATGACTTGGGCAAGTGACTTAGCCTCTCAGTGCTTCTATTTCCTTACAATTAAACGTACGTGTGACAGCATCTATCTCAGAGTATTGTGTATGTCGTGTAGAGGAAATATAGATGCCACATAAGGCCTGGCAATAGTAGGAACTAAAACATTTTATAAGATCATAAAATTACACGAGCTACATCTACACTTAATGGAAACTGATTTTTTTTAAAGGATCTTTGTTTATGGGAAAGTACAAGGACATATGGAGATGCTAAGAGAATAACACTGGACAATACTCCGATGTTTACAGAGCCTCTTTCTCTGAAGCACCCAAATAATACTTGTTTTATATATTTGTTTTCATCGTATTTGGCCATATATACTCTATTGTGCTAAATGTGGTCAGTGGCTTCAGTCCCTTCTAGGCAATCCTAACTTATGTAAATATGAAGACCAGGTAAAAAAGCCAGAATGGGCCGGGCGCGGTGGCTCACACCTGTAATCCCAGCACTTCGGGAGGCTGAGGCAGGCGGATCACAAGGTCAGGAGATTGAGACCATCCTGGCTAACACAGTGAAACCCTGTCTTTACTAAAAATACAAAAAATTAGCCAGGTGTGGTGGCAACACCTGTAGTCCCAGCTATTCGGGAGGCTGAGGCAGGAGAATGCCGTGAACCTGGGAGGCGGAGCTTGCAGTGAGCCCAGATCTCCCCACTGCACTCCAGCCTGGGCGACAGAGCAAGACTCCATCTCAGAAAAACAAACAACAACAACAAAGCCAGAATGGAGAAGCCAAATGACCTATGCAACGAAATATGTGCATGATTTGCTGATTACAATATTTATATAATATTCAATTTTGAAATTTTGATATCTGAATTTGTCGATTTGGGACAAAATAATTTGTTGTCTATGTGTCTATGAAGAAGAAGATATTTTACATAGATTGAAATTGATGAAATTATAATAGTCGGCAACAAAGCCAGAGAAAAATAAATATCTTAATTGGAAAAAATAAGTCTTAAAAAATAGATGAGAATAATATTTCTGAAAGGGAATGAAGATTTCGAGTAAATGTCCTGTGTGGCAGCATCCACAGCTCACAATCCCTGAGTACACACTATTAATGGCCCACATCAGTCCTTCCCTACCTGAATAGATCCTTAGCGCAGTTTAAATCTCTTTGAGGTCACTTCTGACTGTAAGCCAGATATTCACTTTCACATCTCACCTTTCCCCAAAAGCAGCTGGGTTGTCCTCTACTTTCATAGCGAGGTTTCATGTCTTGAGATACCTTTGTTTCATAATTAATGGGAAATCTATTTTTTCTTCCACTAACTCTGAGAGTCTTTGTGAGGGTTTGAGCTGGAGACTGGGATATAAATTACATGTTTCTGATAAATTCTTTCCTTCTATTATGGTTTTTCATTCTCCCTATGTTACTGATCCTTACTCTGTCCCATTTCTAATGACTGCTGTGGTCTTTTTCTGTACAATGTCCCAATATACTAGATCTCAAATTCCTTCATTCCTCAAAAGGCCCACTACTGCGAAGATGGAGTTCCAGAAAAGGTTTTTCTGAAACTGATTTAATAAGAAGGGTTTCTGAATGTGAATCTTCCACTAACTGCTGAAATTGGAATACTGCAGTCCTAAAACTTCCTGGGCGATTTACCTGCAAGAGATCATTTATCCTAGTCCTTGTTCATCACCGAAGCCTTCAGTTTTCACTGTTGAGGGGAGAATTTCTTCACCCCTTTCTAGGTACCAATCAATCCTAAGCCTCTACATTTCTGTTGGTTTCTCATGCTAAGCAATTTGTTTTCTGCTGCTTACCCCAGACAGGTTACAGACGTAACATTAGCAAAGGAGAAAACACATTAAGATGTTGTGTTACGTAAGTGTCTACTCCCAGATCCTACTCCCTTTTAATACAATGCACTGAAAGAAAACGAAATAACACTTTCCTGTTTATGATGATCTCATTTTTAGCAGGGCCCTCTTTCCTGCTGGTGTTTCGAATACAGAAAAAGGCAACAGTGAAAATGTGTGTTTGACCTGTCCAGAGCAAACCCCTGGATTCTGTAGTTTTTGTTGTACTTATTTATATACATGAATTCTCATCTGTACTAGACTGTAAGATCCCTAAGGACAGCATTCAGTTTTGATAATAGGTGAATAAACTAGAGTACCTAAAAAATAAGTGAAATTATCTAAAAAGTAGCACCATGGTGTATCTGGGCCTTCCATAAATACATGCTCAGTGAATGGCAACAGAGATAAAGAACACGTTGAAGTAGGGCCAGGCACAGTGACTCACACCTGTAGTCTCAGCACTTTGGGAGGCTGAGGCAGGTGGATCACATGAGGTCTGGTGTTCAAGACCAGCCTGGCCAACATGGAGAAACCCTGTTTCTACTAAAAATGCAAAAATTAACTGGGCATGGTCGTGGGCGCCTGTAATCCCAGCTACTTGGGAGGCTGAGGTGGGAGAATCTCTTGAACCCGGGAGGCAGAGGTTTCAGTGATTGCAGTGAGCTGAGATCATGCCACTGCATTACAGTCTGGGCGGGACTCCATCTAAAACAAAACAAAACAAAACAAAACAAACAGGTTGAAAATAAAAAAGTATACTAAAATAATATACAACTGTACCTAAATTAAAATAATTTTAAAAAGTTGAACAGAAGGTAAGGAATTTCTAGTCATTGACTCATTACTTACCCTGTTCACACCCCAAGGTGAATATATAGCGAGGATTTAAACTGTGTTTTTTGTGCAGAATGTTCTAATGAGTGTCATGAAGGAATTTCAAAGAATAAAACTAGCATGGCTGCCTTGCCTTCATGAACCATATTACACAGAGATAGTGGGAAATGTCACAAATGGGCTTTCCCCATCAGTGAATCACTTCTGTCTCACAAAGCCAACTGGGTGGTCTCCCCCCGGTGTTATGGGGCCAGTCCCTCTCATTACAGTGCTGGCACAGCAGCCTGGCCTGGAAGACACTGAGGTGGGGAACAAGGGAATCCTTTGGATGGGTTCCTTGGTATTCTGCTACTGAGCCATGCTGGGAGTTGACACATCAGCGGAGGAGAGAAGCACTTCTCAGCATTCCAACCAGCCTCCAAAGCAGTCATGAAAAGGACTCTGTCCACTTTATACAACGATAAAAGCAGAATCAAGTGTCACATTTTCTCCATGTTAAACTTTTCCCATGCCTTGCATTACATTTGAGAGCTGCTCTTCCATATTGTTAGTGATATGAGAAATAAAGGCATGGATAGAAGAGCCCTTTGTCTGGGACGTGGGGAAGCAGAGCAGTCTACGAGTTACACTATCCAGGTGGCCTCTCAGGCAATGAGAGCATGGGCTCTCTAGAGGGGCCTGAGGGATTTCATGGAGTCGTCAGTCCCATTAAAGTGGGGAGCAGGAGGCTGTGTCCGTTGAGCCAATCAGTGGTGCTGGAGAGTTAGACGCCATGTTCCTTTGCTGGGACTGCCATAACAAAGGACCACAGACTGGGTGGCCTAAACAAAAGCAGGTTATGTCAGCACAGTTCTGGATGGTGGAAGTCCAAGATCAAGGTGTTGGCAAGGTTGGTTTCTTCTGAGGCCCCTCTCCTTGGCCTGCAGATGTCCACCCTCCCTCTGTCTCTTTTCAAGATCTTTTCTCTGTGCAAGGACATTTCTGGTGTACAAATTTCTTCTTCTTATAAAGACACCAGTCAGATTGGATTAAAGCCCATCCTAAGAACTTGAATTAAACTTTATTGCACAATTTAAGACTGTATCTCCAAAAAAGGTTGTATTCTGGAGTACTAGGGGTTAGAACTTCAACGTCTGAATTTTGGGGGGAAAGTGAGCCCATCACAGATGCCACACAGCCATTAAATGGGAAGAGTGGAATGCTACCCTGAGTCTTTCTCGCAGATGCCACACAGCCAGTAAATGGGAAGAGTGGAATATGCTACCCTGAGTCTTTCTCATAGATGCTACACAGCCAGTAAATGGGAAGAGTGGAATATGCCACCCTGAGTCTTTGCTGTGTGACAGGTTGATCAACTCCACGTGCCGGGAAACATTCATTCAAACAAACAAGAATCTGCTCCAAGTTTGGAGCCCAATTTTCATGCCACAGACAGTGCATATATCCTCATTTCTCTGTAGGAATTCCGTGAGAGGCTATGAAGTGACTTGCTAAGATAAAGTTTTACTCTCTAGAGAGAACATAGTACTTTGGGATTGTTGTATAATTTTGCAAATACTAAAAAGTAATCTTAATGAACCACTACATACAGAGGTTTAATATTAAATCTGCACAAACTTCTAATTCTAGCATCAGACAACAGCGTTTTATGCTCCAGGTAAGAATTTTGGTGAAAAAGCATAGCTGGATTTACACAACAGATATTTATTGAGTACTGCTTTACATGCAGTACCCTAAAAGGTGCAATATAAGCTGAGAAACTTTAAAATTTAATGTGGCTCCAACAGAAACTTTTCACCACTGAAAGATAAAATTAAATATGGGACAACTTCACAAAATGAATTTGAAACCCTTACAAATTTGGAAAAATTCACTCTGAGATAAACGATTTAAAATAAGAGGATTTTAGGAATATATTTTATGTGGAAGATAATATTTTGTTCTATATTTTCAATGAGTTACTTTTTATAAATTGGCAAGTCTTTATAACTTAATTT
>NW_016824749.1:753840-774816 GCF_001698545.2 Rhinopithecus bieti | reverse complement strand
AGGAAGGAAGGAAGGAAGGAAGGAAGGAAGGAAGGAAGGAAGGAAGGAAGGGACTCACTTAATGATTATATTTAATAAATGGAAAACAAGTCCAGAAGGTGGAAGGAAGAAAGGAAGGAGGAAGGAAGGAAGGAAGGAAGGAAGGAAGGAAGGAAGGAAGGAAGGAAGGAAGGAAGGAACTCACTGAATGATTATATTTAATAAATGGAAAACAAGTCCAGAAGGCGGTAATGGAAAAGTGGGAGAGGAGAGCTTGGAAATCTCAACTGCATGCATTTGCCTCTAGCTCTAGCTGGGCCATGCATCACTCCAGCATTCTTCATGCCTGGCATACGGTTAGCTCAGTTCACAGTCAGAGGGAAGAACTGCCCATGATCATTATGTTAGTTGTATTTCACTTTGGAATTACATTTCATTCTTTAAGCATGGTAACTTACTTTTCAAATTATTAATCTACCTTTAAAAGAGTTCTTACTCGTTAAACTACTACCAGACTAAACTAAACCAAGAGAGACTGGTCATGATGGTGATAAATAGCACAGAATTGTGACTGAAAGCAATTTGTCCAGTGGATTATTAATGTGTCTAAAAGAAAGTTCATTTGTGAGAAGATTACTTTGTACATGTTGCTTTCAATATGATTCAATCTATTTGCCTCCAATTCCTCCATTCAATTTCAAACTTCCTGCAGGCAGTAAGAGCCTCTTTTCTATTTTAGTAAAATGCCTGCAAACATCAGATAAAAAGCGAGGTTGGTTGATCAGCTGACCAAGCAGCGCTCCATTAGGGAAGAATGTTGCCATGGTGTCCATATAGCATGCATTTAGAAGTTTCACTGGCTGTGGTGTGCACACATGTGTTTTAATAGCTTGACTTCTCTGATGCTAACCTAGCACTGAATTTCCTCCATCAACGTCAGCCTCATGCCTCACACTTTTACTCTAGCATATTTTCTCTACAGAAGTCTAATCTCAATGGAGAACATTTAAAGAGGATAGCAAATATTTTTTACAATAGCACTATATTTCTCTATTTAAATAGGAGTAGTTAGTGAGTTTTCAGCTATCCTAATGCTTATTTGCTTTTACTAAAACTTCCTCTTCATTGGAGAGCTGTGATAAAGACTTATTTGGCAGAGTATACGTTAAGGAACATCAGTATGTTAAAATCATCAATATTATCACAAACTGCCTACTAAAACATTGAATTTGCCCATTTCTTACTGTTTCATTGCCTGCTCTATCTAAGAAGGTGGTGCAGAGCACACGTACGTCCTTTCAACTAATGGAGATTGTGCAGTTTCTGTTGTTAAGAATTCGAGTTTTTAAGGCCTATCACAACAGTAGTCTTATGTTCGAAGTACTTTATTTTACCCTGGTTATTGTCACTTAGTACTGATTCACGAAGCTTTGGTGTGACCTTCCAGAAAGAGTGGCTTCACCTTTAGTTTGTCGTGGAAACTGAAGAAACTCAGTTTTACATTCGTCATTTTTATTTGAGAAAATAAAAATGATTTTAGCTTTTCAAATATTTTGACTACACAATAAAACATACAGATGAAGGATACAGTCCAGAGAATTTTAGACAAAAGCACTCTATTAATTCCGTACTACGGTAAAATTTAAGTCTGAATTCCAGGTTTGACTTCTGCTTCTCAGTTTCTTTTCATCACTTTAGGTCTTCCTAAAGAAGAGTAATTAATTTACTCTCATTGATAAATGGTTAAATATAAAACACAGTATTATTACTTTTTCCTTTGAAGATCTGTACTTGCAAAATAATGTACCCATTGTGAGTATACAGTTCAATGAGTTTTGATAAAATATATCCTTATATAACTCCCAGTCAAGATAAAGGACATTTCAATCACCCCACCGAGTTTTATTTTGGCCCCAGGCAACTACCTGTCTGTTTCCTGTCATTATCATTCTACCTGTTCCCGTATTTCATATCCATGTAATCCTATGATAAGACTTTTTGTGTGTCTTAGTTGCATCAGTTAGAAATATGTTTTGAGATTCTTTCCTGTGGTTATATATGTCAGTTGTCAGTTCTATTCATTGGAAAGCAGTACAGTATTTCACTATCTGAATGAACTTTTTATAAAAAAATTCACCTATCTATGGATTGACAATTGAGTTTTACAGTGCTCGGATATTACGAATAAAGCTCTGTCAATCCTTAAATACACACCTTTTTTGTGCATGTGTTTTCATATCTCTTGGGTAAAAGCCTAGAAGTGGAATTGCTATGTCAAAAAGTAGGTGCATGTCTAATTTTGTAAGGAATTGCCAGTTTTTCTGAGTGGTTGTGCATTGTACACTGCCATCAGCAGTGTATGGGAGTTCCATCTGCTCCACATCCTTGACAACTTACTGGTATTTTTTACTACATGCAGATTCATCTTCGAGAGAAATGAGTTTTTGCAAACCTATGTACAACATCCTGTCTTCTGGAACCATTCTCTGGTCATCTTCTGCTTTTTTTTCTTTTTTAGCATAAACTATACCATCACCAGCTTCGGCTTTTTTAACAATCACCTTCAGCCATTTTATGAAGATTGCCTCTGCAGGATTCAGCAACCTGACATTTTTAACGATGCATTCCAGTTTTCCATTAAACACAACGTAAGTTAAAGAAAATTAAGCCATCCAACAAAATGTTGTAAAACAGTTTCATCACGTTGACCTTAACTTCTTATATTAACAAATATATTTATATTCATGCTTAAAGCATTTCACATGAATGACTGAATTTGAATTTTGCTATGACCTCATAAATAACTATTCATATTTAATAGTTTCTTAAATATTTCAATATAGACAAATGTTTGTCTATATGTTTGTCTCTTATTTCAATATAGACAAATGTTGTATATTAATTCTCAAATAATGAAATATCACTAATAATCCATAAACTTAAGTAACTTCTCTGACTCTGTTTTTCTGTAAGTTAAACGAGAATAACAATAACAATAATAATATCTATTCCAGAGAACTCTTAAGATGGTTAAATTAGTTAATATTATTAAGAATTTAGCAAGCCTGCTTGCTTCTTAGGAAATGCTCTACACATTTAAACATGAATAGATACAGGTAACCCAAACCATATATAATGCTGCAACATTATCAGACATGTGTCACCACATGGAAAAAGTTAATTTCTTGGATATCTCGTAAGCCACACTTTTCAAAATGTACCATTTAATAAACTGAAAATATTTGGAGTTTTGTTGTCCTTTATTTTACCATCTTCCCCTTGAACTGCTGTATTTACTATGCTGTATCTGGTTAAGTGGCTATAAAGAAAAATAGAATCTAGCAAAGGAAAAATGTTATTTTATTCCCATATAAGCTAGTGCTTTTGTTCAATTCTTCAGATCTGGTAGTATTGCTAAACAAAGACAAAGAAGAACAGAGTTTGTCTCCGCTGTATTTGCTGGTCACCTTTGTTTGCTTGTTTTCTTAGTTCCCCTCCCTGTCCCCATAGAAGGCAATGACCCTGAGGATGTACATGCTTCTCATTACAGAAGATGGAGTCCACGCTACCTCCTCTGATTTCCGTATCAGGTTCATTTTAGAATCTCCTGCAGCAAATGACCTCCCAAAGGCTGCAAGGGCATGACTATCCACATGGAAACGCACACAGTGGGCTCCTCCCCAGGTGAATTTGGCCATTCTCAGGGCGCTTGCTTTGATTCATAGCAGAGGCATTCCAGGCAATGAAGAACAACAACAACAAGCCCAACCCTGTTAAAACTAAGAATTTGAACACAGGGCATTCATTAGGAAAAAATTTTAAAGTAATTGCCTGTCTTTTAGACTCCGCTAAGTAGGCATGTTACTTACAAAAGCACTTTTGGAAATGTAAAAGTGTAAAAATGCTTTAACCATCCAGGTTAATCAGGCAGCATGTCCTCCCCAAAACTATTATGGTAAAAATGGAAAAAAAAAAAAATACTTCCTAACAGTTTGAGTTATTGAGATGACCTCATTGTGTTTCTGAATCCTATGGCCTTGGATGTTGTCATATAAGTTATTCACATTTAAAGTTCAGATTCTCATTTTTAGCATAAAGAATTCAGTTCCAACTTTCCTAAAGTCATTTGTGGAAGCCCCAGCTTTTAGCAAAACAGAACAAAACCAAACAAAATAAAACCTTCAAAATAATAATCAACACCATTCAGAGTTCTGCATTTCTCAGACCATTCCAGCAACTCCATTAATGTGCCATTGTCTAAATTTTCATATTTTTCCAGTTCACCACCTTTCCCACTTCACTGAATTTGTCAATGTAAATGAAAGAAAAATTGTTTTGTTTAACTCAAATCCAGTTAATGAGAAATACCATGTAAGAATGAAGGATATAAAATTTAGCTATAATATTAAAAATCCAAGAATCACATATCCTGCTTTGGCTCTTGTAAAATGTATTCTCAAAATCACATTTTAAAATTACTTTTAACTCAATTTAAAAACTAAAGTGTACCTCAGACGGACAGTTGGTGCTCAGAGCCTCTGCAGAATGGAATTTTGAGAGAATGGTTTACTATTTATCTTTCATTTTAAAGAGTTCATCTGTAAAATGAACTGGGTTTGGCTTTAGTGGGAAATCAGTCCATTTTGGAACTTTTAATAAAAAACAAAGAAAGCAAACGTCTAAACTGTGTCACCCATCTTTGTATAACCATGTTATCTCCTTAGTTGTGCTTTCTTATACGTTTGCATTTCAATTTGTGTAGCTTCCTATACTACAAATCCTACAATATTTTATGAGCATTTGTGTTTGAGAACCTTGAAATGAAGTGCTACTGACATCTGTTCAGTATATGCTTTATCATATTGTAATTTTTCTACAATGCAGATAATTGCCTGATTGTTGAGTGACTTACAAATTCACTAGAAATAATGTAAATGGCTTTCCACATTGATTTTTTGAAAATACATTTTACAAGAGCCAAGGCAGGATAATATGTGATTCGTGGATTTTTAATATTATAGCTAAATTTTATATCCTTCATTCTTACATGGTATTTCTCATTAACTGGATTTGAGTTAAACAAAACAATTTTCTTTCATTACATTGACAAATTCAAAGAAGTGAGAAAGGTGCCAAACTGGAAAAATATGAAAATTGACCACATAAGGCTGTTTAATAAAGAATGGGGGTTTTATAGGTAAATGTAAATTTTATCTCCTAAAATAGGGGTATTGTTTATTTTGCCTATTCAGAACTCTTCCTTCTTTACCTTTTTGTTTTCAGTGTCAGGAGAAATTCATAACAATGGAGCGATGCTTTTAAAGACAAAGTTTGTGCAAGTCCCACAGAGAATTTTCATTAGAGATCATGATTATCAAGAAGCTACTGAGGCTTAGGAAGGTTAAGTATTTGTCACAAGGTCACACTCCTAGCCAGGGGTGGAGTCAGGCAGCTTCATTTGGATGATATACTAGCTCTTGAAACTACTCATTATTCTTGTTTTTTCTGAAACAGGACCTTCCCTTTTCTTTCACAAGCTTCACCATTCTTGACTTTCCTGATATCTGATTCATCTATCACATATGTTGTTAAGCATGCTAGATTATTTTTAAAAGTTTACTATCCCTTTTCATCTTTCAGTAGTTCTTTATTTCTTTTAATATCCAGTCTTTTCCCACATACATATTTATAATCCCTCTATTTACTGCAAATCCCTATAGTTTAAAATAATATAAATATCTGCCTACAACAAAAGCCATTTCATTTCCTCCATAGGTACAGAGTCTGTGCAAAATTAAACAATAATCAAATCAATATGGAGACTAGATTTTATTACTCAATAATATCTGTTTTCTTTCAAATCTAATGAATATATGATATAAAGTTTCTCATAATAGTATTTACCCATAATTTAGAAACTAAAAGTGAAGTTACACACTTTTAAGACTCACTCTCTGATTCCGTCACTGAGAAAACTGAAGCCCACAGATCCCGGGTTCAAGTCACACACTTGAAGGTTCGGGAAAAGAAATAACTCATTTGCCTTCCTCGTTTCAGAATTTGTTCTGTAATAGAGTATCTCAGTTTTCATTGGACTATGGGTAAAATGTTATATTTATTATCACTATGTAGACATACCACCAAAAATTCTTATTAAAATAAATAACAAGCTTAGCTCATTCAGACTAAAAGCTTTTTTACATCTAATAAGATTTTAGTTTGTTTAGAATATTTGATAAGCACACAAAATTGATATGTATCTGATTTATTAGTGAATAGATAGAAACAAACCATTTTCCTTTCATGTAAAAGCCAACTTTAGCGATATTAACACTTTTATGCCCAAAAGGCTAATTCCATGTTTCTAATACCTTAATACTCTAATAGTTGTTTAATATCAGTTAGGATTTGAGTTGTCTATATATAACAGAAAATCCATATATTGGCTTAAACACACAAAGTTATCCTCTCATGTAAAAGAATTCAGACAGAATACAGCTCAAAGGTGACACAGAGGTTTCATGAATTCCAACAAAACAAGATCCTTCATTCCTATTTTTCCCCTCAACCCTCAGCATATGACTCTCATTCATGAGATTGTGCCATGGCCCAAGACAGCTGCCAGAAACACTGCTATCATTCTGCTTTCCAGGCAGCGAAAAGAAAGGACAGGAAGAGCACAGAATGGCTCCCCTCTTCCTGAGCCAGCACTGCCGCAGCCTTCAGAGATGGTTCACGCACTGCTTCTGCACATCGATCATTTGCCAGAACTCAGATACAGGGGTCACCCCTACCCACAAGAGTTTAGAATATGATTATGAAACGTATTCTGTTTATATCAGATGCATAAAAAAGAAAAAGACAATGATATTGGGTTGACAAATAACAATCTATCTACCTAAAATCTGATTTGGAGAATAAGGCCACGTGAAACCTTAATTTGCAGTCTTAAAAAATAAATCCACCACACCAGGAAACATAGTTTAAAAAAAAAGCTTACAATTGTACTTCAGAAACTGTGGTATAATTTTAGAACACCTTCTAAAAAAGTCAATCGAAGTAAATCCTTGAAAATCTATGTGCCTTAATTGGCTTACTTATAAAATACAGAAATTAAATCTGCCTTTGAGATCATATAAGATAATGCCAATGACAGACATACCAGATGTGAAAGGGCTTTGCAAAATTATATTTTTAATTGTGCATGGAGGAGTTTTAAAAGAAATCCCTGATGTTTACTCATTATTAGTTTCCCAAGGATGTTTTAAAAACTGAATAAGCATCAGTACAATTTTCCCTGAATTAACATCTGTGGAAAGTCAGCAGATCTAAGGGGTAGGATGCTGTGGAGGTGGGGCCCTCATGCCCACGTTCCCTATTCAGCCACACTCTATGACCATCAGAAACCTCTTACAATGTTGTCTGTTTTTTCCAGTTTTGAGTCTAGATTTTCTTAGCAAATTATTCTTCTATCCAAAATCCTGTTCTACTG
The DNA here is from genome assembly GCF_001698545.2 of Rhinopithecus bieti. NCBI lineage: Eukaryota > Metazoa > Chordata > Mammalia > Primates > Cercopithecidae > Rhinopithecus > Rhinopithecus bieti. The sequence goes on along the minus strand of NW_016824749.1, from coordinate 767,345 downwards.
AAATCACATAAATGTGACACAAATAGACTGTGTTATCACCAAGCTAATCATAGACTGTTGCTTAATCAGTCTTTTTTAGCTAGAGTCCAATTCAATGGGAACACTTAGTCATGAAGTGAAATTAAAGGGTTGTGTCATGATGCGACTTCGGGTGCTTCCCTATAAAACTGCACTGCCATATCGTGGCTCTGTGAATGTCAGCAGAAGACATCTGGCAACTGTTTTAAGTGATTTAATCATTCAAGCAGTTCTATAGGATAAATTGGAAAACAATAAGGTTTTGGTACTGAATGACCATGACCATCAATTGGTTAACACCTCTTTTCTTCATGTTATTCTATTTTAATATATCCTGTTGCCTTCATTAATGACATATCCTGAGAATACTTTAGTTATGAAATATATAAATGTAAAACAAAATGTCTTAACATCTCTATTCAAATGAAGAACAAACTTAACCTACATTAAGATAAAGGCAAACAGATTTTTGTTAACTATTAAATCTAAAATGTCTCAAATGAAAACCCAAGAAATGTAAATATCAAGGAAAAAAAATGGCTCCAGAATTGAACTATCCAGGATGGTTTCAAGAGAGTCAATCATGAATCCTAAATGTTCAATCATGAATCCTAAATGTTCACTAAGTAACTTACAATAATGAATTGTTATAAGTGTGATAATTGTGTTATAAGTTACTTAGTGAACATTTAGGATTCATGATATGTAAGTTACTTAGTGAAGCTCTAAGATTAATCAAAGCTCTAGATTATCAAACATTACAAATTACTTCCATTAGCCACAAAATTGTCTTCAAAAATGAATCTTAGTTATTTCTATTTCTGTAAACATTCTATGAAAGTACATTAGAAAGTATTAGAAGACCTGCCACTCACTGTGAGTGGGTGTTTATTCTGCTTTTAATTTCTCACATATCAATTTAGGTAGACCTCATTCATTTTCATTACCTCCAGTAGTTAATATAACCAGAATTGTGTGTGCCATGTTCAAATTTAGAACACAATTGAATAACAAATATTATTTTTATGTAATCAGTGCTTCAGTAAACATGGCAGCTCTGCACTTTCAGGTGCTCCATATTTACTGTGTTTCAGTTGTGAATCTGTAGGCTAGATATAGAGTTGATGATCATTTGAAATATATTTACAGAACTGCACATCACAGAAAATGAACAGCCTGGCCATTATCCCTCTAGAAAAGGGGGTTCTAATAAAATTCCCCTCCTGCTCTTAAGGGGTACACATGCGAAAAAAAAAATCAGCTAATTTCTATACTTCGCTAATTGTTTGACACTGGTTCAGAGTAAGGTTCACCGTTGTTTTCTCCTTTCCCCTCAGAACTTTGACTTTTCCCCAGTGTAAACGCATAGATCTACTTTGATTCCTGTCATTTTTTTTGTTCCATTCTTGTCTCTCCCACACTGTCCTTTGTGACTGACCTTCTTAGCCCTTAACGCACCCACTAGAATGAACAGCAGGGACTTTGTCGTTTTCCCACTGCTCTGTCTCAACCCCCGAGCCATGCTTGAAACGTCGGGAGTCCTTGATACCTATTGGTAGAAGGTAGGATCAATCAAAACATCGTCTTGAGCCCTGTGTCTTACCTGGAGTTGCTTCCAAGTGGTGTCCTGCTGTCTTCCGGGCAATAGGAACCACATGGCCGCCTGATGGCCATTTCCAAAGGCACTTGTGCTGCTCTTCTGCATGAAATGTCTCAGACACATCATTGCAGATAAGAGAAAGGGCCAAGTCCACAGCATGGCCTCCGATGTCCCTCAGGATCAAGCATTTGTTCTGCCTGCCTTGTCTCCTGTCCTCTCCCTCTCCGCTCACCTCAGCTCACATTCACCATCTTCCATCTTCCTCAGTGCTTCACAGGGTCCTAACCCCCATCCTGGAAAAAGCTCTTCCCTTGGTTCAGATCGTCATTCTTAGTCCCTGAACTTGAGATTTCAATTCAAACGCCATGTTCTCAAAGACACGCTTCAGCATTTTCCAGAGTGTACCAGGATTCCCCAGTGTAGACGCTCTACAGTTAACGCTTTTTCTTCTTTGCACTTATCACTTACCTTATATCTTGGTAGCATTATTTGATTGAAGTCAGTTTTCTTTCTACTAAGTTTTAAAGCTCAATGGAAATAGAAATGATCTCTATTATATCTCCACTACCTGGTATGGAAAAGTGCATAATAAGCATTCAAGAAGTAATTTTAAAGTTTTAAAATTTAGAAAATGCCATGCACTTAGTCATTTGAGGTTGTATTGATAATCTGCAGAAGCCTCATTGCCATCTCTTTGTATTTACATCGGCTTAGGAAAATATACAAAATGTCAACTTACAAAAATCTTATTTTACCCCAGTGAACCCTTTCAATGTGCTAAATTTGTTACCTCATTTTTTAGCACTGAAGAATGTGCTTAATGCCAATGAAATAGAATTCACTCAAGAATCCTGACCACATTAATGATGTATATAATTGCTATGCTTCTGCAAGATAATCTTGCATAAATGGTGAGGAACATGGATCAGTTCGGGTAAACAGCATTATTTTATAGAACCACAACAAAATTTACCTTTTTAAAAATTATTATTTGTGTAGGTAACTCATCAGTTTCTATTATCAACAATAAAGTTGAAAATTGACCCTAGTTATTGATATGTAATTGATTGCTATTACATCCCATCATACACGCTAACAAAGTTTCTAGATCTCCTCCTCCAAAGTGTGCCTTCCATGAATCCTCCACTCCCCAGATGCCTTATCCAAAGCCCAGGGTTGATCATGGCTCCCAGAAGGGGTCTCACACTGAAAGCCTGGGATTGTATTCCACAAGGCCACCATAGCCTTTCCTTTTAAAATGGAAAATCACACTATTTGTCCAACAAATCCTAAGATATAATAATAAAGATGAAAAGTCACATTAAAACATATTACTACAATGAGGATATCAATCTCCATGCACTTAAATACTCGAAAAGAGATAATGTAATGAATGTGTGCAGCTTGCCAGCCATTATTCCCTCAAACCTTTATACTTGTGGCTTGTTTAACATCTTATAATCCCTTGTGGTTAAGTTGTTAAATCAATTTTTTCATGTTTCTTTTGTGGCCTCCTTTTTAAATTTTCATGTTTATACAACCAGTGGGTCCCTGTTGTGAGGACGGCACGGGAGAGATGACTGCCTTCCAGCCTAAGGGACTGTGTGCACTGAAGGCAGCCACGGAAAAGCATCCTGGGTCATTGCGTGGAATAGAACATTTCAACAGCTCAAACACACTGGCAATGCTCCAGGACAGGAATGAATGTTTCCTTCCCAGACATGTCATTTTGTATTCACAGAAGCTGGACAGCTTGAGAATTATTGCTTGTATATCTGGAATTAAATTTCTAGCTCTCCGAATGCTCATCCTTTACAGCAGTGCCATGTTCTCGGAACTTTAGCCAGTAATGGTGTTTCCTGCCACAATAAATACAAGTTGGGGGAAGTTCGCCACATCCACTCTTCTTCTTTATTGAACATAATGAATGATCACCCATTGCATGGATAACAAAGCAATCAGGAAATAAAACCTTTCTTGTTCTTTTTTGACTCAATGAAAGGCAGTACACATGCTTGCTAACAGCTACATGGCCAAAGAAAACACTCAAATAAACCTGCGTGTTTGTTCTTGCTTGGAGAGCAAGAGATTCTTAGTTGGCCTAGGAAATCCAGCTGGTCCTGTTTCTCAACAATGCCCCAGCTCCTGCTATTGGGTGTTTTCGTGGTGGCTTCAATGGTGTATTTCAAAACTTACCTGGACCCGGTGGTCCCAGAGAAAGCTTCTAGAATTCAATGTGCTTCCGCAAGTGGGAGCCACTGTCTCGTCATCTTGACTCAGCGATTCCATTCTGATTCTTAACCTCCAACGCCAACTGTCTTCAGCATACTGCAAACTTCAGCAAACTAACAAAGCCCAGACCACTAACCTGTCAGGAATCTTTCTGCAAATCTGAAAAAAGCTGTGCTACAGACGTGGTCAACATGGGAGAAGTTTTAAGTCTGGTTCTTGGTAAGCAGGAGGGCACTGATGGTGGGTGATGCAATGGCTTGTTAACTGAGCCCACAACTTTTTTCTTGTATCTCTCTCTTATATGCCAGGCACTGTCTAGGCATTGGGTTTGGTTATAATAGGGATGCCTGTGTGAAAACAATGGTACAAATGACATCAGGCCAATAGAAACATATTATCTGCTAAATCTAGATGATGTTAAAATTCCATACTTCAACTGTTGTTGACATCTAGAAGGTCTGCCTATAAATCCTGGCTCCTTCTGTGCTAAGCCAAGATTCAGGTAAACATAAAGTAGGGTGTTAGAGCAATTTCTGGACTAGAAAGCTGTCTAGAAAAATACTTTTTAAAATGGGCATAAACCATTTGAGTAGTCAAATATGTGGTCTAATGCACATAGGCACCTAGCTGAGGAGTGAGTGGGGCTGAGATTCAACACTTCTCTGCCTTCCAAGTCATGTAGCCTGGAATGGGGCTGGATCTTTCCAGAGAAAAAGGCGCCTTTAAGAAAACTGCACAATACAGATATATACATGAAGGTATTCTCTAAGTGCACAAGACACTGCCCTCTGCCCTCCCAGAGCTTTTTTCAGATTTGCAGAAAGATTCCTGACAGGTTAGTGGTCTGGGCTTTGTTAGTTTGCTGAAGTTTACAGTATGCTGAAGACAGTTGGCGTTGGAGGTTAAGAATCAGAATGGAATCGCTGAGTCAAGATGACGAGACAGTGGCTCCCACTTGCGGAAGCACATTGAATTCTAGAAGCTTTCTCTGGGACCACCGGGTCCAGGTAAGTTTTGAAATACACCATTGAAGCCACCACGAAAACACCTAATAGCAGGAGCTGGGGCATTGTTGAGAAACAGGACCAGCTGGATTTCCTAGGCCAACTAAGAATCTCTAAGCCTAGCTGGGAAGGTGACTTCATCCACCTTTAAACACGGGGCTTACAACAGCTCACACCCAACCAATCAGGGAGTAAAGAGAGCTCACTAAAATGCTAATCAGGCAAAAATAGAAGGTAAAGGAATAGCCAGTCACCTATCGCCTGTGAGCACAGGAGAGCGACAACGGTCGGATATAAACCCAGGCACTGGAGCGGCAAGGCAGCAACCCCCTTTGGGTCCCCTCCCATTCTATGGGAGCTCTGTTTCACTCTGTTAAATCCTGCAACTGCACACGCTTCTGGTCCACATTTGTTACCTCTCAAAATGAGCTTTCGCTCACCATCCACCACTGCTGTTCACCGCCATCCCAGACCCGCCCTTAATGTTCCCGCTCCAGATCCAGCAGGGTGTCCACTGCATTTCTGATCCAGGGAGGCCCCAGTTGCCACTTTGGATCCGGCTAAAGGTTCACTATTGTTCCTCCATGGGTAAGTGCCGGGTTCCTCCTAATCGAGCTGAACACTAGTCACTGGGTTCCACGGTTCTCTTCCGTGACCCACGGCTTCTAATACAGCTGTAACACTCACAGTATGGCCCAAGGTTCCATTCCTTGGAATCCATGAGGCCAAGAACCCCAGGTCAGAGAACATGAGGCTTGCTGCCATCTTGGAAGTGGCTCGCCGCCATCTTGGGGGCTTCAAGAACAAGGACACAGCAGTAACACTGTGGCATCGCAAGGAAACAGAGTAAGGAATGTCCTCAATAGGAATCTGCTTAAGGTCTTGCTGCTGCCACTTAGCATTGGTCTAGGATCCGGGACAAGGCAAAATCTGTGCATGGCAAGCTGACACATCTCCCCGAGGAAAGCTCTAGAAGGGCTGGGGGCCTGAGAAGGGTACTGAAAGCCTGGGTCTCTCTCCAGGGTGCCTCAGACTTTCTTCAACAGCTGTGCGACAGCTCAGACCCAGTCCATACTTCAGTATCGTTCTAAGTTCTGCATCTCAGAGCTCCAGCAACTCTGTGGAAAAGGGTAAAGCAAACGTCATGAGAATACATTCAGTTCCAATTTATCAGTATATAGTCTGGCTGCAAGTGCTTCTATAAATTGGTGTAGAAAACAATTCCATGTTCTAGCCCTGCAACATGAACAAAATCTTTTTTTCTTCATTTATTTTTGGAGACACATGCCGTGACTTCCTTTCTCACATAAAACAGCTTTAAGAAGTAATCTGAAGTTTTAAATATTTCTTTCACGTTTGCCTGATACGGTGCTAAGTCGCCAGTCATGGGTTCATACCATCGCTGGTTTGCTTTGCTGACTATCACAGACAGTGGCTGGATTCTACCCTGCCTATTCCCAAACCACGAGGACACTAGGTAAGATTAAAGCATCAACAGCAAGAAGAGCACATCAGCAGCCCTGGGAAGACAGACTCAGCATGCATGCCTGGTAGGTGACTATGCTGCTGCATAAGGGACAATGCTATTCATTTTGTTCATTTCATTCAACAAACATGTTGAGCTCCTCCTGTGTACTAAGCATAATCTCTGTCCCCACCAAAACTATGCAATTTAACCTTCTAAGAAAAACGCCATTTCCATGGATCACATAGTTATTTCAGACAAAACCTTTTAGGTCTCTTCCTCACAGAACAACAGGATATGCAACCCACTGTCAGAATGTCTTGTTTTCTACCAGCTAAAATCACCCTCTTGTAAAATGCCATATGTGAATCAAAATCACTCTTCAACAAGTTTTAAAATACAATTACCCACATTACCTCAAGGTAGTCATTTAATCCCTGCATGCCTTAAATACTCTGCAAAACAGGCAAGTAATGCTGTTGTGAAGTCGACTGAGCTGAAATAAGAATGCTTCAAGGTAGGAGACTCTACTGTTGTCATTCTAAGTTGGAAATTCCGTAGTAGCCTCACAGCTTTCCTCTATGTCTCCAGCACAGCTATAAAAAATTCTTTATAGATGGAAATGATTGCTGAGTAGAGTCTCTGGGGGAAGAGCTGTGGTTTGCTCTTCTGCCAAGCAATAGCAATATCAAGATGTCCCCACAAGGCATTAGCTCTTGAAGTGAGCAAGTTATGGTTCCCAGGGGCCTCCTGTACTTGATGGATGCTCTCAGTGTGAAGCTGTCTCCAGAGACCTCCCAGAGGTCTGAGAACATGGCAGGGTCAGTGTCGAACCTATTATGGACAGAATCTTTACTAGAAAGGCCCAAAAGCTATGTGCTTGGGTGTGAGATACTCAGCTCATACCAAATGAGCTGAATCATTCAAGGATTGATATATCTCTTTGAGGAAAGCTAGCTTTCCTGCATTTCCTGCACCTCAGGTTTTAATTCAGGTGAATTGCTTCCCCATTCATAGCTCTGAGACTTTTGGGAGCAAACCTCATGAGTCCTATTTGCCAAGTGCAGCCCACAATTCACCCCAGGTCATTGATAACCTGAATGTCGGAATTACACTCCAGATTAAACTCTGTTAATAACCCCAAATTCAAAGCACAGCAAGGGCTAACATCAACTTTGATAATTATTTAACATTAAGTCAAAAAGTTTCATTACTGGTATCACATGTATCAGTTGCTACACACATGCCTGACTCTTTATTTCAGCTCTCTGAACATCTGCAGTGAAAAATTTCATGTCATTGACACCTAAAATAAGAAAAAAAAATTTTAAATTCACTGTACCAGGAATAGTCTCTCAAATAAGCAATGAATGCATTTTATAGAAAATAAACCATATAAATACATAAATATGTAAAATTAGAAATTTAATTTGCTTCTAGTTACTCTGTATTGCTATATTCTATTCCTTAAAACATGGTTCAAAGACTTCTGGAATTGATTTCATAACTCACTCAAACGTTGAGACCAACAGTTCGATAAGAACTATTATAGATAGTGTGAAATTTACAGAATGCTGCAGGATGCTGAAAAGTACCTCTGGCAAACAGTTATCATCATTGAAGACAATTATCAGGCCATAAGCAAAAGACAATGCTCTAGAAACTACTGTTAAAAAAGCACACCTGTAAGCTGAAGTGACTGTTAGTACAGGCTCTCCAATTATGTGTGTCACCCCTGGCCCTGTCACTGATAATCAGTCATCATACTCTGTTTTCCTGAGCTTACAAAAGACTTCACATCCATTTTCAACGCTGCATCCCAGGCAGTGGCTACTGGTTTATTTTAAGTGGCCCAAAAACCAAAATCCGTTTGTCATCTGATTACTAGTCGTTGCCTATGTTAATTTTAGTAGTTTTTCAATTGACACTTCTATATAAATGAGAAACTTTGGACATGGCACAGAGAACAGCCAGGTGACCAGGAAGAGTCCAAGGGGCCCCCATCAAGCTGGTGAGGACTCTGGGTGTAGTGTTAAACTGTGCTACAAGAAACTGCACAATACTCACCAGTTCCAGAATGGAAGTGTGGAAACACATTGGCGTCGCTCCCCTCAGCAGAAAACCAAAAGCAAATAGACAGTGTCATGATTAAAAATAGTAATAGCATAGAATGTAAGTATGAGGGTGAAACAGTTCCCGGGGCCATAGAGAAGTAAAAAGCTCTGAGCAAATGGTGAGAGAACTGGGCTTTCATATCTGTGACATTTCTCCCCCAATCTCTACAACACCATGTAAGGGAAAAATTTTACCAGACTCATATTTTCTACACAGGAAAAAGTGAGATAGAGGTAAACAACCAGCTTCCCATCCATCTTGGGTTTCCTAGCAGGAGACTTATCCCTGCCTCAACCCATAGGAAGCATTGGGAGTGCCTGAAGGAGAAACATCCCTGAGGGCAACCAAAGACAAAGTGGGGAAGGTGGGACTGTCATTCCCAGCCTTGGAAACTCTGCGCTGTAACTTGGGCAGAGAAGACACCAAATCAGAGCAGCTGTTCACCAGCACCACACTGTGGGAGGTATGTTCCACAGGTTCTCTGCGTGTGAACCCCTACCCAGCCTTCCCATACTGCTGAGACAGCCCCTTTATGACCTCCTCAATTCAGAATGGGCAGCACTTGGACAGGTATGGTGACTCATGCCTGTAAGCCCAGCACTCTGGGAGGCTGAGGTCGGTGGATCACCTGAGGTCAGGAGTTCGAGATCAGAATGGGCAGCACTCTAATCACTTACTAAAGTCAAGGCAAACATGGGCCTATGGCACTCTCTAGTACCTATAAAGAGGCAGCAACCTAGTGGAAAATAAAAAATAAAGAAATTAAACAGATAAATTACAAGGAATCTCTAAGCAAACATATCCAATAAAAACCAAAACAAAAGGTAGAGAAGACTGGAAAAAAATAATTAATCCGTCAATACACAGACATAGACGTACCTCCAGAGTCCTGGAACTGAGAAGTACATTTACTAAGCTGAAAAATTTATTGGAGGCTCTCAACAGCAGAATGACTCAAGCAGAGAAACGAGTCAGTGAGCCTAAACACAGGGTATTTGAAAATACACAGAGGGGGGAAAAAAGGAACAAAAATCATGTACAAGTTATAGAAAATAACTTCAAAAGACTAACTCTAAAAATTACTGGAGATCAACAGGAAGCCAAGCAAGAACAAGGAGTAGAAACTTAATCAAAGAAATAACCACAGAAAAGGTTCCAAAACTTGGGAAAGACACAACTATTTGGGTACATAAAGATCTCAGAACACCAAATAGATTTGACCCAAATAAGACTACCACAAGGCATGTAATCAGGCTCTTAAATGTCAAGAGCAAAGAGACAATCCTAAAAGTAGTGAAAGAAAAGAAACAGATAAAATACAAAGGAACTCAAATTCATATGGAAAAAGATGTCTCAACAGAAATTGTAAAGGCCAGGAGTAAGTGAGATGACATTTTCAAAGTGTGGAAGAAAAACAAAATGGCAATCAAGAATTGTTTATCCAGCAAAGCTATTCTTCAAGTATGAAGGAGTAGATCTTTCCTAAGCAAACAAAATCTTACAAGTGTTAAAAGCAAGGTCTTCCATCTAACACAAAACAAAAACAAAAACACTAATGTGCAAAGCGAAGCAATTGAATGTATCAAATGAATTGTAAAAGTACACAGACAAACTCAGGATACTCAAATACTGTAAGTGACATGTGAAATCCACTCATAATTCTAATATAAAGTCCAAAAGACAAATCTATCAAAACCAGTAATAGCTACAGCGACCTGTTAAGAGATAGGCAACATAAAAATAGCTAAATTGCGATAACAACAAAAAGTTAACACATAGGGAGGATTAAGTTAAAGTGTAGAAATTGTTTCTTCAGATTTTGTTTGAGTCTATACTTTCTAATGCAATCTAAGATAAGCTGCCATCTCTTTAAAGTAACTTATTGTAAGATATTTGATGTAAGCTTCATGGCAACCACAATGCAAAAACCTGTGATAGATACACTAAAAATAAAAAGCAATGAATTAAAATGCACTACCAGAGAAAATCACTCAACTGCAAAGGAAGATGATAAGAAAGAGAGAAAGGAAGAGAGGAGCTACAAAACAACCAGAAAACAAGCACACACACACACACACACAAAACCAAAAAAAACCCCAAAAAACCAAGCAGTAGTTAAGTCCTTATTTATCAATAATTACACTGAATGTAAATGGACTCAATTCTCCAGTTTTTTTTTTTTTTTAAAAAAACATTGTCTGAATGAATAAATAAACAAGACCAAACTATGTAACCTACAAGAGATCTACCTCACCTGACAATGCCACTGCAGTCCAGCTAGGTGACAAACCAAGACTCTGTTTCAACAACAACAACAACAACAAAACCTGACTTATAAAGACACACATAGACTGAAAGTAAAGGGATAGAAACAGATATTCCATGCAAGTTGAAATCAAAATAGAGCAGAAGTAACTATGCTTTTATCAGATAAAATAGCAACATGTCAAAGACTATAAAAATAGACAAAGAAAGTCACTATATAAAAATAAAGGGGGCAATTCAGCAAGAGGATATAACAATTCTAAATATCTATGCATCCAACACAAAACACCAAAGTATATAAAACAAATATTAATAGATCTAAGGGGAGAGACAGACAGCAATATAATAATAGTGGGGAACTTTAATGCCCACTTCTTAGTAATAGACAGATGCTCTAGACAGAAAAACAACGAAGAAACATCAGAGTTAAACTACACACTAGACTAAACAGGCTAACTCACACCTACAGAACATTTTACCTAATGGCTGTTGCATACATATTCTTTTCAACAGAACATGGAACATTCTCCAAAACAGACCACATCTTAGGCCACAAACACATCTCAACAAATTCATGAAAGGAGAAATCATATCAGGTATCTTTTCTGATCACCATGGAATAAAACCAGAAATCAATAACAAGAGGAACTTTGGAAACTACACAAACACATGGAAATTAAACAATGTGTTCCTGAATAACCAAAGGGTCAATGAAGAAATTAAGAAAGAAATTAAAAACTTTACCCAAACAAATGAAAACAGAAATACAACGTACCAAAATCTTTGGGATAAAGCAAAGCAGTACAAAATAAATGCCTACATTCAAAAATGTAGAAAGATTTCAGGTAAACATCTAATGATATACCTCAAGGAATTAGAAATGTGGAAACAAACCAATCTAAAATTAGTAGAAGGAAAGAAATAATAAAGATAAGAGCAGAAATAAGTGAAATTGAGACTAATGAAATAATACAGAAGATTGGTAAGACAAAAAGTTATTTTTTTGAAAAGATAAAATCAATAAACTGTTAGCTAGACTAAGAAAAAAGAGAGAATACCCAAATAAATCAGATACAAAAAAGATAACTGAGACAATAGAAATATGATGAATCAATAGAAACTCTTATGAACAATATACACCAATAATTAGAAATATACATCAATTGGCCAGGCGCGGTGGCTCAAGCCTGTAATCCCAGCACTTTGGGAGGCCGAGACGGGCGGATCACGAGGTCAGGAGATCGAGACCATCCTGGCTAACATGGTGAAACCCCGTCTCTACTAAAAAATACAAAACACTAGCCGGGCGAGGTGGCGGGCGCCTGTAGTCCCAGCTACTCGGGAGGCTGAGGCAGGAGAATGGCATAAACCCGGGAGGCAGAGCTTGCAGTGAGCTGAGATCCGGCCACTGCACTCCAGCCTGGGCGACAGAGCGAGACTCTGTCTCAAAAAAAAAAAAAAAAACTTAAAAAACAAAAAGAAATATACATCAATTAATTAGAAAATCTAGAAGACACAGATAAATACTTGGACATGTACAACTTACCAAGATTGAACCATGAAAATATAGAAAATCTGAATAACCCAACAATGACTAACAAGATTGAAGTTGTACTAAAATGTCTTCTATCAAAGTAAAGCCCAGGAACTGATAGTTTCACTGCTAACTTCTACAAAACATTTAAATAAGAATTATTATCACATCTTTTCAAACTCTTCAAAAAAAATAAAAAGGAAGGAATACTTCCAAACTAATTCTAAGATGCTAGCATTATTGTGATACATAACAAAACCACACAAAGACACAACAAAAGGAAACTATAGGCCAATATTTCTGATGAACACAGATGCATAAATTTCCAACCAAATACTAGCAAACAAATTCAACACCACATTATAAAGATCATTCACTATGATCAAGTGGGATTCATCACAAGGATGCAACGATGTTTCAACATACACAAATCAATAAATGTGATAGATCACATTAATAGAACCAAGAATAAAAAAGTATGATCATCTCAATCAATACTGAAAAACCCTTCAATACAATTTAGTATTTTTTTATGATAAAAACCTTCAACACACTGAGTTTAGAAGAAACATACCTCAAAATAATAAAGGTCATATATGATAAACCCACAGTTACCATAATATTGGACAGGGAAAAATTGAAAGGCTTTCCTCTAATATCTGGAACAAAACAGATGCCCACTTTCACTACTTTTATTAACATAATACTAGGTCCTGGACAGAGTAATTCAGCAGGAGAAAGAAGTAAGTATCACTCAAATTGGAAAAGTCAAATTAGCCTTGTTCACAGTCAACATGATTTTATACTTAGAAAGAACTAGACTCCACCCAAGAACTGTTAGAACTAATAAATTCTGTAAAGTTGCAGGACACAAAGTCAACATATAAAAATCAGTAACATATTTGCAAACAGGGAACAATCTAAAAAAGAAATCAAGAAAGCAATTCCACTTACAATGGCTACAAATAACATCAAATACTCAGGAATTTATTTAACCAAAAATGTGAAAGATCTACACAGGGAAAACTATAAAACACTGATGAAAAAAACTGACAAGGACACAAAAACATGGAAAGATATTCCATGGTCATGGATTAATATTTTTAAGGTGTCAATACTACCCAAAGTAATTTATAGATTCAATGCAATCTCTATCAAAATACTAATGACTTTCTTCTCAGAAAAGAAATAATGATCCTAAAATGTATATAGAACCACGAAAGACCCTGAACAACAAAAGCAATCCTGAGCAAAAACAACAAAGCTGGAGGC
>NW_016824749.1:719845-753783 GCF_001698545.2 Rhinopithecus bieti | reverse complement strand
TATACTACAGAGCTATAGTCACTACCTGACTTCAAACTATACTACAGAGCTATAGTCACTACCTGACTTCAAACTATACTACAGAGCTATAGTCACTACCTGACTTCAAACTATACTACAGAGCTATAGTCACTACCTGACTTCAAACTATACTACAGAGCTATAGTCACTACCTGACTTCAAACTATACTACAGAGCTATAGTCACTACCTGACTTCAAACTATACTACAGAGCTATAGTCACTACCTGACTTCAAACTATACTACAGAGCTATAGTCACTACCTGACTTCAAACTATACTACAGAGCTATAGTCACTACCTGACTTCAAACTATACTACAGAGCTATAGTAACCAAAAAAGCACAGCACTGTCATAAAAACAAACACATAGACGAATGGAGTAGAATAGAGAACCAAGTTATAAATTGCCACATAACAAATCAACTCATTTTTGATGAAGGCACCAAAAATATACAATGGGAAAGGACAGTCTCTTCACTAAATGGTGTTGAACAAACTGGGTCAAACATATGCAGGAGAATGAAGGTAGACCCTTATCTCTCACTATATACAAAAATTAAATCAAAATAGATTAAAGATGTAAATCTAAGACCTCAAACTGTGAAACTAATGGAAGAAAACACGGGGGAAACACTCCAGGACATTGGCGTGGGAAATAAGTTTTGTGTAAGACCTCAGATGCACAGGCAACCAAAGCCAACACAGACAAATGGGATCACATGAAGGTAAAAAGCTTTTGCGCAGCAAAGGAAACAACTGACAAAATGAAGAGACAATCCATAGAATGGGAGAAATATTTGCAAGCTATCCGTCTGTCAATGGATGAATAACCATAATATATAATGAGCTCTAACAAATCAATGGCAATAAAGATCTGAATAGACATTTCTCAAAAGAAGATATACAAGGAGCCAAAGGTATACAAAAAAATTGCTCAATATCATTAGTCATCAGAGAAATGCAAATCAAAACCACAGTGACATATAATCTCATCCCAGTTAAAATGACTTATATCTAAAAGGGAATAATAATTACAGGTGAGGACATGAAGAAGGGGAACCCTTGTACGCTGCTGGTAGGAATGTAAGTGAGTACAACAACTATGGAAAACTGTGTGGAAGTTCCTCAGAAAGCAAACATAGGATCCAGCAATCTCACTACTGGGTACATTTCCAATAGAAAGGACATCAATAAATCAAAGCGGTATCTGAACCCCCATGCTTATTGCAGCACTATTCACAATAGACAAAATATGGAATCAACCTAAGTGACCAGCAACAGTAGAATAAAGAAAATGTCATGCATACACACAATGGAATGTTATTCAGCGGTAAAGCAGAATGGAATCTGTCATTCGTAGCAACATGGAAGGAACTGGAGGTCATTATATTAAGTGAAATAAGCCAAGCATCGAAAAACAAGTATCACATGCTCTCATTCATTTGTGGCAGCTAAGAAAGTATATCTCATAAAGATAGAGGGTAGATTGGTAGGTACCAGCGGGTGGGAAGGGTGGTGGGGAAGGGGAGATAAAAGGCTGTAACAAGTACAAACATGCAGTTTGACCAGAGAAATAAAACCTGCAGTTTGATCAGTAGGGTGGCAATAGTTATCAATGGTGTACTGCGCTTTCCAAAATAGCTAGAAGAGAAAAATTTGAATGTTCCTCGCACAAAGAAAGGACAAATATTTAAGGTGATGGATACCCCAATTTCCCTGGTTTGATCTTTATACATACATCAATTTATCACATGTATCCTGAAAATATGTATATCTATTAGGTATCAATTAAAAAATTAAAAAACTGCACAGTATTGCCCCCAACAGTTCCACCCCATATTCTGAGATTCCTGTTCCCCAAACTCTAATAATATATGATTACTGTTTTGTGAAAGTCAAGCTTGACAAATGAGCTGCCAGAGATGCTAATGCACGCTCCATACGGATGCCAGATGTTTCTTCATTACCTAGTTCTTTCCAAGCCTGCTTTCCTTCTTGATATCACTCTGATTTTGACTCTTCTACCCATAAATGTTTTTCTTCAGGCTATCCCTTTATTTAAAAAACCCTCCCTACTTTAAAGATACTCTTTCCTCATCTTGGGTAACTTTCAAGGCATGACTTTTGTGAGTAGACATTGCTATACATTTTATTTCAAGATTCCAAGGTTTAAAAACTTATTAATTACCTTATGAATACTCACCAGCTTCATATTAACCACTCATATCTGTATACAGTTCTATGGAAGGTTAAGTTTCAGGGGTGTATAACCTGCTGAAATATCTATAAACACTGCCTACTTATGTTTTTATGGTTTTGAGTTTATTTTGGCTCTTGCCTTGGAGGCAGGTTTTATATAATCTTCTTTTGGTAAAATTTATATATGGTAAAATGTAAAAGACCAAAATATTCAATTCAATAAATGTTGATAATTTACACAATCAAATAACAAATACTCTAAAAATATACAAGATATTTGTTTTCTCAGAAAATTCCTTTATGTCTCCCTTTTGCCCTTCCAAAAGTAGATACTGATTTAGTTTGTCTTATAGATGAGTTCTGCATTTTTTTGAACTTGATGTAAAAACCGTAAAATTCAATGCATTAATTTTTATCTAGCTTCATTTACTTAGTACTTTTAAAATTTACTCATGCTGTTGTACAGAACAGGGTTGCACTCTCTTACTGCTGAAAAATATTGCTATCCATTCTCCTACTGAGAGGTACCTGGGTTGTTTCCGTTTCTGGCTATTGTAAATAAAACCTCTAGCAAAATATTTGTGCAAGTTTTTGTGTATGTCTGTGTTGACATGTTTTTATTTCTCTTGAATAAATACATAGCAGTGAAATTGTGACACGAGTTAGATCTATGTGTAACATTATAAGTAATGGCTGAAATTTTTCTAAAGTATAGCATTTTACACTCTCACCAGCAACACAGCAGAGTTTTAGTGCCATACATTTTGCTAAAATTGAGTGTTGTCCATCTGGCTTTTACCTACTCTGGTTGTGTTAACATCTATTGGTATTACTCTTTCAGGGCATTAGTTAGCATAGGGAGTGTTGCATGGGACTCTAGTCTACTATATTGAAAGACAATAATCAGAGCTTAACACATTCATACATATTAATAAGAAAGGCAGAAGTGGTAGCAGAAATGTTGAAATAAGTTTTTACATCCATAAGTGAAAATGCCTCTATTTCATGCCTTTATACCTCCCAAAATACTTGGTTATAGGGTAAAGCAACCTCTACTGTTTCCTTCTCTTCTAACTGGGTAGAAGGTTAAGAGAGAAAAAGTTATTTAGAATAATACACAGTGTTTCCAGATGGATTTTACAAAGACAGAAGAACCTAATTCATGATTCGCATCTAAGATCTTGGAGATCTTGTATTCTCTGATACGAATTTGCTGATCTTTTCCTCATCAAGTTCAGAGTAAATAACTGCTCTGAATTAAAAAAATAAAATAAAATTAGGTAAATTCTTTGTGTCTTTTCTACAATTAGATTTAACTTCACTTAACTCACAAATGTTGCACCTGATTACTTACATGCAACTTTTATCCCCACAGCTTTCATGTTAGACAGCAGTTTTCATACACAACGGGCTTTGGGGCGCCAGCTCTGATAGCTGCTTCCCACCTGCACCCCGTCCTTCTTATCAGCCTTGAGATTAGTCAGGACTCCTGCTTTCTTGTTCAACTTTCTCACATGTAGGCTTAGGAGGGATTAAGGCAGAAGCCAAGGTAATCATTAGAGTCCTCCTCCCTGGGGCTCTTCTCTCAAATCGTCCTGAGTTGTCTCAAATCGTCCTGTCTCGGCAGTGGGGTTTCCTTCCGTTCTCTCAACAGAGACATTCTTGACTCCCAACCTTTACCATTTTCTAGTCTCTTTTTATCAAAAATACTCACCAACTATATATTTCTTAATATTTCTTCATAGTATCCAGCATTTTCTTACTGTTTATATGTTAGAAATGTCTTAGACAAGCATCAGAAAGTTGTTCATTACCATCTCGCCCCAACTTCTTCATTTTTTCCCGTCGTTTGTGTGGGTAGAGTTCAGCCACATCAAATTATTCACCTGTCACCAAATAGAACCTACCCTTTCAGACCTTGGTGCATTTCCAGGAGCGATTCTTTCTACCGCGGTGCCTTCGGTGCCTTCCTTCTCTCACCCTTCCTACAGGCCTTGCCTATGCCTCCGCACTCTTTTCCCACGCTAGCTGCACTGTGGTGCCTCTCCCCTCGAGTGGGCCCGCTTAGCTCGTTGCTCCCTTTGCTCCCAAGCCCTCTCATGTCACTTTCTCATTCACATACAACTTCCTACTATGCAATGTGGTTTAAATTCCAGCATCCTACACTACCATCTCATTCAGTGGTTAGGCTCCAAACTGAATTGCATAAAGTGAAACATAAAGTGAAAATAATAGAAACACAAAACTAATGATGAGAATCCACTGGGAAACTTGCCCACTCGACTTCACCACACTAACCCTGTTATTCAATACAGCAGATCTTCCTCCAATGCTGGTACGAATTACTATTTTGTGAATTGAGTACCATTTCATGTCGTTGGTTATACTCAGGACTTAATAAAAAGCTGCATAAACTTTGTGTGTGCTTGTAAATCCAGTACTGACCTCATTTTGAGTCACTGAAATGAAGAGTAGCAGGTGTCATGTTCTCTACTTAGACACAAGGAATAAGGTTTTAGGAACCCGACTAACTTGCTGTAACTCACTCAGTTATTTACTGAGTCATAGAAATAGATTGTGAAACCAAGTGTTTATATCTCAAGTCTTTTGTGCCAAACCATTTTTTGGTTCAAAACAATTAGAGGACTTGGACTTACAACAATGAAAATATTTACACACAAATAAGGCAAAAGTAAAAATGCTAAAACATTATGAAAACCCTCAAAGACCTTCAGTGTTGCTAATTTTTATTCAAATGTTGTAGGGAATTTGCGAAGGTACGTATTTTCTACCATTGAATTACAAGAAACATATGTAATTAATACCTTTATGGTAAAATAACTAAATACATGTTTGAAGAGAGAGATCTGGAAGAAGCCTTCTTCTTACATGGATACACCAGATAGTTCTGGCTTGGTTCTACTAATAAAGGGGACATGAAAATCAGCAAAAGGAGAGAGACATTTCCTAATTCAACCACAATTGCAACTTAATATTTTAAAATTTTCAAGTACTGAGTTTCTTGTTCATATTTCTATTTGCCTTGTATATCTGGCTTAAGCCACTGATTCTCCTTGAGAAGTAAGAACACATTTCTTTCAGAAGCTATGGGAAAGCAAACGACTGCTTGACCCCAAACACAAATATGAACTGTGTATTCCAAAGTTTAAATCTTCCAAGTAAAAGAATCATTACGATTTAGTCAATAGCATCTTTTGAAAAGAGCTAAATGCTTCAGAATTTTCTCCAGAAGACACAGTCAGTATAACTTTCAATAGTTACCCAGTAGGAAAAGAACAGCATTTAATAACCACATAGAAGACACAGATACAGGATAAAGGAAAGGTGGAATTGAATCTGATCAGCACCCAGGTGTGACAGCAGTGCCATGAAATTATCAACTACAGGCAAGTGCAGTGTGACTGCAATACTAAGTGCTGACGCTGGAGAACACAGCGGGGCAATACTGAGATTGAAGAAAAGAAGGTAATTTACACTCTGTACAGAGATAAAACTCAGCAAAAGCAAGCCATAGAGTTCCAGGAGTATTTACTGAGAAGATTCATCACAAGCTGAGGAATAAGAACAGAAAAGAAAAGGATGCTGAGAAAAGGGAACCACTTTCAAGGACAAAAGCTAAAGATAAAGAAAATGTCAAAGAATTTTAAAGCATTTTAACTTGTTTTTGTTATTTTACACAATGTCCAAGTGAAAAAAATTCCTCTTACAAACTATTACGATGGAGTATTAAAATTTCTTATATTGGAAATCTGTTAAAAAAGGCATTTTGGCAAATAAGAGAATCGTTGTTAAGGATTAGAATTTCTATTATTATCTAACTTGATTTGTTTAAAGGAAACATCATTTGGAAGCTGTGAGTCCTGATGCCACAGAAAAACACCCTCACCAGTACTCTTCAGACAGCACGCCTGGCTACTTTTTGTATTTTCAGTAGAGATGAAGTGTCACCACGTTGGCCAGGCTGCTCTTGAACTCCTGACTTCAGGTGATCTGCCCGCTTTGGCCTCTCAAAGTGCCGAGATTACAGGTGTGAGCCATTGTGTCAGGCCAATAATTTATATTTCTATCATTTCTACTTGATTTTAAATTATGCAATAAGACTTTCTGGTTTCTTGAGTCCAGGCTTACTTCTCTCCATGATCCTTGATATGTCTTTGCTATTTTGGGTGTGTCTATTTCCTGTTGTGTAACATTCTGGATGTTTCCTATGGACTTTATCATTTCTTCTTTTTTAGATTTTATCTTCACCAAATTATTTAAAAGTGTATTGTTACATTTCAGATTTTCTGCATTTCATAAGCTTTTTCTTAATGAGTAAATGAGGCAAAGCATAATACACACTTAGCAGAATTCTTGGTACATAATATGTGCTTAATAAATGCTCTTTGATTCTTGGTAATAATCTTCATATCATTCTTAATTGGTAGGTTTAATTATGCTCTCATTCTGAACCTACATTACCCAGTTGCAGCATTCCATACACAGAGCACGTTGGTTTTGAAACTGTCTTCCATTCCTTGCTGCCCTTTCACACAGTGCTACTTTGTTCATTCTGAGCACTGGCTTCCACCTTGCACACTGGCAGATGCGCACATTGGGAGGGCCCTTATTCACATATCTGTGTTTATAGGCTCTCTTTGGTACTCACATGATATTCTGTTTAGATGCCATATTTCTTTACATAGTCATACTTATATAATTACATATTTATTAATTATAATTATATGTTTATAAATTTTATGAAACTTGGGGAAAACTAGACTACCCACAGCCTCCTCCCAGTCTCTGCATTGCAGCTGCCCTTCTAAATTGGCTCTAAGTAACCCCATTTCTTGGAAGATCTTCCATGCTGACTAGATGTATTTACTTCCTGCCTATAACTCCTGTAGTATTTGTTGGAATTTCTCACTTGATACTTCCCTTGCTATCTTTGTGCATCATATCCTACTTATACCAAGCCGCTGGAAAGAAGGAAAGGTATTGTGTTTGTCTAATCACAATCACTTGGTCTAAAAGGTATTCGGGCCTTTTGTTTTGTGAGAAACTGAATACCTGTAGAAAAATTCGAATCATTCTTGCTTATGGACATGGTATAGGTCAGGGTATTTTGTTTGGTCTTTTTTTTTTTTTTTTTTGGGATAGAATCTCACTCTGTTGCCCAGACTGGAGTACAGTGGCATGATCTCAGCTCACTGCAACCTCTGCCTCCCAGGTTCAAGCTAGTCTCCTGCCTCAGCCTCCCTATAGATGGGTCTATAGGCATGTGCCACCACGCCTGGGAATTTTTGTATTTTGACTAGAGACGGGGTTTCACCATGTTGGCCAAGGCTGGTCTCGAACTCTTGAGTAGGTCAGGTTTCTAAAGCCAACTTCTAGAGCTAAAGCGAGTCTGCACACTCCTACAGAGTCCACGAACAAGTCATGTAGTTGAGAACCAGGTAACAAAGCCAAATAATGGGTACGAATGAGATAAACCAGTGTTCACGTTGTCACATGAAATGAACCTAAAAGTCCTGGGATTCCACAGAAGATGAAAGTTCTCAAAATTAAGTTCAAACAAACCCAGATGTGTAGATCTCAGAGTTGAAGAAGAGAAACACTGAAGTTGGCCAGAAGAAAATCCAAAACAGAGAAGAGCCAAGAGTCTTGCTGTGTCCCAAAATGTGATAAGTTTATATAGAAGCCATTTGTCTCTGCCATTTTTTTTTCTCTGGAATTCAAAGGTAGGGTTTTCCTGAACTGATCTGGCTGGAATGCGCAGTGTCACACTGCCCAGATTTTACTATCTGTTCACAGAGACGTAGGTGTATTAAACGGATTAGACAGTATTATGACATTCATGATAAAGCAAGGGGCTCTCTGTGAGGCTCTTCAGACACAGCCGTTCCTCCACACAGCCCCGCTGCCTTACACAGGCACACACACTTGCGTGGGCATAGATGATGAACTTATGGATACGGCCTCTCCCTATGCTGCAGGAGAGGACAGAATGAGTGGAAAGAAGGATTCAAGTCCTGCATTCCACTTCACGCAGAGATCATTAGCTTGAAAACCAAGGGCTGTTCAGTGCTCCAGTCATTCATCTCCCATCATTCCTGTGTCCTCCATACAATCACACTTATA
Source organism: Rhinopithecus bieti (assembly GCF_001698545.2). NCBI lineage: Eukaryota > Metazoa > Chordata > Mammalia > Primates > Cercopithecidae > Rhinopithecus > Rhinopithecus bieti. The sequence goes on along the minus strand of NW_016824749.1, from coordinate 745,417 downwards.
TTTCAAGATCAGTATTTTCCAACTTTGTGGTTGGATATGAAGTCAATAGTTGATACACCCATCGACTTGTACACTTTACAAGTCTTAAGAACAGCTGTGGATTCCATTTCTTTCTATTCCTGGTATTGATAAGTCATCAGTTTCATCTTCATACCTGACTGAGAGAACTTTTCATGGCTAGCTTCCTGAGCTGAGCTCACAGAACATTAGCAAACGTCCTCCTCTGCTCTAGGTTTATCGCTACTGACACCAATTCCTTTTGCTAAACTTTTCAGTTCACCACTTCCCCATCCCATCCTCACAAAAACCTTCCACTAGTAGAAACTCCACTTACTTTGCTATATTTTTCAATATCTTGTCCTTTTCATTTTCATATCCTATACTTATCTGGATATACATATTTGGAGGGATATATTTGTTTAGTTCAACGTCTGCTAAAATGTTTTTCATGATTAGCCCATAACATGGCTCACATTTTGGCAAGGTTGAAGAGTTATTCTAATAGTGTAGTATCTTTCCTTGCTTTCTTGTACTTTATCTTGGCTCTTAGTCACGCCTAACATACCGTGTATTTTCTCACCCTAACACAAAGCTTCTATGTAACCCATAATCATTATCTGGTGTAACAATTCTGCCCCAGATCTCCTACTGTACTTCTCCTTAGTGATGATTTGAAAGCTTTACATCTATAAGTCTCTTTAGTTTGTTTGATAATTTCTGTAAATTATACACACTTTATTTTGATGAAAAAGTGCAAATGATTAGAAAGACAAGTAGTTGGGTAGGCCCACAAGTAAGCCATGGCCACGTTGGTGGAATGTATTTGAGGAGTGTGTTTATGAATGGCTGCATGCATGTGTGCGTTTCAGGAAGGAGGCTGGTGCAGCAGGGAGGATGCAGAGCTGCATATTGTGTTTACAGTTGATACATTTCTCCTTACATTTGCCAGTTGTGCTGTGATCCCCGCCAGAACTCCAGGTAACTATATTCTTCAGACAAATTTCCAAAGTTCAAGGTTGCAGAGTTTATAAACTATATCATCCAATCAGCTAATTTGTGAGTAGTCTAATTTTCGTCAAGTTTTATAACATTTGTAAATATAAAATTACTTTTCTTTTCTTTTTTTTTTTTTTTGAGATAGAGTCTGGCTGTGTCACCCAGGCTAGAGTGAAGTGGCATCGTGATCTTGGCTCACTGCAAGCTCCACCTCCCGGGTTCACACCATTCTCCTGCCTCAGCCTCCCAAGTAGCTGGGACTACAGGCGCTCACCACCACGCCCGACTAATTTTTTGTAATTTTAGTAGAGACAGAGTTTCACCGTATTAGCCAGGATGGTCTCGATCTCCTGACCTCAGGCAATCCACCGGCCTCGGCCTCCCAAAGTGCTAGGATGACAGGCGTGAGCTAGGATTACACCCAGTCAACTACAGTTTTTTTAAAAAGATATATTTTTAAGCATGACATTTATTAATTCATAAATTGTGCCTCTTGTTTAAGATTCTGATATCAGGGTTTTGAATGTTAACAAGCCATCATTGCCTGGCAGAAATATAAAATAATTTACTATAATTCAATTTTATTTTTACAAATATCTCTTGTTGATAGTTGATTATGCTTCTGTGAAGAGATTTTAGAATCTGATTCTGTAAACCTGAAGCCTTGTGTTTTATTATTGGCCCACATTATCTTTAAAGAAAGACAGCTTATAAGTAGCTTATTCAATTAAAATAAACTTTCACTTTGTTCCCTACCTCAGTGAGCACATAGAGTCTTTTGTATAATATAATGGAAAAGATCATATTTTTCATCATATCTGGCTTTTTTCAGTGGTCTTTTTGTTCAGTCATTTATCTTTCCAAAGACCTGGACACTCATAAGTATGCTAATTATTGAAAAAAAACTATTAATAGTTTTCTTTATTAAGGGTACACCAGGTCAATTACAGAGCAAATCACTTTTATCTAAAAAAACAAGTTTTCTGAAAGTAATAAATCTGCAGATAACTTTTAGAGAGACGAGTTGGTACAAAAAAATGACTTCTGAAATTTAAAATAACTAATTTGAAACACATTGCTAAATTACTCCTTCCAAAATGAAGACTCTTGAAATTTAAATAATTGCTTTAAGGGAGATGAGTAGTAAATGCCAAAGTGAAACGAGGGGTATATTTTTAGAGACACTAACCTGTCAGAGATTACATACTAGAAGCACATATTTTGACTTTGATTGCTGCAGACACAGGCATCCTTTTGAGACTTTTAACAATTCACATTGACTTTCACTTTTCCAGATAAACATATGCAAAACATTTGCTGCAGCAAACCTTGAGATCATGCTAAAACATATAAATCAAACTATTAACGCATACCAAGTCTTATTTTCCCCTTTTAAAAATTAGTCGCAGTAGCCTTTTAGCTGTAAACTGTGTTATCCTGAAGTTTCACATGGAAAGTAATCAAGAGACTAAGTTTTCGTAAGATTTCATATGATCCTATAGCAGAACTGTATACATTCAAGAGAGTGACCGTTATTATTAAAAATAACATATCTTTAGTTAGAGTTAACATGACTGCCTAACAAATCATCCGAAGTGTAATGGCTTAAAATAATGATGACATTCATTTTTCTCACAAATCCTCAATTTGGGAGGGGCTCAGGGGGATTTTTTGGCTCTGCTCCGCGTGGCGTTGGGTGGAGCTTCTCAGAGTCTGGGGCTGCCATCATTTACAGGCTCGTTATCTCCTCTGTCTAGTACTTGGCTCTTGGTGTGGTGCTGTTGGTTAGAACACCCACACATGACCTCTCCGTGTGATCTGGACATTCCTGCAACATAGTGCCTGGCCTTCAAGAGCAAGTGGGAGAAAGAAAGAGCAGAGTTGGCAAAAGTGGCGTTCGTTTTATGACTTAGCTACAGAAATCACAAAGCATGAGATCTGCCATAACAGTCATAATTCCCACCCAGATTCAAGGGGAAGAAAACAGACCTCAGTTCTTCACAGGACAGGTGTTGGTCATATTAGAAGAAGAACATGTGGGGTAGGTTATCAATGTGGATGTGGGTGTTTGTGTGTGTGTGTCCACGCACATGCAGTACACACGTACACATATGTGAAAACATTTCAGGGATGCAATTTGTCACTTTTGGCCTCATTTCAATTCCAGTGGAAACGTAAGATTTTAATACCTTGTGGAAACTGCTGGAACTCTCTTCAAGAAGTTGATCTTACTCCAAGAGCAACTGAAAAAGTTGGGTAGGCAGTATCAGCCAGGACTCCTCCATAAACCCTTAGATTCTGTCAGTACTGAAGAAGAAGAAAATCCCACTTAAGAGTGGGAGAGTACCATACTATGAAAGCAGAATAGTAAAAAGCTGTTGTTCCTGCCAGCCCAGTATCCTTTTTTTTTTTTTAATACATTATCTATTTGCTTTTGAGGAAGCTGTGGCTTCCACAGGCATTTATGATATCTCTTGTGATTTTACTGATACATGCCCAACCAAAAGATTATTTCATCCCCATGGCCATAGTGATGGACTTGGCAAAAAGTTACAGCCAATGTTTATTATTACTGGGAGTTTTGCTCAAATTTGGGAAAAATATAAACATTTATATTGCAGCAATCAAGTAGGATAAAAGCCTGTGTTGCTACTGAAATAAATGCATACAGAAAATAGCAAAGATGAACAGAAATAGGCACCTTATGCATCATTTGAGCCTTTAGAAATAGTGAAGGTAACCTTCTAGTAATGTGGGCAAATTTATCCCTTTTTGCTTACTTGTCTGTTTATCAACTCATTTGGGTTTCTGTCAGTTACAATCAAGGACCCCGAATAAATACTATGTGGGTGTTAAGAAGTTTAAAGAAAACAGATGTTTTCACAGTGGAAATAGAATTAATTGCATTCCACAAATAGCAAAAAGGCAGATGTAAGTCCAGCCATCTCAATGACTACATTAGATGCAAACAGAATCACTTCAATCAAAAGGCAGATATTGTCAGATATCATCTGACAATAACATCCTTTATTGGCATATAACAGATAACATCTACAGTTGAGAACCTTTCTATTTATTTTAGCTAGGCAACCTGTAGAATGGGAGAAAATTTTTTCAATCCATCCATCTGACAAAGGGCTAATATCCAGAATCTACAAGGATCTTATACAAATTTACAAGAAAAAAACAACCCCATCAAAAAGTGGGCAAAGGATACGAACAGACAGTTTTCATAAGAAGACATGTATGCGGCCAAAAAACATATGAAAAAATCTCATTATCACTGGTGATGAGAGAAATGCAAATCAAAACCACAATGAGATACCATCTCATGCCAGTTAGAATGGTAATCATTAAAAAGTCAGGAAGCAACATTTGCTAAAGAAGATGTAGGGAAATAGGACTGCTTTTACACTGTTGGTGGGAGTGTAAATTAGTTCAACCATTATGGAAAACAGTGTGGAAATTCCTCAAGGATCTAGAACCAGAAATACCATTTGGCCCAATAATCCCATTACTGGGTATATAGCCAAAGGATTTTAAGTCATTCTACTATAAAGACACATGCATATGAGTGTTTAGTGCAGCACTATTCACATCAGCAAAGTCTTGGAACCAACCCAAATGCCCATCAATGATAGACTGGATAAAGAAAATGAGGCACATATATACCACGGAATACTATACAGCCAGAAAAAAAGGATGAGTTCATGTCCTTTGCAGGGACATGGATGAAGCTGGAAACCATCAGTCTCAGCAAACTAAAACAGGAACAGAAAACCAAACACTGCATATTCTCACTCATAAGTAGGAGTTGAATAGTGAGAACACATGGACACAGGGAGGAGAACATCACACACTGGGGCCTGTCGGGGTGTAGGGGGAAAGGGGAGGGATAGCATTAGGAGAAATACCTAATGTAGATGACGGGTTGATGGGTGCAGCAAACCACCATGGCACATGTATACCTATGTATCAAACCTGAATGTTCTGCACATGTATCCCAGAACTCAAATGAAAGACTGTATGCTACTGCTGATATCACAGAAATTAAAAGAACTTTAAAGGAATAATATGAAAAACTGTATCCACACAAATTAGACAACTTAAATGAAATGAACAAATTTTTAGAAAGACACAAGTTGCTAGGACTAACTCAGGAAGAAATAGAAAATATGAATAGAACTAGAACTACAAAACATAAATAAATTCAGTTAAGATTTAAAATTTTCCCAAAAGAAAATCCAGGCCTGTCACAGAGGAATTCAATCAAACATTTAAGACACAATACCAGTCTTTCACAAACTCCTCCAGAAAACACAAATAGAGGGAACACTTTTCAACTTATTCTATGAGTCTCATATTTAAAAACAAAAACCAATGGCGTAACAAGGAAAGAAAACTACATGCAAAGATCTCTCATAAAGGTCAAAGCAAAAATTCATGACAAAATAGTAGCAAGCCAAATTTAGTAAAATATTAAAGAATTATACATCAAGAGTGATTTATATTAGAAATGTGATTTTTATTTGAATTAAAATTTAGAAATTCAATTAACTTAAGACACTATATTAATAAAACTAAGGGCATAATCCAAATGATCATCTTGATAGATGCAAAATCATTTTACAAAGTCTAACACGTATTCCATATAAATCCAACACTCATTCATTGTTCAAATCTCTCAACAAGCTAGAAGTACAAGGGAAATATTTCAATATGATAAAGGACAGTCAGAAAACGTACAACTAACATCGTACTTTATGGTAAAAGAATTAATGTGTCAGCCCTAAAATTAGAAAGAATGCCATGACACTGACTTGCCACTTTTATTGAACATGGTAACAGAAGTTCAATGGGAGTTCAATGGGTACAAAAAGGCAATTGAAGGAAGTAAGGGCCATTCAGCCCGTGAGGAAAATCATCAAAGTGTTTTATTCCCAGACAACATGATCTTCTAGGTAGAAAAACCTAAGCAATTTACAAAAATGCTACAGGAAATAATAAATAGGTTTAGCAAGTTAGGTGGATTCAAGCAGTATACCAATGTTAACAAACATCTATATATTACCAATACATAACATAAAAACAAAAATAATTTACAAATCCATTCCTAATGGCATAAAAATGTAATATAAGTAGTACAAGATTTATATCTGAAAAATACAAATCATTGCTGGGAGAAATGAAAGAACATTTTTAAAAAGAGAAACACCTTACCACAGCCAGAATGTCCATTATTCAAAAGTCAAAACAAACCAAAACAGCATATTGGGTTGGCTGTGGTGAGAATGGAACGATTATACTCTACCAATGGGGACGGAAATTAGTACAACCCCTATGGGAAATAGTAAGGAGATTTCTCAAGAAACTGAAAGTAGATCCACCACTGAATCCAGCAATCCCATTGGTGGGTATCTAGCCAAAGAAAACGCTTTTATATCAAGATATAAAAACAAAAACAAAAACCACACACACCTACCTGTGTAGATTTATTGCAGGATAATTCACAATTGCCAAAATACGGAGCCAATCTAAGTGTCCATGGACTGATTGAGTGAATAAAGAAAACGTGGTAGAAGTACACCATGAAATACTACTCAGCCATTTAAAAAAAGAACAAAATAATGTCTTCTGTAGCAACTTGGATGGAGCTGGAGGCCATTATTCTAAGTGAAGTAACTCGGGAATGGAAAACCAAATACCGCATGTTCTCACTTGTAAGTGGGAGCTCTGCTCTGCGTGCATAAAGGCATACCAAGTGTTCTAATAGACACTGGAGACTCAGAAGGGAAAGTGCGAGGGGGTGAGGGATTTTTTTTAAACCTACATATTGGGCACAATGTACGCTACTCAGGTGATAAGTGCACTAAAATCTCAGACTTCACCACTATACAATTTATCCATTTAACCAAAAACCACTTGCACCCTGTTCATAGTTTGGAAAACTCAATATTGTGAAGGTGACACTTTATTCCAAAATTGATCTATAGGTTCAACACAATCCCTTATCAAAGTCCCTGCAGAGTTTTTGTTTTTGCAGAAATTGACAAGCAGAGTCTAAAATGTATATGGGAAGGCCATCAATTTTCTAAAAGACCATCCTTTCCCTCTTACACCTTAGGCGTATATCTATAGATCAACGTCTAGAAACAAATCTTTCCATTTATATTTAATTTATGACAAAGATGCCAAGGCAATTTAAGGTGGAAAGGACAGTCTTTTAGAAAATTGATGCTGAGACAACTTAATATTCACATACAAAAATAAGAGTTTATACCCTTACTTCACATTAACTCAAAGTGGATCACAGACCTAAATGTAAGTATTAAACTATAGAACTTTTAGAAAAACACATAGGTGGAAATCTTTGTAACTCTGGGTGAGGTCAAGAATTCTAAGATATGATGCCAGGTGCAGTGGCTCATGCCTCTAATCCCAGCACTTTGGGAGGCCGAGGTGAGTGGATCACTTGAGCTCGGGATTTCGAGACCAGCCTGAGCAATACGGCAAGTCCATGTCCCTTAAAAAAAAAAAAATTCTCTTTTTGACACCAAAATCATAACCTATAAATGGAAAAAAAATAAACTGGATGTTACCAAAACTTAAAATGGTTATATGTCAAAGGACACTATTAAAAGACACTATCAGGAAAACAAAAGGAAAAGTCACAGATTAAGATGTATTATTTGCAAATTATATTTCAGATAAAATACATTTTTTTCTGGAATTTATTATAACTTCTACAATTCAACAATAAGAACACAAAAGTCCCAATAGGAAAATGGGCCAAAAATGTGAACAGACACTTTACCAAAAATGGTATATGAATTACTAATAAATAAAAAATATTCTCAATATAATTTGTTACTTGGGACATGAAAATTAAAACCACAATGACATCCTGATTAACAAGAATGAAAGTAGCTATAAGAAAAGTGATAAACGATGACAAATGTTATTATAGTGAGGGTATGTAGAAACAGTCATCTTCATGCACTGCAGGTGGGAATGTAAAAATGGTACTGCCACTTTGTAAACAGTTTGACAGTTTTATAAAAAGTTAAATATAGGCTGGGTGTGTTGGCTCACACCTGTAATCCTAGCATGTTGGGAGGTCGAGGCGGGTGGATTGTCTGAGCTCAGGAGTTCAAGACCAGCCTGGGCAACATAGTGAAACCCAGTCTCTACTAAAACACAAAAAATTAGCCAGGCGTGATGGTGGGCACCTGTAATCCCAGCTACTTGGTAGGCTGAGACAGGAGAATAGCTTGAACCTGGTAGGTGGAGGTTGCAGCGAGCTGAGATTGTGCCATTGTACTCAAGCCTAGGGTTCAGAGTGAAACTCCATCTCAAAAAAAAAAAGTTTAAATATAAATTTATCACAGGACCAAGCAATTCCATTCCTAGTAATTGACCCAAGACAAATGAAAACAAATGTCCACACAAAGGTTGTATTCAAATATTATGGCATTATTCTTAATAACCAGAACTTGAAAACAATTTATATGCCGATCAACTAATGAATGCATAAACAAAATATGTATATTCATGCCACAAAACTTTTGCAATAAAAAAAGAAGTGCCGATACATGCTATAACATAGATGAATCTCAAAAACATTATGCTAAATTAGAGAAGCCAGATGCAAAAGCCCACATATCACATGACTCAATTTAATGGAAGTCCAGAGGGGTCCATCCCTGGAGTCAGCAAGTAGCTAGTGAGATGTGGGTGGGACTAGGGATTATACACACAGTCAAGAAGAATTTGGGGGGAGTAATAATGGAGATATGGTAAAATTTGATTTTGGTAATGGTTGCACAACTCTTTAATTTTATTAAAAATAAGTGCCTTAGAAAATTAAAATGTTGAATTTTATAATACATATGTTAAAACATATATATAGTACCTCAATAAGTGTTTCAAAAATTTTTGTAACAAGTTAACCTAAGTATGTTTAAGTACCAAAAAATAAATAAAATGATAGGACATACACTACATTTTGTCCATCGAGAAGAATACACCACGCAAAAGCCTTAAGAAAACACAGTGCATCTGTGAGATGCATGATTTACTTTATCTTCCGTGTAAAAATTAATTAGAAACATACTCTAGCAGACCTATTTGACTACTTATAATGATGTTATTAAAATGGCAAACTAGTTTTTCTCTATTTATTAGAAGAGAAATTGCTTATAATATTGTGCTTAAAATAAGTCATTCCAAATATTTCAAATCTGTTGTGGTTTTGACATTATTTCCCTCAAGTGTTTAATTTCTTCTGAGAGTTTAATTGCTAATATAATAATTTTAAATATAGTGAGATACTTTATATAGCATATAATTAAAGTATATAAATTGTGAACTGAATTTCACATAGCCAGAATTACCATAACACTACATATACTCTTTTATATTTTGTAAATTTACAACTTACAAAACACTTATACAATTTACTGATCACTTACTTTGCATCAGAAAAAATTCTAGTCTTTGAAAATTCATTAAAAATAAAATAAATAATAATGTATGAATTTGTGAAGCCTACATTCTAGTAGATTTACTTCATGTTCTTTTCAAAAGCTACCCATTAGAATTTGTTGTCTTAAATGGTCAATTGATGAAATGATGCAGTTTTTAAAATAAATTTTTTTGCCTCATTTCTTTAATCAGAACCGCATGCAAATCTGTTTCTACTGTATGATTATTATTTTTTAAAGCGTTAAATTCAATGCCACGTAGGTCACTAAGAAGACATTTGTGGAAAAATCACATGTGCATTTTTGTCAGTCTCATAACAAGGTGTATTAGTCTGTTTTCACACTGCTAATAAAGACTACCCAAGACTGGGTAATTTATAAAGGAGAGAGGTTTAATGGACTCACAGTTCCACGTGGCTGGGGAAGTCTCACCATCATGGTGGAAGGCAAAAGAGGAGCAAAGGCACATCTTACACGGCAGCAGGCAAGAGAGTGTGTGCAGGGCAACTGCCCTTTATAAAACCATCAGATCTTGTGAGACTTACTCACAAGCAAGAGAACAGCATAGAAAAAACCCACCCTCATGATTCAATTACCTCCCCCAGGACCCCTGCCACGACACATGGGGATTATGGGAGATACAACTCAAGATGAGATTTGGATGGGGACACAGCCAAATCACATCACAAGGGTTCACAGGATATTACTATCTAATTTCTGGTGAGTTGAGGACACGTTTTTTCAATCTCTGTGAGGGATCTTTATATGAACTCCATGAGTTTATTTGATGTTTGCCATATATGTGAATTTAAGGCTCTGTAGCCTAGAGTCTTTCAAACAGAAGTATGACTATGTCACTTCAAGTGTGACAGACATTAGGGACATGACAATGCTGTGTCCTAAGACACAAAAGCTGTCCTTTAAAGTTATAGGATACAGTATAATGGGACTAAGGATTTCTATGAAGATGGAGAAGTGAGCACTTCTGGAAAAACCTGGAGTCACTAGTGAGATTGAGGGATGGCAGGCAAGGGGAGAATATCTAGAATTCCTTAAAAGAAATCCTTGAGTCATCAAGAAAGGACAATTAACCAACAACAGTGGAGAAATATGTTAGCAGATGGGGCAGCAGAAATATACACATAGGCAGAAAGTGATGAGCAGTCCATGAAAAATAGATCATTAACATCAAGTCTCTAAACAAGTTGTTAAACTGCAAGAGTTTAACAAACAAAAAATTGGTAAAAAAAATTAGCAACAAAGTAGTGTATGCATGAATATGATAGAAGATGTTCATGATTGTCTAGCTCTATAACAATTTTTATTTGCTACTAAAGAATGTGGCCTTTGTAAACTTAAAATAAAAGTTCATATTTTGTTTCCAAATAGCTGAAAATAATATTTAATACCAAAAGTAATTTTAACTAGACCATTTAATTATTATCTTTACTCAACTGCTTATTTTACCATTAAAAGAATAGCAAAATCAAGCCAATCTCCAGAATTTTGAATAAGCAGGCTTTTTTTCTGGAAAAGAAATTGTAAAGTCCTGTTTCTCAGAGCTGTTAGAGTAACTATTACACTACATCCTCATAACACAGAGCACATACTTTAAAACGTTACTGCTATTTTAGTAGATGGAAATATTACCACTGTGTTGTTTTAGTATTATCTCCTCGATGATCATAAATGAAAGCTTTTCCATATGGTATTAGCCATATGACTTTCCTCCATGTTTGACATCTCTGTTCATATTCTCTACTAGTTATTCACTTGGAGTCTTAATGGTTTTTATTCCATTTGTGAGATGTTGTTTACACCCATGTTTTGGAAAGGGGTGTAAAGTTTGAATGAACGCTTCGTGTTTTCAGTTTATTAATCATTCCCCCAAATTTATGTCAGTTTGTTTGACTTTGAATTTTACTGTTTTGCAAACTACCCAAAGTTTATTTTAACTGCGCAGTAGATATGGAGAGACAGTAGAGCATGATGGTTAAGAAAGTGTATTCTACATGGGACAGTAAAATCCTCTCCACCCTTTACCTTTGACCCAGGCCCTCTACTTCTAATTAGGGGCAGGAAAACAGCTAGAAAATCAGGGAGAAGGCAAACTATTCCCCAAGCCACTACAAATACCATTTCTGACATCTTTTCAGCTGCACGACTGTATTAGTCTGTTTTCAAATTGCTGATAAAGACATACCAGAGACTGGGTAATTTATAAAGAAAAAGAGGTTTAATGGACCCAGTTCCATGTGTCTGGGGAGGCCTCAGAATCATGGCAGAAGGTGAAAGGCACGCCTTGCATGATGGCAGGCAAAAAGGGAGTGAGAACCAAGGGAAAGGGGCTTCCCCTTATAAAACCAACAGATCTCATGAGACTTATTCACTACCATGAGAACAGTATGGGGGAAACCACCACGTGATTCAATATCTCCCATCAGGTCCCTCCCACAACACGTGGGAATTATGGGAGCTACAATTCAAGATGAGATTTGGGTGGGGACACAGCCAAACCATAGAAAAGATTTTGTCCTAGAACTAGATGTGAATAGAAATTTTAATTCACAATCAAGTTTGCAGCGTGATTATTACACAGCATTGAACTGCATAATTACTGAACTAAAACTGTGTTTGCAATGCACAGGTCACCATGCCATGGGATACTATTCAGCACTGAAAACTGATGAGCCTGCAGTGGTATAGATGATTCTCACATGAAAGAAACTGTGGAGTCCCAATTAGGGAAGAGGACTCAGGCTGGAGGGACCAAGAGAAAGCAAAAAGAGAAAGCAGGTAACCTAGAAGTCTGCCTTTCTTCCTAGTCCAGGACACATAGCTCTCCTGTGCAAATAACTCACAAACTTTCTGTGCTCAGCCATCACCAGACCCTTGGCTGGCAGAAAATGACAAGTTAGCTTACTACAACCTTGGTGTAATCAGTACTACACAAAGCCCTCTTCAGCACACAGCAGAAGTACCATCCTATAAAACCTCACAGCAAACCTTTGTCTCTTTGCACTTAGATCCTCTCTTGCCAACTTCCCCATTGCTCCCTTGCAACATATTTCCCTATGTTCTCTAATAATCTGCCTTTCTTTAGTTACAACTATCTTGGTAAATTCTACTTATTCCCAAACCACTGGCCCTAAAGTAGTTTCTGATGGCCTGCAGCAGAAGCCAGATTCCAAAATCTACACACTGTATGACTATAGCTACAGAAGATACCCTGGCAAAGGCCAAATTATGGAGCTGAGAAACCAAACAGTGATTATCACCGGCTGGGAGTGGAGGAAGAAGTGGCCTGCAAAGATGTAAGATGAAAATTTGGGGTGGTGATGAAACTGTTCTGTATTTTGGTCTTGGTAGTGGTTAGGTGACTCCACACATTTTTTTAAGGTTAACAGAATGGTATACTACAAAGCATGACTTTCACCACAGGTAAATTATACCTCAATTAAAAAAAGAAAAAGAAGTTTGGTAGAGTTATGCAAGATAAAAATTGATATGACCAGTGAGGAAAAGAAAAAACAATAGTCTCTGACATTCAGAAGCTGGCTTGGCCCACAAAGCCATTCTTCTATTAAACATAAAAAGTGTCACAGAATAATAAGTTCAGACATGGCTACTCTAAGACTCTAATAATATTAGACAAAGTAAAACTACTGCATTAATTTTAAGAACAAGATCACTGTGCTACCCACAATACTAACCGTTCCTCTCTACAGCTCATTTAAGTGACTGCTACTACTTTACCAGTTACGTTTAGCCTCACTCCATTCTGCCTTCTTATAGATAAGGTTTATAATTGAGATAACCAATCAAAAGCTTTGAGAGCCACAGACAACCACCCCTAGACGCTGCCATGGAGCCGGAGCTCACAAGTGCTCCCTGGGGCCTCTGCACCTGCCGGTCCGCATGCTTCCACTAGGGGTTTGAGCAGCAAGGCGACCGAAAGAGCGAGCCACCCCCGTCATATGTCCTGTGATAGGGATGAGGAAACTTTCCTGTTTCAATAGTACGCAGCTATGTTGTGGTAAAATACCATTTCACAATTCTACCTAAAGCTGAGATTAACAATAATAGAAAAGAATATTCAAAAGCAATTAAACAGCCTTAGCAAGCTCTATTTAGGTGTGAAATAGAAACATAAAACATAACAACTGGCCACAATATTCTTTTAACCTCTTACAATTTTTAGGTCTCTTATGATTTAAGTTAACTGTATAATGGAAGAAAAAATTATTTTTCCTCTCCCTTCTAGGTTCTCCCACTGAATCCCTGCAAATCAGATTAACATAGCACAGATTAGCAAGAGAAAAGCATACTAATTTTATTACCGTGTGCATCCCCAAAACGCATGGAAGAAACTTAATAGTCAGTAACTCAAAGGGTGGTTATCAGTGTCTCCAAATCTAACTTAGTAGGGGAAAGGAAAAGGGAGAAACAGTACTTGTGAAAAAGGGGATGAATTTCTGGAAAGATAAATGGGTCCTTAGAGTAGACAGTAGATATGAGAGTGCACGAAAATCTCTACGTGAGCATGGTGATGACTTCTCTTCTTCTAAAAATGAAAATGATAGTTGTTCCTAGGAAGAGGACCATTAATAAAATACCTAAGATTTCCTTAATATGAGTAATAAGATAAGGGATTTCCTGAACTCAAACACCTTCAGCTTAAAATAATTCTTGTGCCAAAGTTGCATGTTTTTGGGTGGCATATCCTGATCTCTTTCAACTGCCTGTCATTCGCTACCTTAAATTGGTAAATGTTTCTCAGACAGTAGTGTTATTCTGTGACCTGTAGCTCTCTTTGCTGTATGAATCACATCCCTGGGGACAGCTAAGAGACCTATGGGTCATTTATTCCAACAGTCATGTATTCCCTTCTTTTTCTATGATTTCTTATTGTCATTCAAAAGCATGTATTCAGTAGTAAGGTTTAGAAATAAGTAAAACACAAACACCTTCTTATTATTTAGGCCCATGTCTACATTGTTCAAAATAAGTAACAACAGCCAGGTGTGGTGGTGCATGTCTGTAGTCCCAGCTACTCAGCCAGCTGAGGGCACAGGATTGCTTGAGCCCAGGAGTTTGAGGCTGCAGTGAGCCGCTATCACACACCGCACTCCAGCCTGGGTGACAGAGCAAGACTTTATCTCTTAAAAACTGACAACAGGGCCGGGTGCGGTGGCTCACGCCTGTAATCCCAGCACTTTGGGAGATCGAGGCAGGCAGATCACGAGGTCAGGAGATCAAGACCATCCTGGCCAACATGGTGAAACCCCTTCTTTACTAAAAATACAAAAAAACCTTGCAGGGCGTGGTGGCAGGTGCCTGTAATCCCAGCTACTAGGGAGGTTGAGGCAGGAGAACCACTTGAACCCAGGAGGTGGAGGTTGCAGTGAGCCGAGATCACACCACTGCACTCCAGCCTGGCATCAGAGCGACACTCTGTCTCAAAAAACAACCACCACCACCAATCCCAATTTCTTGGTGGAAGTTACCAGATGTATTATATAGTCAGGGAAACTTGTAAATCACAAAAGATTAAATAAATTTAACATAAGTGAAATTATTTTGAAATGTCAAATTAAGAGTTATGATTACCAAAAATTTTAATGTTGATCTGAAAATACTGCAAACCCTTAGTCTAGTTAACACTAAATGCTTCCGCATGACAGGCTGCTGCTGACGTTGCCACAGCCTGCTTTCTCCTCAGTGTTTGCGAAGTTACACATGACAGCACAGAAGCTTTCTGTCAGGACCTTGGATTTTGTCCTGGGAGCGTTTCAGCATGTGGCATTGGCATCTCCTTTGTCCCTTTCCAATCCTCATCCCCAATCCCTCCTTCCATAATGAATAAAATGCCACCCTACCAGAACTACTGCAGGGAGTCATAGTAGCAACTCTTCCTCCAGGCACTGCAGGGTCTCATGAAAGTTTTATTGCTTTCTCTCTTTTTGACCCATGTGAGAAATAATCACTACCACAAATTTTTTTTAAAATTAAAAATGTAAAAAAAATTCAGAACAAAACAATAGAAATGTCCACAAATACAAAGCATTCTCCAGTTCCTTACCTCGTTATGCTAGCAAAACAGGAACTCTTTATTCTCCCTGTGAATGATAACTGATAAGACACACACACACCCCTAAGAAAACAAATGATTAGCACACTGCTGTGTGTACTGTCAGCCCACAACAAATAAGAAGCAATGATTCTACTCATTTTCTTGGCTGCATGTCTTGAGAAGCAAGGAAAGGGATATTTAATGATTGTTTTCAGTGTTCTTTTTGGAATCTCCATTACAAGCGGTTTGTGTAAAAAAAAAGAAACATGATCATGCTGTTCAGAAGTTCAAATTCAACACTTAGGAATACACTATCCACAATTTCGGAAAGAACATATTAATCCATCCCATATATATTTACTCCCTCTCCATATATAGAGTATAATATATATGGCATATATAACATGTATGTATTATATATTATATTATGAATACATATTATATATAGCATATATTTATAGTAAATATAGTAAATATTTACTATAATGTATACATTTAATAATGTGACAATATAACATAAAATCTTTGTATGTCTTCTTTTAATTCAATTCAATCTTCCTTAATTTCTTTATACTAATTCACAATTTTCTTGAATTATTAAGTGCATCCCTTAACCCAGAATTTTTAAAAAATCTTATTAAAAACATAGCTATTCAAAACAGGAGATGGTACTCTGTTGTGACCCCATTCTGACTGATAGCTGTTGAGATATTTCCTGTCTAACCTCAGCTGTCCTTCGCACAGTGTTCAATCCGTGTGGCATGTTTGGAAGAAGAGCAGACTCGCAGTACGATGCCAAAACTTCTGCCTCAGAATCATCGAGCTCCAAGGCATTTGTTTGCCTATAGGGTGGACAAAGCTCAACACAGCTCAACTGATTTTCCATGTTCTTAATAGGTGTAAGGTGGGTATCATTATATGAGAAATAATAACATACGATATGCTTCCAATAGGACCCTGAGGGTGAGTTAAAGTGGCAGGGCACTCATTACTGCCTTTAATGGGACATAAAGCCTGGACACCCTGAACACAATTTTATCAGGGAATAGGCAGCAAATTCATCTAGAATTCTCAAATCTGCCTCATCCTGAAATGTAGTTCCATGAAAGTGCAACTTTACACCCAATCAGTCTCATTGTATTTCCTTTTATGATCACAGGAATACATTTGATATTTCTAAATCATATTATGCTAAAATAAGATGTCCATACTAAAATGATAAAATAAATGAATCATCAGGTAGACACGTAGGAGAAAAAGAAAAGTAATTAAGTTTTGTTATTATATTTTCATTACCCTGCTTGGAGTCTCAATTTGGATACTAAACAAATCCTATCAAGTAAATATATATATTTACTCTTGCTGTTGCTATTAAAAATTGTTTTAACGCCCTAATGTTTATAGATACAGTATCGAATAAGAGAAATAAGTCTGCGTATTGCCTTCTGACAATTCATATTTATAATTCATTTATCAATAGAAATTGATTATAGGGTCATAAAACTCTGAAAAATACAATATTATATTTCTGTACAACAGTAATCATAATATTTGCTTCTGTCACGGGTTTTAATATTTCAGGCCCAGTTAGGTACAGTGAAATGTTTAGGAATAATTGTTCTTAGACATTTTACTGTACCTCATAAACCATGTCAACCGAGCCATGGTTGAAGATTGAATGGAATATTTCAATTAATAATTGACAGATTATTACAGTGACTCAAGAGAACTAGTCAAACAACAGTGACAATATATTTTCTCCTCTTAACTACCCCAACACCTAAAATATTCATTTCTAGGAAAATATACATACTAACACAACAGCATAACTAAAATTATTTTATATTAAAGCTTATTTTCCCATTAGAGTTACTTTGTTTTGAACTAACTGTGAAAATTGCACGGACAAGATTAACTTAGAGGATCTTTTGACACCATTATATGTAATCTTTTTTTTTTTTTAATTTAACTTTAAGTTCCAGGATACATGTGCAGAACGTGCAGGTTTGTTACATAGGTATACATGTGCCATGGTGGTTTGCTGCATCTAACTTAGAGGATTTTTAAATTAAAATCACATAGCTAAAATCTAGGTACAAAGACATGTAAATAACTTAATTTTCATTTTCCTGAGCATCAAGTATCAATTCTTTCTCAAATCAACTGTGGCATTTGTCAAGTAAGTCTCATAGTAAGGAAGAATGAATTCTGGCATATTGTCAACATTAAAAGAAAAAAAAGCAGTGGGAAAAATAGCCGTATTTTCGTATTTCCAAATGACCGCTTAAAATAACCTCAAATCTTTATTACATAAATTTTCCGATTCTCCTAGTCTCTTTGGCTTCATCTTTCTGTTTTAGGCCTTGTCAATACCATCAGTTTACCTTTGGGTAAGAGCTGTTCATCTGGGATGGTGTCTGGGTTATTGGATCCAGCACACACAGAGCAAACACAGTTGCAGTAGCTCTCCCAGGTAGCATGCACCAACACCAACAGCACAGAGAAGTCTGCCATGGCGTTGGTCTCCATGTGTGTCATCCCACACACTGTCGGCAGTCATAAACTCCACACAGCTCATCTATTCTCCAAAAGGTTGTTGGAACTACATTTTTCTTGCATAATCTAGAAGCATTCAAGTTTCTAGTACTTTAGTATAATTATAAAAACATAAATGAACAGTCAGAGTCTTTTTGAAGGCTTGGAAGAAAAAGAATCTATTAGAGATGAATGCTCACATAGATAAAATAATATTAAGAAAGTGTCTAGTATGAAATTCTGCTGTTAAAAATGGTGTTGGGGCCGGGTAGGGTGGCTCACGCCTTTAACCCCTGTGGGGGATTATTTTGTGGGGGCCAAGGTGAGCGGATTACTTGAAGTCAGGAGTTTGAGACCAGCCTGACCAACATGGTGAAACCCCGTCTCTACTAAAAATACAAAAATTACCTGGTGCTAGGCAACTGTAATCCCAGCTGCTCAGGAGGCTGAGGCAAGAGAATCACTTGACCCCAGGAGGTGGAGGTTGCAGTGAGCCGAGATCACGCCACTGCACTCCAGCCTGGGCAAGAGAGCTAGACCCTGTCTCAAAATATACATATAAAAAATACATACATATACATAAAAATAAAAAAGGTGTTAGAAGTAGCTTAAGGTAGAAAATAAATAGTATTAGACGCATTTTCTGAGACAAATGTAATTCAATTAGAATTGTCCACTATTTACATTCAAAGTCAATTTATAATCCTATTCAATAAGCTGGCCGTGGCCTTTGCCTTATGCTACAAAAATGTCATTAAGAATCAAATATAATCGACCCAAATTGTGTTAGCTCACTGCAAGTTTTATACCTTGGATTTTCATGCATGCTACAATGATAATAGCATCATTGTAGGTTAAAGCACTTCTGAATAAAATTTTTATTCAAAGTTTTAAAATTTTAAAATATTAAACTATATGAAACAATATGACTTATTAATAAGCCAATGATTTTATAGCATCTCCTAAGACCCCATCTGTGGCCCAACAGTGGACCTCCACAGTAGTACATAAATGTATGTCAACTGGTTGTTACATAAACATATTCTACACAAAAATGTCTTTTGTTTTTCCAAGTGTATACATTCTGTAACTCATCATTTGCCATGTATTTGTTCAATCTTATTACTTAGAGCTTTAAAATATATTAACACAACTAAATTGTATGTAGTTAGAAAAGGAGGACATTAGGAAAAATGTATGTAATGAGTGAAGTCTTAGTCTTACAGAACAAGACAAACACTTCAGCGAGGCAAATTTACAAACGAGCTACAAACTGATCAACGTGGCTCAAGAGGCGGTTCCTCAGAGCTCCTGAGACAGGGCATCCTCATCATAGCCACCACAGGCAGCTGACTGCTGCTCCACTCCTGAGTTCCCCTCTTGTTTTTCTTTTTTTCTGGACACAATTGCTTCTTCTCTTTAATAATGGCTTCCCTCTGCCCCATATTTTCTGTTTGCCTGTGGCTTTGACTTGCTTTGGTGCCAGCTCTGTGTTAGTTTCACACTCACCAATAATTAATAACTTTTTCAGAGTCTTTTTGTTCAAATTTTCCAAAGAAAGTATATAAACAGCTCAGCCCTTGGATCAGTTTACCTTGACACAAAAATCCATTGCAGGTCCAAACAGCTAAGGTTAGGGAGGCCAGGTCAAATAGCACATTCCTCTCCACCTAGATCCACTTATTGTAGGGGATTGTAGGCTGTGGACAATATTTTAAAAATGAGACACAAGCTATGCTAATACCCCACAGTGTACATCCTACAATAGAAAAACAGCTAGTTAAATGTAGATAATTCATTTAAAAATGCTGAAGATCATTATTATAAGAAAAGCAATAATTAATGAAACTTGAGGGTTGAATTTCTACTATATAAATAGCATAGTAGTTTTTCTTGAAGTGTAATGATCTGGATCCAGGTTACTGCTGCACAAATGGAGAGGAAGTGAAATATACTAGAAATAGATGTGGCTAGATACAGATATAGACACATATGCGTATGCACATTCTCTCCCAATATATACAGTTGATAGAGGTGAGAGAAAATGTTCACTAATATGTGTATGAATTTATTTTTGGTTAAAAACGAATTTGGATACTATATTTTCATCTGATTTCTATTTTACAAGGCCCATAATGTAAGTATTTTTATCTCACTACTGTTGGATATTCCCTGAGAAAGAGACACGTGACATGTGAGAAATAGCACATTTGCAAATGGATGTTTTTTGAAAAATATCAATGTTCTAATCTCTCTAGAATTAGAACATTGTTAAAAAAATATATTTTGGCAATAATGAAGTAATTAGTCATCTTTGGGGTACAAGATCACAATCACAAGAAAGCAACTTTATGGAAAAGGCGGTGGATGGTGTGTGATTGCTCTACCTGCACCACTTCAATCAATACCAGAACAGCTCTGGAGGCAGGTACAACTGTCATTATCTAAATTTTAGAAAAGAAACCTAAATAGACAAAAGTTTTTTCCCAAGGATACATTGCTAGTAAATTAAATGGTGGAAGCAAGATTCAAAACCAGTTTTAATTTCAGAGCAAGCCATTATTGGTCTCTGACTTTAAATTCCAGATAAATGGAAATAAGCACATGTTATGGATATTCTAGCAATTTTGCAGAGTAACTCTAATGACGCCTGTATCCTCTGTGTTATTATAGTGAAATACTCTACAGATGCTCAGTATAAAGATATTGCAATAAAGAGTTGTATGGATTTTAAAATATTTTACAAGATTTTGGAGACAACATTTTAAAAATCATTGAAAATATTGGGTCATTTTGTTTTCATAGTCATGCTTCCCCTAAAGAAATCCTTTAGTTAGAAGATAAATTAGGAGGCACATTGTTTAGAAGTAAACATAGAACGATGGATTTAACAGTCTGCCTAATTATCTTATTTCTTCTTCTTTTTTTGTCTCTGTTTGTGGATGTGCATTTTTTATGTGACTAAGGATATCTAGAGAGTGGAACGGTAATGAGAGGTAGAACAAATAGGTAGAATCATTATGTCTGCATTATAACCCATACATCACTGATGTAGTATGGGAAAATACACTTCTAATTGTGGTCCTTGGTCCTAGGACCAAACTCATAATCAAAACCACTTAGATAAAAGGTATCCACTCAGAGTAAGGTGGTAGTTTAAGAGAAAATGGGATTTGGGGGATGCTGGAAGTCGGAGAGCAAAGACAATGTTGAAAAACACGTGGTCTCTGACTTCCCTTTCTCTCCAAGAACCGAAAGGGGGCTGCTGATGCTGCGGTTAGTTTACCAAGCAGGGAAGGCCAGTGTTGGTGAGCACGCACTTCAACTGAGTGTGAGTGTCGCCTCCCTGCATGGAGAGTAGCTGCATCCCACAGGCACTAGGAAATGCAAATGCCAAAACCAACACCAGAACAACAGCCCTCTCAAAAATGCTTTATTCGCTTCTACTCTGATCCTTTTGAGGGAGGAGAATAGGGCCTGGGGGCAGGAAACCTAAGGAGTTCACAGAACTAAATCAAGCTCTATGACCAAGTAAATAACTTTCAACTCTACTTCAGCCATGCCAGGAAACATCTTCATTTGCATAGGGTGTACACCAAGGAAATAACTTCATAATCTCGCTTCACCTCTGCATTTACATACAGCCTACACCAAGTCTCCAATGGGAAACCTCTAGAGGGTATTTAAACGCCAGGAAATTCTGAACATGCCCTTGAGCTGCTTGCTCGGTCCCCTCCCACCCTGCTGTCGTGTACTTTCATTTTCAATAAATCTCTGCTTTTGTTACTTCATTCTTTCCTTGATTTGTTTGTGCACTTTGTCCAACTGTGTTCAAAACGTCAAGAACCTGGACACCCTCTACCAGTAACAGTTTCATTTAAGGAAAGTTTCTGTACTCTTGGCTCCATAAATCAGAAACTTACTTTAATCTTAGAATGAGTATAGGTGATATCTTCCTACCCATTCCTAACCTACTTAGGAACTGTGCTTTGGAAGGTGACAAAAAGCCTCACCAAACCTCAGAAAGAAGAGGCCTGCTTGGCAGCATTACAATCAATAGTATTTATAAAAAGCTATCATGAGGTCGGGTGTGGTGGCTCACACCTGTAATCCCAGCACTTTTGGAGGCCGAGGTAGGCGGATCACGAGGTCAAGAGATGGAGACCATTCTGGTCAACATGGTGAAACCCATCTCTACTAAAAATATAGAAATTCGCTGGGCATGGTGGTGCTTGCCTGTAGTTCCAGCTACTCAGGAGGCTGAGGCAGGAGAATCACTTGAACCCGAGAGGCAAAGGTTGAGATGAGCCGAAATCATGCCACTGCACTCCAGCCTGGGCGACAGAGCAAGACTCTATCTCCAAAAAAAAAAAAAAGCGACCATGAAAACAATAGTGACAGAGAGGAGAGGCAATGCCATTAAATGAGACCAGGGGAAGCATTATTTGTGGTTCTAGACAGACTGTGACATAAGTTGTTTGCTCAGACAAAGCCCATCAGAGTCAAATACTTTCAGATTAATACCTTCATAAGTTATTACAGCATGGGTGGCATGCGATGTTTAGGCTCACCTATTTAATCATAAAAAGTGTCTATGCATACCAACTAATTAACTAATTAAAACTATGTAAGTTGAAGAAATATTTTTATATTAAATCTATTAATCTACTGATAATTCTATTTGTATTTAATGGTCAAAAATCATAATATTATAATTCGTTATTTTATGCACAAAAACGTGGAGTAGAGTCTAAATAGTGGTAGAATGGATGACAAATATATTAATACAACACATGAATCAATATGTTCTCAGGAACCTCCTAGTCCCTATATTCACAAAACTCACAAAAGAGAAAGACAAAAAGCAAAATTTACTTAGAGAATGCTGAGCAGTCAAAGCTCCGTATTTGTATAGGTCCCATCTAGTAAAGTTGTACTAGCATTCCAAAAGTATGGTAGCTGAGTAGAGGAAAATGTTAACACCACAGCAATGCAGTCAGCCATAACCATGACCTGGAAAACTCTAAAACAAATGGCTCAAATTCCTACGTTTCTGAAAAAGGATACATTGTTAAGAAAAAAGTAATTAGTCTCTGTTGAAGTGAACAGTTAATGTATTTTGTTAACAATTATTTTAAAAATGGAATACTCAAAATCTTACAGGCTTCTTGAGAGGCTGAACTATACAATACATAAATTAAAAAATAAAATAAGCAGATTTCTCTGCTTTATATTTTGACCTCTTCTGTGTGTACTTTTAAATTTTCTGAACCTAAGCATGCTTTTAAAATCAATTAAACATTTTATATAAACTGATAAGTAAACACATCCAACAGTGGAAGTTGGAAGACAATGAAAATATTTACCTTGGATATGAGAAGGCCATCAGGGAGAAATGTACTATGGAAATATTTTTAAAACTCAGGAACAAATTGTGTCTCCCACATCAGAAATACTAAGTCACATGGTCTGAAGGAAATCCTGCAACTTTAAATAATTGATTTGAAAAATTACCCACCAATACCTTATAATATCAGAATGTTGAGTAAGAAACATTCATATCAACCCCTATCTGAATACTGAGAAAATGACTGTCACATAATCGACAGTGGTGAGGACTGAAAGCAAAGGAACATTCTGAGCTTCACCAGCACCAAGCCTAGACACAAGAAAAAAGTGATGCCACCCTGGAACCATTAAAATAATCTCTACATATAAGGACAAGTTCGTGTCTTATAAATTCAGAGGGAAAGTGTGTAACTGTAAGAGATTTGCTGAACTAAAAAGGAAAATGTCTTCATAAACAACTGCTCTGTGGCTGCAAAATAAAATAAAATATGGGCCCTTCAAAAAGTATGCACACTCCCCTCAAGCTGAGCTGAGGAGAGGATACAAAGATCTTCTAGCAGCCACATGAGTAACCCGGCCCCAGAGCAAAGACCACCAAATGTTAGAAGTTCGTGTCTCCCCCTTTTTTTTTTTTTTCGTCTTTCTCCAATCAACCAAAACACACGCAATTAGTTTATAAGCTTCACATCCTTACCCACAGCTGGCAAAAAAATACGAGTCAACAAACAAAAATAATTGAAGCAAAACACAAAAACTGTTGGATCAAATGAGGAAAAGCTCATTTTGGGAACAGAAGAGAACATCACCAAATCTGAAATGGTGCTCGTAGAATACAGTCAAATGAATACTCATTCATAAAGTGAGGACAGAATGATGTAGTTCGGAATAATGAGAAAATGAGAATAACCTGTTGGGATCATCCAAGTAAAAATTCGATGGAAGAACCAGAAGGTGAAGTCCAGGAATTGTCTCGGAAATTAGAAAAAAAAAAAAAGATGTAAGTGGATAATTTTTTTAAAATATCCCAATCTTGAGTTTAAAAGAGGTTTGGGCAGGAAAAAAAAAAAATGCCTTGTGAATCATGCACATTGGGTGTTAATTGAAGCCAGGACCACAGAAGAGACTGACTAGAGGGAGAGGGAATAATTTCAGAAAAAAGCGCCCAAACCCAGGCTTTCCAGAACTCCAAATGTTGGTGGCCTAGAGAAAGAAAATTAACCCACAAAGCAGGCAGAGAAGGATGAGCTGGAAAGGTCAGGGTTACAGGGAGGCTGACTCGTCTCCCAGGTCACCAAAGGAGAATGGCCAACAGCAGAAAATGATGAAGACGCGTTACATAGGAGCAAACCGAAAAAACACTGCAGGCTGGAGGTAATTACCGAATTAAACGAAAACTGGGTTTGGTGACGTGTTGGATTAAAAGTTAGATCTTAGTGGGTACAGACTGAGTAAACAGAAATAATGAGAAGAGGCAATACCAGGAAAGAGGCAGAATACTTCTTCAACCTGATAACAAACAAAAAAAACTCTTTTATTTAAAACCCGAGCCTAGAATGTTCTTAAAGTGAAATACGAAGTATGCCTAGTATATCTAAAGAACATCCGTAACATATATCACTGCTTTATTGGGGAATATGTATTATTTCAGTATAAAGAGAAAACTATTTTATTTTTCCCAGTAAATACTAGAAAGAGTGTTCTGTCTTCCAAGCACTTTCCCTGCTGTGTGATTTCCCGAGTACAGTGATCTACCATGGGGCTTCCAGCTCTGGACCAGCCCGACGTCTCAAGCTCCAGGACCTTCCGTGGCCTCCACTGGCCGGCTGGCCCCTCAGGCTGCAACAGGGCGAGTCTTCGCTCTCCTCCCCTGCACATCTGGGTCGCACTGCGCACTCCACCCTCTAACAGCGAGCGACGTTCCCCTGAGACAGCATCACCACCCTCGAATCAGGGGAGATGGGGGACGGTGCAGGCACCCCACGTCCTTCTGGTGGTTCTATTATATATATATATATATATAATGCTGGATGGCTTTACCGTAATGTTACAGCGACTGAGAATTAATTCCAAGAGAAATAAAAGTTCTACGGTGCTCACTAGTGTCTGAACTTAAGTTTCTCCATTCATGTTGCTACC
>NW_016824749.1:666336-719637 GCF_001698545.2 Rhinopithecus bieti | reverse complement strand
TTTTTTAAGACGGTGTCTGGCTCTGCCTCCCAGGTCTGGAGTAAGTGGTGTGATCTCGGCTCACTGCAAGCTCCGCCCCCCGGGTTCCCGCCATTCTCCTGCCTCAGCCTCCCAAGGAGCTGGGACCACAGGCGCCGTCACCTCGCCTGGCTAATTTTTTTGTATTTTTAGAAGAGACGGGGTTTCACCGTGTTAGCCGGGATGGTCTCCATCTCCTGACCTCGTGATCCGCTGCCTCGGCCTCCCAAAGCGCTGGGATTCCAGGCGTAAGCCGCCGCGCCCGGTGGTTGTTTTTCACTCCACTCGCGGTGAGCTGAGGAGACCGAGCAGCCTCCCTCCCTGTTACTTCCCCAGAACGGAAACATGTTCTTACCCGTCTGTGTATTGAGGAGTCGGGATGGTGCGGAGTGAGCACTTCCGCCGTCGCTGGTGGACGCACCTCAGCCGCTCCACCCGGAAGAGACTGACCTGGTTCCCCGGATCTGCGCTCAGTTCCAGCGGTGGCCTGAGTGGGGCGCTAGCACGAGGCACCCGGATCCCTCTTGCCCCACGTGTGTTCCCCGTCGTCATTTAACACCGTTGCTTGAGTTGCGTGCAGTGGAATCAACTGCAAACAGAGAAAGTTAGCATATGTGTGTTTAAAGAAAAAAGACCCTTTCATAGATGAGGGTTCGGTTTTGAAAATTCACACGCTCCAAATTTAAAACTTCTAAAACGAATACCAGAGTTCAGTAAAAGGTTATGCGAAGAACATACAGAAACAAAACCCACCATTGGTCAAGGTGTACTAAGTTGGATATCATCAGATGTAGCTGTTAACGGTGCAAATTAATCTTAATATTTTGAAAATTGTACAGAGCAAGCATATCAAGAGCCTTAAAATGTTCACATCCCTTGATCCACTGATTTTATGTCAAGGAATTCATTCTAAAAAATATTTCTAAAAACTAGGTAAGAATTTACATTTTAAAATTATTCTTGGCTGGGCGTGGTGCCTCACGCCTATGAGGCACTTTGGGAGACTGAGGCAGGCAGATCACAAAGTCAGGAGATCGAGACCATCGTGGCTAACACGGTGAAACCCCGTCTCTACTAAAAAATAAAATAAAATAAAATAAAATAAAATAAAATAAAAACACAAAAAACGAGCCGGGCGCAGTGGCGGGCTCCTGTAGTCCCAGCTACTTGGGAGGCTGAGGCGGGAGAATGGCGTGAACCCGGGAGGCGGAGCTTGCAGTGAGCTGAGATCTGGCCACTGCACTCCAGCCTGGGTGACATAGCGAGACTCCGTCTCAAAAAACAAACAAACAAACAAACAAAACAATTATTCTTAAAGATATATTTAACATTGATAAAAAATGAAAATGACAGTATCTCAATTGTTAAAGAAAATGTGGCATTTTCTAACAATGCACTATTACACAGTCAGCAGATACTGTGTTTATAGGTTCCTCTCACAATATAGAAAAATACTTCTGTTTATGTTAGATGAAAAAGCAGGAATTAATTTGTATGTAAGCCTGACCACATGTAACATGTAAAATGAGGTCCTGTCCATCTTAAGATAGTTGAGGTCAAATACATTTCAAATACCCAGAATATCCCAAAGTTCTAGCCCTAATGTTATAAAGAACATGCTCAGAGATGATAAAACTAGTCCACAAGGTAGAAGTGACAGAAACCCTGAAGTTTAGAGTTATCATCTTACATTGGACATATTTTATATAGGAGTTACCAGAAAGAATAAGTAAATTCTCTGAGATTACATCTGAGGGAGAAGAGTTAAGTATTCAAGACAGCAAATTTAACAAGAAATGTTGAAATGTAAATTATTCATTTTATAGCTGCATTCTATCAGGTTCTAGTTGTTAAATCTACCACTTATGTGTGTATAAAATTGCAAATGGAATGAAATATAGAAAAATATTAATAGAGGTTGTCATTAAGTAATAGATTGATGAATAACTTTCCTTCCTTACACTTTTTTGTATATTGAGTTTTTGTGGAAAATAGTATTAATTCTATAATTGAAAAAATTTTACTGAAAAATAAATTAACCCAAAGAGGGGTTGGGTGTGGTGGGTCACACCTGTAATCCCAGCACTTTGGGAGGCTGAGGCAGGTGGATCATTTGAGTATAGGAGTTGGAGAGCAGCCAACATGGTAAACATCCTCTCTACTAACAATACGAAAATTAGCTGGGTGTGGAGGTGCCCACATGTAGTCCCAGCTACTTGGGAGACTGAATCGCTTCAGCTGGGAGGGAAGGTGAAAGTTGCAGTGAGCTGAGATGGCGCCACTGCACTCCAGCGTGGGCAACAGAGTGAGACTCAAAAAAATAAGTAAATAAAATAACCCAAAAAGGTAGAAAAGTAATTCCAAGTTCATAATTCCCAGATTAACCTCTACTCCCAATGTTGGAACCAAGATTCCTTAATCAAATACTAGTCCTGGGACACAGTTATAAGCTTTGTGTAGCCTCTGAATCATTCAACAATCCAATCTTTTCATGCACCTCACTGATTTTGGCTAGGGAGATATTGCCATGGTTTTTGTCAAATGAATGGAATAAATTATGTAAACACAACATGCAAGAACAATATGGTGCATGCGTTAAGTATTCAATAAATGATGCCTGAAACCAGATACAAAACTCATTATTTTTTGAGGACCTGTTGCTTATCCATAGAATAAAGATGAAGTGGTGTTTCTAAAATAAATAAGGTATGCTAAGTAACTACCCATCATCTCACTAATTAGAGCTGAATGAGTCATGAATGTTGAATATTCATTCCATAAACACAGAAACCTGTGACAGACCCACAGTTCTTCAGAGTGCACCATTAGAAAAAGGCTCATTCAATTGAAATTTTTAATTGGAAGAAGAGATGGATTCCCGCTTTATTGTTTATCCTTGTCTACACATATTTCTGCTTCAGACTGACTCTGTCAATTACATTCTTCTATTATTCACTGCATACAGGCTGGGTGCCCTCAATTGCTGTAAACGTTGGCCTCAGGCTTGCTTATTGCGCTATAAATTTGGCAGGAGAGCTAATGGGAAAGGTGCAGTCATTTGCTGTTTGAATTCAATTTTCATGCACCAGGCTTTTTTCCCCCAACTCCGAAAGTGCTCTGCTTGTGTCAGCAGTGCAAGTAATTAAAAGGTTCGGTGGTTAAATATTGCTACAAGTAGTTCAAAACTAAATCATCATTTTTAAAGACAGAAAGACAAATACAGATGAATGATAAATGCATGATTCATGGACCGATCTAGAACTACAAAAAAAGATGCTGACAGCCTTCTTCACTCCAGGAAGACAGGCGACTCCATTTAAGGGTGGTGGAAGCTCATAAAAGAGGAAGTGGTAATAGTGAGGCGCATTAGGGCATTCAAAGGCAGGTGCTCTATCAGAGGAAAAATCAATGTGAGCATTGCATTTGCAAACCAAAGTCAGGGTTATTGTTTCATTTGTCAAGGTTTTAGGCCACAGAGTAGAAACATTTAAATGAGTGATTTAAATCAAGCTAATCTTTTTAAGATTGTCCATTTATTCAAAACATTAAGCTTAATTGATGCTTCAAGACAGAGTACGTTTCCCTTTCCATCTTAGCTGTCTTAGCTCTCACCACTGCCTTCCTGCTGATTTCTTTTATTAGACTCCTCAAGTCCCATAACTGAAGCTAATGCATATTTCTACTATCACCATTAGGCTTATTAATTTGTGATAGCTCTAAACCACCACTACAGTTCCAAAAGGAGGAAGGAAAATACATGGCAAAAATGCAGGCAAGGCTTCATGGCTCCCATCTGTAATCTGGGCACTTTGGGAGGCCAAGGTGAGAGGATCACTTGAGGTGAGGAGTTTGAGATAAAACTGGACAACATAGTGAGACCCCATCTCTACAAAATATACATAATATAACATATATACTATATTAATATGTGGTACATTGTATTTTATGTTTTATTATATAAAACATTTGTATATTTTATATATTATTTTATATTTATGTGTATTATATATAAAACCTTTTTAATATTTAAAGAGAAGTTTATACCAAAATATTAATTCTCCTCTTTAGAAAAATAATCCCAGACACTTGTTATAATCTGGTTCCAAACATCATTGCACTGTTTCAAGCTTTTTAAAAAAGCTACTGTGATTTAAAAAGCAAGTAAACAGAAAATGATTATTTGTATCCATAGCTGCTGGACTTTCTTTCTGGTTGTTCCTCAGTGATGTACGGCACAGGGGACAGAGTCTGAGTCTTCATCAGGCAGAAAGGACAGTAACAACTGCACTCACTCCAGCTTTCTCCAGCGCTCGGGGGATTTGACACTCCCTAAAACACTTTTCTTTTTTAATTCAATTACCTTTCCCAAGTGGAACCTGCCCTGCTCTAAGTGCTTTTTCTAATGAATCCTGACAGTGATTTTCTTGTCCCTCCTATTTTGCAGATGAGAACACTGATTTTGGAAGCTTGGAATTAGTTTTTTTCACAGCTAGCAGGTAACACAATTGGAGTCAACATCAGTCTCCCATCCATAGGGTGATCGTGACAGTACCCATCTTCCCAGCTGTGAGATTAAACAAGTGAACACATGCCAAGCACTCAGAACGATGCCTGGCAGATTTAGCACTTTATAAATGACAATTATAACACGTAGGTGGTTCTGCTAAGTTCCAAGAGAGAAAATTTAACAATGTATTAGAATGTCTTAAAACAGTATTTCCTACAGCCCTGGTAATGAACCACCCACAGCAGAATAATCTGCATGCTTAATAAAAAGAAAAATTTCTGGACCCTATCCTAAACATCTTAATTAAAAACTCAATAAATGGAGCCTAGAAATCTCCATTTTCAATTACCACCTTACTGGATTTTTGAGCATACCAAGTTTTGAGAGATGTTTTACATCCTACTCAGGTCTATTTGCATAATTTATAATAGGACTGTGCAAGGTAAGGTGTAAATAATTCAAATGGTAAGGATCGTAGAAATGAAGAAAATCAAAATTTAAGTTTGTTTCCTAGTCCATTATTTGGATTTTTATGACATTGTTAAGTCAGACACTGAGGCAATGAGAAATATGGCCAAGATTCCTACTTCTTATTTTACTATGGTTAGCAGTTTCATATTTAAATACATGCTGTAACAGCGGAGCATGGAGAAAACATTACTGTAGCCACAGCTTTCCCACATTCACCAGTAGGCAAGAACTCCCAGACTCCCAATCACCGTTTCTCCTAACCTCTCCTAACTGGGCAAACTTGGCTAACAGGAAAGAACCAGGATATACTGCAGCAACTGGCTTGTAAAAAGCAGTAAGGGTGCAAGCACCAAGACAGAATTAAGGGGAGGAACAAGCATATCCTCAGCAGCCATCAGCATCTTCCCTAATCTTTGGTGCAAGGGAACACAAGTAATAGGTCATACGTGTCTCCTCCCTCAGTCACTCCCTTCTCTTCACAGTTTCATCTGTTTCTCTACCTTACATGCACCACAGCCAGTTGAAAATATTATTTAATAAAAAGACTGCAAATCAAAATGTCTAATTGTTTTATTTAAATAAGAAAATATGCATTAATAAATTTATTAGTTTTGTATCTGTTATCCTGTTATTTTAGATATCTATTCATCAGTCACTTGTCAGCTAAAATAGTCTCCTTTAATCAAGTTTTAATATTCAAAACGCATGTGCCACTCTTTAAAAAGCATGACAGGCACATCATTTACTGTGGGTTCAAAGTCATAGATTAATTGTCACCTAATCATGCAAAATCTCCCACAAGTTGTCAAACTGAAGTTTTCTGGTGTAAATGCAAAATGTCAAAACATAGCCAATAAAATACTTTGTTTCAATGTGGCCTTGTGCTTTAGATTATAACATTTATTTTAGAAATAATAACTTCTGCTTCATGTGCATAAAATCCGTGAAAAAAACAAATGACATAACACTCATATTCAATTGCATCGATGTTGAGAAGGCACTTAGTTTGCATACAAATGTGTTTTAGATGTTGGGAGAATGTGATGTCAGAGTTCTCCATGCTTTGTGTCACAGATATTCCTGGCATGCCTTACCCCTCACTGTATTCATTAATGCCATCAGCAGAGGCTCTCTCTACTCATGGACATGGGACATGAAGTTTGAAACCATGACGTATGCCAAGTGACTTTCAGCTATTGGGCCAAACCCAGTAACTCAAGGTGTAACTACTTCATTTAACAGCCTAATCTCAAGACACTCTACAAGTACCACAGATGTTTGAACAAAATGCAAAAGGAAAGTACAAGGATTACGATTTTGCACATGAGACAACTAAGTCCCCAAATACTTGATACTTCCCCGAGTAATGAAGAATATCCTGGACCCAGATCCATCAAAGGATAAGATCCATCAACATCATACTCTTATTTCCATGATTTGAGGAGGCTGAAAATTCCATTCACTTCTGTTGGGCACAATGGTGAGTGCAGCTGTGAAGCAGAGGCAGTGGCACTTCCCGTTTTGGATGTTAGCTGTGAATTCCTCTGAATTGTGCGGGCTGTTCCTGATCTAACTCAGCCACTGCATGGGGTAAGCACGGGGCACCTGCTGGAGCTCTGGTCATTCCTGAGGCCGCATGTCTTTCATCCCTCCTTGGCTCTCTTCCCACAGATGACATCTCAGTAAACAAAGAATTTAGTGAGCAATTAATAATTGAAGTTTGAAATTCCTTACAGAAAAATCTATTAACCAAAGAAAATATTATAATTAATGACAGGAGCAGGGACCCTTCTTGGAAATATGGATGGAAATAAAGTATGGAAATAAAATAAAATATTGAGCTCCTTCGAAGGAAAATCCAGGTACCTAGGTAGCCCTGAGAAAGTAAACTTGATCGGCAAGGTTATTTTATTTAGCAGTAAAATTATTTGTTTTATTATTTAACAGTTTGTTTAACAATACTTAACATTAACATTTAACAATATTCAACCATAAAATTGGCTTAAAGCAATAGCCAGGAAGGTAAAGTCAAAGGATATCTGGTTCATTATAGGAGCTAAAGAGAACATCTGAACATATATTTGAGTTATTTTTGAGAAACCCAAATCCCCACCAAATGGATCTGCTGGGACAGACACACCAGATAAGGGGGAGCTGAGGAGTGAACTCTGACCACTGTTCTTCGTTCTAAATTTCTTCCTGAGTGGCCTGCAGGGAGTCACACCCATGAGCCAGCGCTAACATTCTTTTCTGCGGATCCCAAATATTTAGGCAAAGCTTTGCCTTCTTAACCAACTGCAACTCAGAAAAGATTTGAATCTGTCGATGACCCGTGGGCCTCCACTTTGAGATGTCCGGCCTGTTTAGGTCACATCAATGTATATCCTTCATGTACTGAGTGATGACGTTGCTTGTAACCTCTGCCTCCCTGCCTTTAAAGCCCTTAGCTGCAAGCAACTGGGGAGTTGGAGTCTTAGGAATGAGTGGCCCAAATCTCCTTGCCTGGTGCCCTGTAATAAACGCCTCACTTTCTCTTGCTGCAATCTCAATGTCAGTGTTTGCTTTCGCTGGGTCTAGTAGGCAGTCTCACGATCGGTTCAGTAACATTAATAGTAGATATTTTTATGTATTTTATTTTTGGAAATGAGTCTCAAAGTTGGCCACCAATATCAAAGTCCTCAACATCAACACTAAATGTCAGGGTTGATTGTATATTTATGCTTACCTTAATATGCAGTCTTTTAGATGTGTAAACTTCCAAAGTCGTTATGCAAAGAAAATGCATAACGACTATGACAATCCTAACATCACGAGCTAACATTTTGATGAATTACCGTGCTCCACACATTTCATGTGTATAACATAATTCACAAATTACATTTGTAAATTAATCCTATGAATAGTCTTACAAGGGAGATACTATTTATTCCTTTTTTACAAATGAGAAACTAAGGCATGGAGAGATTAAATAACGGAAATTATCTCTTCAATCTCCATCATTTTTTAAAATTAACTTTTTTTTCTGTCCACACAGAGCATCTTTTCTCAATGATTTACAGGACTGATATTTAGGTTCTCAAAAGATGGCTGCATCTGGAATTCTTGAACACATGTGAAATATTTTAATATCAACCTGGACTGCATTCTCATATATATTATCAGGGTTTCTTCCCCTAATTGTAAGACATGTGAAAACCATCGCTATTATGGGAGATGTCAGTAACACATAAATAAATCTGATGTCTACTTTCCTGACCAGGTTGTGACTTTCAAAACATAGGGTTTGATTTGTACATCTTTTTATTCCCAATGACTACCAAGGTACTTTGTATACAGTGGGTGCTTAATAGACATTCAGTAAATACAAAAAATCAGTGACACCGAGAAGGATATTAGTCTCTCTGATTCAATTTCTTGATATACAAAGAGGGAAGAAGGATAATATGACATCAGAAAATACACAAAAATAGCAGTGAAGAACAAACAGATTAAAAATACAAAATATGCTCAGGGAATTCTCTCTCTATATATATGTATATAATTCTACTTTTGCATATAGATGAATGTAGAATTCTACATAAATTTGATTTCTACAAATACTGCAATAAGTACTTATTTCTTTACCTAAAATGGCCACTCAGTACAAGTCCTATTAATTCCAGGTGTGGCTGAACCATACCACACCCAATAGATACCTTGGTTTTAACACATAAAGTCAAATATGACTTCTTCCATGCTAGTCAGGGGTAAGTCGACTTTATCAACAACATAGACATGTGATGAATCAATTTGCCCTACTCACTGGCTTCAACTGCAAAACCAGTATGAGGGTGTGGATTATCTCAAGCTGAATAAGCCTGCCAAATGTGGGCCATGCCAACAGTCTGATTCACTAATGAGTGCTGTGCTACAACTTCCTGGCTAGTGATTTTAATAACTATACAAATACACAGAAGCAGCCAATCTTCCTATGTGAGCGTAGTTCTTAAAATGGCAATGACCACAACGAAAGGCTCCAATCTAAAAAGGTGAAATTTAGTTGCTCCAAACAAACACAACTCAGGTCTGTCGAACCATTTTCCAGTCACTGTTTCTCTTGCATTCTACGCACTTTAAATTAGCACAAGTGAGTTTCTTTTCTCCCAGAGTTTCGTTTCATAAAGGTATGCCTCTTCCTCCTTATAAATAACCTCTAACCATCTGAACTGTCACGGGCCGTTTGACTTCTAGTCTCTGGACTCATAAACCACCGGAAAGTGTCTGCTCTACTGCAAACCCTGAGAGGCACATTGGCCCTGACTATAATGTAGACATGTCAATGGTGTCTTAGACCTGTACACACTCTGCTCTGCCTTTGGTATCACAGTTTCCCAGTCACTCGGATTCCTGATGTTGAAACTGTGATCCCTTTGTTTTCCATCCATAGCACCAATCTCTTCAAAGCAAAGCATTCTGATATCCAAAAGAAACTGATCTTCCCCGATATCCAAAAGAACCTGATCCTCCCCGATGTCCAAAAGAACCTGATCCTCCCCAGACACTCTGCTGAATTTCTGAAACTTATGTCTACCCTCCCACTCCTCTGTTGCAATTGGAGTCTTGCTGATCACTTTATGTAGCTGCTTCTGTTTAACAGAGTCTGGAAATTAACCTCAATGTGAATATTAATTAAAAATCCACTAATTTACCTGTCTGTCCTTCCATGAAAAGGTTACTTTGTTTCAGCCATACCTGACGATACGTGTTTATGTGTTGCCAGTACTAGAACATTTGCTGCTTGACCTGATTTTTAAATTCAAATGTTTAAGGTTCTTGTAAAAATTAAATGAGATAACTTGTAAATTAATGCAAGCTTGGGAGATAGCTGCTATTCATTATATTGGTTTTCCTTCTTTCATTTTTTTTTTTTTTTCTGGATGCTAGGTGTCTTCTTAGAATACTGAGATTGGATATTCTGTCTGCTTGAAATAATCAGAATGGCGAAGTCCCTATCATTACACGTTTTAAAAACACATATATTGAATAGCAATTTTTGTGGTAGGACTGTAGGAATATAAACAGATTTGTGATATGTGTTTTTCTCCTTGCATGATGAGAAGTCATTAAGGGGGGAACAGAACCACAATACAAAGTCGTATCTTCTCAGTGCTCTGTGGGTTCCTCTGAGTTCCTCCAACATGCTAGCTACCCTTCACTTGCTGCCTATAGAGCTTTTCTCCCAGAGAGTCATATGAATAATTTTGTCATCTCCTTCCTATACTTGCTCAGATGTCGCATCCTTAGATATTTTCTGACCATGTCTTGACATCCCACATCCTGACACCCTATGCCCTAGTCTCCTACTCTAGCAGTTCCCATTGCTCCCTTCCCCTCCACTTTTCTCCACTGCACTTATTACCTTCCAATATACAGTATTCCTCCAGTGTACTAACTTATTGTTTGTTTCTCCCTACCATAGTGGAAGGATCTTGAAGGCAGAATTTTTATTTATTTGTTTAGTTTTTGCCATATTTCCAGGGTCTAAAACAGCCCTGGCACTAAGAGATACTCAGCAAAGATTTACTGAATGAATGAAAGAATGAAGTGCCAGAAACTAGAAACAATAAGAGATCATGACGAAGATCTCATTTCCAGTTGAGGAGATCAGAAAGTCCTCAGCTGTCAATTGCATTTGAGTTGATCATTTTTAAACATGAATAATTATAATAGTAGAAAATTTCTGAGGGAGTCTCAGACACCTATTTAAATGCAGATGACATTATCACACACTCAACCTCTTGCCATCAGAACAGACTCCCGCCCTATGCAGGTCTAGAGAATGGTGAGTAAGGCCCAGGCCTGTGGTTTGCATAGGGAGAAAGTTATCAAAAACTCGAAGCTTCTTGTGGGAGACCTAAAACCCCTCCAATAGGCATTTGGACTGGACCCTAAAGGCTATGAGGAGTCACACCCTTGAGATTGTGAAAAAACAATTGTGCAAAAATTTAGATCTTGTAAAACGACTAAGCACACCCTTAAAAAATGTTAAAGGGTCACTGAAAACTTAGAGCTCAGTTGGAGACTCGGTGGTAGATGCTGTTAAAGCAAAAGCTAAATACGGCCTAAGAAGGACTCCGTATTTCTTTTTTTTTTTTTTTTTTTTTTTTTTGAGACGGAGTCTCGCTCTGTCACCCAGGCTGGGGTGCAGTGGCCAGATCTTGGCTCACTGCAAGCTCCGCCTCCTGGGTTTACGCCATTCTCAGAAGGACTCCGTATTTCTATATTGAGTCCTTGTGAATGAACGGTAACCTAGCTTAAACGTTAGACAAGATTGAAAGCTAACTTAGGAATATGTGCCTGTAACATTAGCTGAGTGTTGGCCAATCCCAGAGGCCATATTTCAACCACTCATAGACAGCTAAGTGTTCAAACTGTGCTCAAATAAGGCCAACCTGTAACCAATCCAGCTGTTTCTGTACCTCACTGCCAATTTCTATACATCATTTCCCTTTTTTGTCTATAAATCTTCTTTTATCACATGGCTGTGCTTAAGTCTCTCTGAATCTTCTATGATTCTGGGGGCTCTGTGATTCGTGAATTATTCATTGCTCAATTAAACACCTTTAAATTTAATTCTGCTGAAGTTTTTCTTTTATCAGATGGTGTCAGAAGCGGGCTCCAAAGTAGAGCTTCTGGTCACCCTCAGAGCACTGAGTGAACACACAAGGTCCCTGCAGAGCTCACTTGTGTCCATTTATCTCTAGGAGTAGCTGGGGATCACGGGTAACTTCCCTCTCAGATATCAGAGCTCCACTGATTGGTGTGTTGAGCTCTCTGAGCTTCTTTGAGCAAATTTTTGGTCCAAACTAAGTTCGGAGGTCATGACAGAAACTGGACTGGGTCCAGGATAGGATTTAATCCGTGAATTAACTGGCTTGGATCCACTTAGAGGCCTCTTACATCTGACTGGGTCGGAAAAGAACTGGTAGTAAGCAACAAAATTGCAGGAGTTACAAAATTTGGCTTTTGAAACTTCACAGGGATTTTTGTGTTTTACCCCTTTGTTTCATTTTTCTTGTGCACTTAGATAGGAAAACAACATGGTCTAAGTTAATCAAGAGTATGGCCTGAGAGTAAAGGCGCCATATTTCAGGTAAAAATGGGATCTTAATTTCTGGAAAACTGAGTTCCTTCCAGCTTATACATTAGGCCCAGGAGGCAGCAAAGTCTTACAGAAATGGCAAAGTCTTACTAAAAATAACTTACAGTGGAATGTTCCAAATGAACAACAACACACTGAAGAGCATTAAAAAATATATGTATATATTTTCTTCTGTGTCGTGGCTTGGTCTCCAGGGTTATGGAACAGTGAGCTGGGTCACTAGGGCCACTCAGGGAAGGGGAAGCCAGAAGCCTGGCATGCTGGCAAAAGGGTAGGAATTTCTTACCAGTCAGACCTCTGGCCCCTTTATCCCTCTCTATCTGTGCAAACCAGTTCAATGAATGGTAAAAATCATTGTTTATCTCCTCTGTAAAGTTTTGCTTAATGTAAAAAAAAAAAAAATTCTGAAACTAGTCTTAAGCTGTAGTTAATCTGGTATATTTTGTGCTACGAATTCATTTTTCTGTGTCAAGGGGTACTTTGAGATAAAACACGGGCTTAGGACCCCATAAGCTCCTGCTCAAGACAGCCCAGGAAGCTGTTCAGTAATACACTTTGCTGCAGGTCCCTGAAATATACAAATAACTGGATGAGGTCTCCATCTTGTTTTATGTCCTTGGGAGCTTGACCTTGTAGCCACGTGGCACTACTTTCTCTTGGTCTCCACCTTCCAGGGAAAAGGAATTTTAGAGTTCATGTCACAGCTAGCTCTAAAAATTATCCTGAATAGTTAAAAGCCTTTATAAGGTCAAAATTAACTACTCTAGACTCCTTCAGGCAAGGGCAATGGAGACTGCCCCTTACTGTGGCTCAGTAACTCTTTCATTTTGGCCATCTGGGTTAGATTCCCAACTTAGAAAATGAATGCTTTCTGGTTTGACATCTATGTGACTTGTCAATTTT
The DNA here is from genome assembly GCF_001698545.2 of Rhinopithecus bieti. Classification (NCBI taxonomy): domain Eukaryota; kingdom Metazoa; phylum Chordata; class Mammalia; order Primates; family Cercopithecidae; genus Rhinopithecus; species Rhinopithecus bieti. Next base: position 706,597 of record NW_016824749.1, on the reverse strand, counting down.
CTTCTCCTCCATGGACTGTCTTAAATTTTCCTTTCTCTAAGCCTGTGGGAGGTTACCTTTGGTAAAGTTCAAAAGCCAGAAATATCAGACATTCGGCCTGACTAAAGTCAGGTAATAAAAAATGTTTACAGGACTTTATTAAAAGTGCTATAGTTAAAAGTCAGTTTAACTAAAAGAGAATATTCAAGCTCTAACAGCCTGGACTCCTTGGGATAAACAGGAGGCACCAGAGACCCATTCCTGGCCCTGTTCTTCCAAGGACTCCACCCTAAAGCCAATAACCAATTAAGAAACTTAACTTGCAAATAAAAATATCATATAAAAGCTGTAGTAGTCTTCTTCTGTCTGTCTGTGTAGTTATATATGTATGTTGTGTGTGTAATGTTCATATAAAAGAGCTCAAATTAGTTGGCTAAACAAAAATAAGTGCTTAAATAAAATATTTTCAAAGAAAAATAAAAACTGTAATGCCTTTAAGTTCACATAACTTTAGTAATCTTTTGGAAATAAAAACAGCTTTAANTAAAAGTGCTATAGTTAAAAGTCAGTTTAACTAAAAGAGAATATTCAAGCTCTAACAGCCTGGACTCCTTGGGATAAACAGGAGGCACCAGAGACCCATTCCTGGCCCTGTTCTTCCAAGGACTCCACCCTAAAGCCAATAACCAATTAAGAAACTTAACTTGCAAATAAAAATATCATATAAAAGCTGTAGTAGTCTTCTTCTAAAAGAGACTTTATATAAGAAAGGATCTTGCATGATAAATTCTTCTCTTAATGTAAAATGACTGGTTGTTTAAAAGAAGGATGTTTAGGGCAAGTCAAAAGTCCAAGCATGTTGTAAGTGGTATGTGTAAGTCATAAAAGGATTCATAAAAGGGAATTTGTGCAAAAAGTTTAGAACAATTCAAAGGTTGTTATGGCTCCTAAATTCTTCATAAAATATCACTAGGACTCTTAACTGTACAACTTGTCTACTTTACAGTTAGGTAGGCTTCGAACAAGTGGAGAGAGATGCTGGAAAGAGTCAGACCTTATTTGTATTTCTGTCTGGGTCCTAGACTCTGCATCTAGTACATAATTAAAATCCTGAATTTACCAAGGTTTTTCACCAAAAGTAAAAGTTGCTAAGGCTTAACAGTGCAACGTGTATTTAAAACTACTGAAAAAACAGTTTTCCCTGCAAGGTGTGTAAAGAAAGTAAAATGTGTTTTTGGTAAAACAATTAAAAGTCATAGGAATGTATTATTATTATTATTTTTTGCCTAAGTTTAGATGGTTAAATAATTGTTTTAAGTAAGATAGAAAAAAATCTAAAGGTTTACACGAGTTGTGGAAAGTTTGTAAAAGTTAACCTTGTTAAAAATTCTATGTGTAAAACTACTGACTAAGTTTAAAGGGGAATTATTCAGTTTTTCCATGAATTGTATATTGAAATAAGAGCACAACATGCCTTTTGAGAGCACTAATATTCTCTTTAACAAAACTGTAAAGGGTTATAAAAGGTTTATAAAATTCTTACCTTTTTATAATTTAATTCTTACAAACCAAATATATTTGTCTATAAGGTTGTATTTAGAATTGGGTTTGACATCAATAATACACTAATGCAACTGTGACATTTGGGTTCTTTGGTATAAAAATCATGGGAAGCATTGTCAAAAATCATGCTTAATCTTCAGGTTATATTTTAGTAAATAATATTAATATATGTTCCAAAATTATAGGGAATTTCTAAAATACTAATATGTCTGAGTATATGCTATCAATCATAATTAAAGCTGCTAAATTTTTGTAGACCAGAGATAACCAAATTTCCTTGTCAATTGTGTTTTTAAGTATCACTGTCTAAAGTCATTTCCGCAGTTAATTGCTTAATGCTAACGCAGTTTCTGAAAACTTCACAAACAGGCAAAATCCTAGAATATGGTGTCTTTTAAGAGGTTCAAAAAAGGATGGAAAGGACCCTGAAAGGCACTGTTAAACATAGGTTTCTAATAACTTTAAAATCATATCATGAGTAGGAATTCTCCATGAATTCCCCCATTTCCTCAAGAATTAGACTGGGTAAAAATTCCTGAAACTTTAATAAAAAGACTGAGTGGTTTATAAAACTGCTAACCCAAGTAGAACAAAAATTAATTAAACACCAATAAAATACTTTGCCAGATTATCATGCCAAACTAGCCAATACTAATAGTGTTTAGATGTATAATTTGAATGAACTCCTAGTCTAAGTCAAATTACCTATGATAATCCCTTAGTTATCAGTGCTATGCACCTAAATTGGAGAAACAACTGGTATTCAAAAGGAGCTAAGTTCATTGTTAAGGATGGACTCATGGAGAACCAGGATGGCTGCCGTGTCCTTGCCAAGTCCTTAAAGCTTTTGTTACTAAAGGTTCTGCATTCTATGACTCATCATGGAAAAGGAAAAATTATCCAAATTAAGTATACTGATGTGGTGACTTTTCTATGGTTTAGAATAAAAGAGGTAATAATTAAAAATTACTATATCCCTTATAATAGGTTCTATAACAGATTCTACTTTAAAGACTATCATTACACAACAGGCTTTAAATGATCTTGTAAAAGTTGTGCTAAATAATAGAATTAGCTAAACAGAAAAGTACCTGTGCAGCTGCTGGCACTTGTGGCCTATGAAGAAATACATCAAATGTAAATTATAAAAATTTAAGTGTAGGGGATTAATAAAAAACAACAACAACAACAACAACAACAACAAAAACAAAACACTTAGCCAGGCACAGTGGCTCATGCTTGTAATCCCAGCATTTGGGGAGACCGATGCAGGTGGATCACCTGAAGTCAGGAGTTCAAGACCAGCCTGACCAATATGGTGAAACCCTGCCTTTACTTAAAAAAAAAAAAAAAAAATTAGCCAGGCATGGTGGCAGGCGCCTGTAGTCCCAGCTACTCGGGAGGCTGAGACAGGAGAATGGCTTGAACCTGGAAGACGGAGGTTGCTGTGAGCCGAGATCACACCACTGCACTCCAGCCTAGGCAACAGAGCAAGACTCGGTCTCAAAAAAAAAAAAAAAAAAAAAAAAAAATTAAAAAAAAAAAAAAAAAAAAAAAAAAAAAAAAAAAAAAAAAACCCACTTAGTAAAGCGAGTAGACTCTTCATCTAGCCCATTCTTTAATCTATTTAATTTTAGGTGGCTTGGTTTTGGGGGACCCTGGGTAAGGAGCATATTTCAAACTCTTGATATTATCCTCCCTGTAGTCATAATAATAGTCTCCCTGGTGCTCTGTATTCTCTCAAAAGTTTTCAATGTTTGCATGCAGCCATCTCTGGAACACCAAGTGGTCTGTCTTCATCTGGAATGACAAGAGCTGAAAGAGATGTGAGACCATGAGGACACTGCAACCTGTGAATGATGTGCTGAGACCAGAAACCCAAAATGATGGTAGCTGAGAGTGAGGCTGAGGCCCTAGGTTTTGGTCTCACTCTCACCTACGTGAGAACCTGGCCAAAGAGGGGGAATTTTTTTTAAACAAAATTATGGGAAGCCTTTATTTTGAACTGAGCTCATGCACTAGGCCCCAACAAACCAAACCAAACTAAAATGGAGTCACTTGTGCTAAATGTGACGTAATCATACTAAGACTTTAAGGAAACACATGGATCCTCGAACAGACCAGGTTTTGTTTTTCTCCTGTAAACAGAACATTCCAGCATAAATAGGTACTCTCCACTCAGTCCTTGTTCCCTCCTTGCAAAACCGCTGTTCCACTGTTTCCCAGTGGGTTTTAAGAACACATGAGTACATTTACAATGGTAATAGTGACATCAATGACTAAGGTTTTGGTCAATCCCTCAAAATTAACAAAATGACCAAAAGGGGGGGGAATTGATAAAGCAAACTAAATATGGCCTAGGAAAGACTTTGTACTTCGATATCTGAGTCCTTGTGAATGAACCGTAACCTAGCTTAATAGTCAGACAAGATTGAAAATCTAACTTAGGAATATGTGCCTGTAACATTAGCTGAGTCTTGGCCAATCACAGCTGCCATACTTCAACCACTCATAGACTGCTAAGTGTTCAAACTGTGTTCAAATAAGGCAGGTGCCTATGTGTAACCAATCTGGCTGTTTCTGTACCTCACGGCCGATTTCTATGCATCATTTCCCTTTTGTGTGTCTATAAATCTTCTTCCACCATGTGGCTGTGCTGGAGTCTCCATGAATCACAGAGGCTGCCTGATTTGCAAATTCTTCATTGCTCAATTAAACTCCTTGACATTTAATTTGGCTGCAGTTTTTCTTTTATCAATGTGAATGAAATATATCAAAAGAAACAAAACTAGATTTATAACAAATAACATTCTTAGGGTGAGAAAAAGTCTTGGTGACTAGAAAACCTAGTTATTATTATTATTAAACATATTATATACATATATGTTTAATATATATTATATACATTATATACATATGTGTTTAATGGTATGTTTATATATGCTATACTTTATAACATATATAATATATTAATATATGTTTAATATATGTATATATTTACATCAGCCTATATGTGTGCATATGTATATATGTATATACACCAGCCTATATGTGTACATATGTATATACACCAGCCTGTATGTGTATATATGTACATATGTATATACACCAGCCTATATGTGCATATATGCAAATATGTATATACACCAGCCTATATGTGTATATATGTATATATGTATATACATTAGCCTATATGCATATATACATATATAAAACAATTATTTAACCATCTAAACTTAGGCAAAAAAATAATAATACATTCCTATACATATACACGCATATAGGCTGGTATAGTGATTTTTCCCAGGGTGCTTCTTAATAAACAACATGAAATCACTTCGACCTTTTTTTTCCAACCTTTTGCTTCATGACAAGTATTGATGTGGCTTCTGTTCCATTTGTTTCTCCTATTGATGGTAGAGGGGGAAACACATTAGCTACAAATTGTGGTTAATAATAAACAGGACATTTTCAGAAAAACATCAGTACATTTCAGTTCTAATGAAAATTACATTTATGTATAGTCAATAGTAAGGAAACATGATCTAATAAATCAAAACAAGGATCCAGGAAAAGAAAAGGGAGCCTCAGTAAGTATCCTTAAACTGTGAGTTATCCTTGCCAGAGTTAAGTAGGTCAGACCTTGTTCCATAATCCATCAGTAGGTACATCACAATTGTTTCTAAAACCCAAGGGGAATCTTCAAAATTTGTATGGCCTTGGTGAAAAATCTCCACACGATGGCTCAGATGATCCACATATCTGGCTCTTCCCCAGGGGAGAGCCTTCATTTTAGCATCTGTAATGGATTTTCAAGGACAAATTTTATGCATTGAAACTGAGTTTCTGAGAATCTGGGAATTCCTTTCAGTGATTAAAGGGCATGTCACTTTACCAGATTATAAAATATTTGCATTTGGATGTCAATGGTAGAAGAAATGAACTATGAGCTTTTGGTTAAAAAAAGTATAGTAATATTTTGGAAAAGTCCACTATCAGCCTCTTGGGAAAAACTGTTACAGTAATAAAACAAATGGGGGAGCAAAAGCTAAGTCGTGCGAAGTTCAAAGAAACTTCCAGATCCCAGGTATTTCTGAATCAGTTCCATTGCGCTTTGTATGATTCTGAATAGAATGACAACTACAGGAGGTCAATGTGAACCAAAGCCCTACAGGAAAGGTCAGATTGCCTTCAGCATTGCCTGCATTCACACTTCCAGTGATGCATTGATAATAACAATGAGTGTGATCCAAAGTACATGATATCTGCTATCAGCTAATGACAGAAAAGAGATAGAAAGTGAGACATAATAAAAACAAGAGCTTACCTACTCAAATAAAATCCTAGGAGTTCCTCTGTTATAGACCATACACAAGGAAGCCCTGGTTTTGACATTTGGTAGAAAGACATGATAAAATATTCAAAACATTATTAATACTGTTGACAGAAGCACTTGGCTCATATTTACTTGAATCTTATTTACTTTCAAACTGGGTCTTAAGAGTGACTTTGTCTAAAGTGCTTTCTGTGCAAGGGTAATGCCAATTGCACCTCTTGCTCAGAGTACATTCCCCTAAGATAAACTTTTTAGGACAGTTGAAACTCTTGGAAAGAGTATCAAGTCTTCACAATCTTCCAGGAAGACTCAGTAATAAGAAAAGTTAATGTTTGGTATTGTAAAAGTGTTGATTATCAATATTATCATATGACACTGTCTTCTTAATCAGATCCACAGGTTCTCCAGATATACCCTGAAGCACAAAGCAAAGTACTAAATAATGATGAGTTATAGAACTCTGGCCCTTGGGCCATTAGATAATTAATGTCCCCTTTTTTATCAGCGAAGGAACAGAAACCATCCATACATATCCTCCTCATTATTTAGTAAAATGCAAATTCTTTTCATATGTGGACACACATCTCTAGTAAGATAATGAAACCATTGCTGGAAGTGCAAACATGTCAACCTGTCAAATTTGGATCCAAATTTATTAGAGGAGGGATAAGATTGAGAAACCAGAACTGGATATCCATCCTGAAAACCACAGAAGCATTTATTGGAACGAAATGCAAACAGACATTTCAAGTCCCTACAGAGTAGCAGAAGCCAAATATTTTATCACACTCTCTATCTGAGCCAGATATTTTACGAACCACCTAATGATCAACATACCACATCCATCCTAAGTGAGCAAGTCACAAGGCTGCGATGTACATGTGTGCTTGTAAGAGTTTCGCTCTTCCATCAGATCCCCGGATACAAGGAGAGGTTACTGAAGGCGGGATCCTGGTTAAACCCCACACTGCGCCATCTGTATGATGGACCAACAATTATGAGAACATGATGATGCCAATTTTCCTTTGCAGACCCCAGGGTGGTTCTGCACTATTGAAAGGTCACACCCTTTCATGATAAACTTGCTGTACATCTTTGATGAATAGAGTCAGGTTTTTTTAGGAGTAAATAAATCACATTTTCCTTATGTGCTATTTCAGTTACATTGCAAAATTTGCGTAATATTTTTAAAAAGATAGTTGTAGAAATAGCAATTAAGAAAGCTGTTTTCCTCTCATAAATATGAATATTGATCGAGCAACTGTCACATTTAATTTTTATCAAGTGTTCCTATCTTTGTGGCCCTTTAAGAAAGACCCTGACTTATTGTTAATAGTTCACTTGTTTTTAATGGCTTATAGACCTCATCAAATGTATACATTGCCTAGCAGAAGTTTTCCACTTGTTCACTCATGCAGTTTTTTTCTATAGTTGTATTTCTCAAATGATGTTCTGTGTTTAATATTTATTTTTGTATGGTACGTGAAGTGTTTTCCAAGATTAAAACAGAATGAAAATGCATTGGAACTATTTCATCCTGAAATTTATTTTTAAAATAGTGGAAGAAAATTTTCTCTTAGTATGAATTATGCATCTATTTTTAATAAATGGCATTTAATAAATGACATATAATTCATAGTAATAACATATTATTTGCTACTAATAAACTGTGAGCCATACCTGAGAATAATGGAGTCATGTAACGGGCCGCCTGCGTGAACCACAGGACCCCCCTGTGCCAGGCCAAAGGCCCTGTTGCCAGCTCCTAGCTGCACCGATGCGTGTCATTCAGCTGACCTTCTCACACATGTGTACCCTTTCCCTTAATTTCAGCCAGTAGCTGTGACAGCATTGTTTATCGCACAGTACGCATTTCTATAAAACTTGTTACCCCATAGTTCTTAGGCTGAATACAAATCATTTTAAAACAAGGAAACCAGAATATCACGTTACCCAAATATTTTTGAAAGATAAAAGAGAAAGGTGATACCCAAAAGTGAAAACACCAATTACAGGCATCTTTTCTGAAATTTAGGTGTTAGGTCATTTCCCAAAAGAAAATTGTTGGGATTTAGATTATTCTAATCCAATATACTTGGTAAGTATAAAATATGTAATTTCTATGCTTCTTTTTTCAAACCATATACCTGTGCAAAATCACATTTTTGTATTACATTGAAGTGAAAACCATTGTATAGCTACAAACTTGATTTTATTCTGCTTTTGAAGATCCAAAAAAGTGGCATGAATTTTGATATTCAACATATATATGCTATAAAGATCACAAAACACAGTTTTAATTTTATCATGGTTTCTGTAAGTCCTATTTCATAAGAATAATATAACATGAAAGATGTTTCATTGTTCTGCTCATGCAAATTTTTAATGAACGTACAATGAAATCTGTTTGTTCTTCTGGCATAGACTTAGAAAGGCAAATATGTTGGGAGACGTTGGAATTAATTCTTCATCCACATTCCCCTGTGGATTCTGAACTGACTAAAAATAGATAGGAGAGTAGAACCGATTAAAACAGACACAACCTGTGCAGTCACACACGGAGTGTCTGTACAGGAGCCAGAGAGGATTAAAACACAGCACCCGTTTGAGTAATAAAAGTTCTGGATATGAGGACGACTTGGTCCTGAAGCAAAAATGGGCTGTCTTCATCTTCTGTTCTAACCTGCACCTTCTGACTGAACTTACTTCAGGGAGCTTGAAGAAGAAAATGAACTGGGAAAGTGTGGAGAAAGGAAGACTTTTTTTTTCTTTTTTCTTTTTCTTTTTTTTTTTTTGAGATAAAGTCTGGCTTTGTCTTTATCTGGAGTGCAGTGGCATAATCTTGGCTCACTGCAACCTCTACCTCCCAGGTTCAAGTGATTCTCCTGCCTCAGCCTCCACAGTAGCTGGGATTACAGGCACGTGCCACTGTGCCCGGCTAATTTTTTGTATTTTTAGTAGAGATGGGGTTTCACCATGTTGGCCAGGCTGGTCTTGAACTCCTGACCTCAGGTAATCTCCCACTTTGGCCTCCCAAACTGCTAGGATTACAGGCGTGAGCCACTGCGCTAGGCCAGACTTTTCTTTCTTAGCCTCTTTTATGGAGGCAGATGTACCTAGTGTAGTCTGAGGTAGGAACTCAGGAAAGGGAGGAATGGAATTTTGAAAATTTCTGGTAGTAACTTTATTACAAATGGCATAATAAAAACTGTTATACCTCTTTTTGTAATCAGTTCATCAGAGGAATGGTAGAGTATAAAGATATCACATTCTAGATGCAGACTGAACCTACATCCTGGTCCTGCTACTTATTGTGACAAAACTTCCTCATCCATAAACCAGGGATAATGATACTGTAGCTGTCACATCTAGAAAGCTCTCAACTGTAAGACACAATTTTAAATACCACTTGAAAAGAAAACCACAGACAATCACAATATGACACACAAAGCTCTCTTGATAGTATGAATTTCTATTCTGTGTGCCTACTGAAATAATTAATTATACATAGATCTTTTTAATCATATACCACTCCCACGTGAATATAAAAAAATTAAGCAAGATAAATTGGTTTAGATATTTCTAAGACTTCTTTATATGCAGATTTCAATTCTTCTAAATCAGCTCTTGATTCAGGTTTGGCAGTGTCTAGCCTCTTCCTTACAGAATTACCCATCGTGCTGTGAACAGTGTTGGGAGAACAGCACTTCTTAGTAGAAAGGCATGAACCCACTGAAAGGCACTGGTGCTGGGCACCCACACTGGCTGCATAGAACTAGCCCACATTTGACACTGCGCTAGGGATGCTGCTGAGCGGGCCTGCCTCTCCACTGCTCCTGCTACCAACAACTCTGCCACTCCTAAGGGTCAAAACTAATTTCAAGAGTCTCCCTGGGATGTCCTTCCTAGTTCACCACATCTGTTCTGCCCATTTGGAGCACCATGGCTCATGTTTGTAATCCCAACACTTTAGGAGTCTGAGGCCAGAGGGTTGCTTGAGGTCAGGAGTTCAAAGCAAGAATGGGCAACATAGTGAGATTCTGAGTCTACAAAGACAGACTTAGCTAGGCAAGGTGACATGCACTTGCAGTTCCAGCTATTCGAGAGGCTGGAGTGAGAGGGTTGCTTGAGCTCGGGAATTCAACACTGCGGTGAGCTATGATGGCATCACTGCACTCCGGCCTGGACAACACAGCAAGGCCCCATCTCTAAACAAAACTATAAATGAAAACAAGTACTATCTCAGTTTGAGGAAAATGGTGGGTAGGAGGCAGGGTTAACTTGCAGCTCCCGCTTGGATGGACAGAGCAGCGTGTGGAGACTCACATTGAAAACGTTTGCTCCAAGACTACCACACAAACATGTCAGGAAAGCCGCAAGAATCTGCAGAGCCTCTGAAGGAAGCAGCTTGCCTTCACCGGCTCTGTGAGACCACCACAAAACTGTGAGCGCCCCAAGTGTGAGGGGGAAATGTCCGCCCTGAACACACATCCTCACTGAGGAACCTGAAGGTCCAGATCACGAAAAAAAGGATCAGACCTTACCTGGAACTGAGATGAATTTAGAGACCCAAGCAAAATATAGGGGTAGAGGAAGCAGGAGGCAGAGCCCGTGGACACTCTCGGTCCCCAGGGAAGCCATTCTGACTTTGTCTCACAGGTATCTTTGGGGAGGGCTGGTAGTGGAGTTGGGGAAAGACCACAGGGAGAAGGAAGCTCCCAGCTAAACTTTGTAACAATTTTGAGCAACTTGAAGTTTCCTGGACAGAGTCTGGGGATGAGGGGAGCCAGGAGTGCAGATGCCAGCGCAGAAGCTGTGGCAGGCGAGGAGGCTGGAAACACGGAAGCCCTGCTTGCTTTCTCAGGGAAGAGGCTGGTAGCCTGGGACAAGTTCTTAGCCCTGCACACCAGCTGCCTGGAAATAAACTCAGTGCTGTTGGCGGGGCATGGTGGGAATGAGACTGGCCTCACAGGCTGCATGGGAGCTGGGTGAGGTTTGTCACTGGCAGCTTTCCCCTACTTCCCTGGTGACCTGTACAAAGCAGCAGAGGCAGCCATGATCCCCCTAGGAACATAACTCCACTGGCCTGAGAACCATACCCCCAACTCCTACAACAGCCACAGCAAGCACTGCCCAGGGAGAGTCTGACTCAGACATGTCTACCCATACCCCCCAGCTGATGGTCTTTCTCTTCCCACCCTGGTAGCTGGAGACAAGAGAAACAACACAATCTCTTGGGAGCTGTATGGCCCTGCCCACCACCTGAAAAACCTGAATACTTATCCAGACAAGCTTAGGGCAAGCTGGCATCCTCCCCCTACTACTGCGGCTGATGCTCTCTTGAAAGTGCCTGCTCCTAGTCAGAAGCCAACCAACAAAAAACCAGCACACAAGACAAAACTACAACCAACGGCCCTCACAGAGTCCACTTAGCTTCCTTGTTACCTCCACTGGAGCAGGTGCTGGTATCCACGGCTGAGAGACCTGAAGACAGTTCACATCACAGAAGTCTTTGCAGACAACCTCCAGAACCAGCCTGGAGCCTGGCAGCTCTGTTGGGTAGTTAAGCCCAGAAGAGAAATAATCACTGCAGTTGGGCTCTCAGGAAGCCCCATCCCTAGGGCTCCATATCAAGAGCACACCCTGGGGGACAAAAGAGTCTGATCAGCTGCCCTTGAGCCCCAGATATTCCCTCTGACACAGTCTACCCAAATAAGACGAAACCAGAAAAACAATCCTGGTAATACGACAAAACAAGATTCTTTAACTCCTCCATTAGATCACACAAGCAATGGATCCAAACTAAGACGAAATCTCTGAATTGCGAGAAAAAGAATTCAGAAGGTCGATTATTAAACTAATCAAGGAGGCACCAGAGAAAGGTGAAGTCCAGCTTCAGGAAATGAAAAAAATGAGACAAGATATGAATGGAAATATCTCCAGTGAAATAGATAGCATAAATTTTTAAAAAATCACAACTTCTATAAATGAAGAACACACTTAGAGAAATGCAAAATGCATTGTAAATTCTTGAACAAGCAGAAGAAAGAACTTCAGAGCTTGAAGACAAGGTTTTCAAGTTAACCCAATCTGAAAAAGATAAATTAAAAAAAATGAACAAAGCCTCCAAGAAGTTTGGGATTATGTTAAACAACTAAACTTAAAAATAATTGGTGTTCCCAAGGAAGAAGAGAAACCTACAGGTTTGGAAAACATATTTGAGGGAATAATTGAGGAAAACCTCTCAGCCTTGCTAGAGATGTAGATATCCAAATCCAAGAAACTCAAAGAACACCCAGGAATTTCATCACAAAAAGATCATCGTCTAGGTACATCGTCCTCAGGTTATCTGAAGTCAAGATGAAGGAAAGAATCTTAAGAGCTGTGAGGCAAAAGCATCAGGTATCTTATAAGGGAAAATCATCAGATTAACAGCAGATTTCTCAGGAGAAACCCTACAAGCTAGTAGGATTTGGGGCCTATCTTCAGCCTCCTTAAACAAAACAATTACCAGCCAAACGTTTTATATCTAGTGAAACTAAACTTTATGAATAAAAAAAAGATACAGTCTTTTACAGACAAACAAATGCTGAGAGAATTTGCCACTGATAAGCCAGCACTACAAGAACTGCTAAAAGGAGCTCTAAATCTTGAAACAAATTCTCAGAATACACCAAAATAGAACCTCCCTAAAGCATAAATCTAAAAGGACCTATAAAACAGCAATACAATGAAAAATAAGCATGATATTGAGACAGCATGATTAATAGAACAATATGTCACATCTCAATACTAATGTTTAAAGTAAATGGCCTAAATGCTCCACTTAAAAATGCTCCACTTAAAAAAAATAAAAAACAAAAAAAAAACAGAATTGCAGAATGGATAAGAATTCACCAACCAAATATCTGCTGTATTCAAGAGAGTCAACTAACACATAAGGACTCACATAAACTTAAGGTATATGGGTAGAAAAAGATATTCCATGTAAACGGACACCCAAAGCAAGCAGGAATAGCTATTCTTTTATCAGACAAAACAAACTTTAAAGCAACAGCACTTCAAAAGACAAAAAGGGACATTATATAATGATAGAAAGCCTTGTCCAACAGGAAAATATCACAATCCTAAATATATATGCACCTTACACTGGAGTTTCCAAATTTATAAAACAATTACTACTACACCTAAGAAATGGGATGAACAGCAACACAGTAATAGTTGGGGACTTCAGTACTCCACTGACAGCACTAGACAGGTCATCAAGACAGAAATTCAACAAAGAAACAATGGATTTAAACTATACCCTAGAACAAATGGACTTAACAGATGTTTAGAGAACATTCTACTCAACAACTGCAGAATATACACTGGACTCATCCATTTTCCAAGACAAACCACATAATAGGCCACAAAACAAGTCTCAATAAATTTAAGAAAATCAAAATTACTCTCTCAGATCACAGTGGAATAAAATTGGAAATCAACTCCAAAAGGAACCATCAAAACCATGTAAATACATAGAAATTAAGTAATCTGCTCCCAAATGGTCATTGGGTCAACAATGAAATCAAAATGAAAATTAAACATTTCTTTCGACTGAATGATAATAGTGATAACAACCTATCAAAACCTCTGGGATACAGAAAAAGGAGTGCTAAGAGGAAAGTTCATAACATTAAAAGCCTTCATCAAAGAGCCCAAAACAGCACAAATAGACAATCATAGGTCATACCTCAAGAAACTAGAGAAATAAGCATGAACCAAACCGGAACCCAGCAGAAGAAAAAAATAACAAAGATCAGAGCAGAACTAAAGAAAATTAAAACAAACAAACAAAAAATAAAAAAGATAAATGAAATGAAAGGCTGATTCTTTGAAAAGATAAACAAAATTGATAGACCATTGGTGAGATTAACCAAGAAAAAAAGAAATAAGATCCACATAAGCTCAGTTGGAAAGAAAATGGGAGATATTACAAACAGTGCTGCAGAAATCATTTAAGGCTGTATGATAATTTAAGTCTACTATGAACACTTTTATGCATACAAATGAGAAAACCTAGAGAAGGAAAAATTCCTGGAAATATACAACCCTCCTAGATTAAATCAGCAAGGAATAGAAACTCTGAACAGACCAATAACAAGCAGTGAGATTAAAATAGTAATAAAAAAAATTACGAAGGAAAAGAAAGTCCAAGACCAGATGGATTTGCAGTTGAATTCTCTCAGGCATTCATAGAAGAGTTTGTACCAATCCTATTGACACTATTCCAAAAGATTGAAAAGGAGGGAATCCTCCCTAAATCGTTCTGTGAAACCAGTATCACCCTAATACCAAAACCATGAAGGACATAACAAAAAAGAGAACTACAGACAAATATCCCTAATGAACAGAGATGCAAAAACCTTCAACCAAATGCTAGCTAAGTGAATCTAACAGCATATCAAAAAGATAATCCACCATGATCAAGTGGGTTTCATATGAGGGATACTGGGATGGTTTAATATACAAAAGTCAATAAATGTAATACATCATATAAACAGAATTAAAAATAAAAATCAAATTATCATCTCAATGGATAAAAAAAAGCATTTGACAAAATCCAGCATTCTTTATGATTAAAACCCTCAGCAAAATTGGCACAGAAAGGACATACCTCAAGAAAATAAAATCCATCTATGACAAACACACAGCCAATATTATACTGAATGGTGAAAAGTTGAATGCATTCCCCTTGAGAACTGGAACAAGACAAGGATGCCCACTTTCACAACTTTTATTCAACACAGTACTGAAAGTCCTAGCCAGAGCAATCAGACAAGAGAAGGAAATAAAGGGCATCCAAAGTAATAAAGACAAAGTCAAACTGTTGCTGGGTTGCTGTTTACTGATAAAATGATTGTATATCTAGAAAACCCTAAACATTCCTCTTAAAAGCTCCTAGAACTGACAAATGAATTCAGAAAAGTTTCCAGATATAAAATTAAGGTACAGAAATCTGAAGCACTGTTATATACCAACAGTAATCAAGCTGAAAATCAAATCAAGAACTCAACTCCTTTTACAATAGCTGCAAAAAATAAAAATAAAAATGGAGAAATATACTTAACCAAGAAGGTGATAGACTTCTACAAGAAAAACTACAAAACACTGGTGAAAGAAATCACAGATGACACAAACAAATGGAAACACATCCCACGCTCATGGATGGGTAGAATCCATATTGTGAAAATGACCACACTGCCAAAAGCAATCTACAAATTCGATGCAATTCCCATCAAAATACAACCATCATTCTTCACAGAACTAGAAAAACAATCCTAAAATTAATGTGGAATGAAAAAAAGAGCTCACATAGTCAAAGCAAGACTAAGCAAAAAGAGCAAATCTGGAGGCATCACACTACCTGACTTCAAACAGTATTGTAAAGCCATAATCAGCAAAAAAGCATGGTACTGGTATAAAAGTAGACACATAGACCAATGTAACAGAACAGAAAACCCTGAAATAAAGCCAAATACAACAACTGATCTTTGACAAAGCAAACAAAAACAGAGAGTAGGGAAAGGACACGCTAGTCAACAAATGGTACTGGGATCATTGGCAGCCACATGTAGAATGAAACTGGATCCTCATCTCTCACCTTATACAAATATCAACTCAACATGGATTAAAGACCTAAATCTAAGATGTGAAACCATAAAAATTTGAGAAGCTAACATTGGAAAACCCTTCTAAACATTGGCATGGGCAAAGACTTCATGACCAAAAATCCAAAAGCAAATGCAACAAAAACAAAGAAGAATAAATGGCACTTAAACTAAAAAGCTTCTGCATAGCAAAATAAATAATCAACAGAGTAAACAAACAACCCACAAAGTGGGAGAAAATATTTGCCAACTGTACTTCTGATAAAGGACTAATATCCCATCAAAAAGTGAGCTAAGGACATGAACAGGCAATTCTCAAAAGAGGCTGTACAATTGGCTAGCAAACATATACAAAATGCTGAACATCTCGGCCAGGCATGGTGGTCATGCCTGTAATCCTAGCACTTTGGGAGGCCGAGGTGGGTGGATCATGAGGTCAGGAGATCAAAACCAGCCTGGCCAACACGGTGAAACCCGATCTCTAATAAAAATACAAAAAATTAGCCGGGCATGGTGGTGGGCATCTGTAGTCCCAGCTACTCAGAGGCTGAGGCAGGAGAAAGGCATGAACCCGGGAGATGGAGCTTGCAGTGAGCCGAGATCGCACCACTGCACTCCAGCCTGGGTGACAGAGCAAGACTCCATCAAAAACATAAACAAAAACAAACAAACAAAAAAGCTCAGCATCTCTAATTATCAAGGAAATACAAATCAAAACCACAATGAGATACCACCTGTCTTTTGCAAGAATGGCCTTCATCAAAAAATAAAAAAGTAATAAACGTTGGTGTGGGTGTGGTGAAAGGGGAACACTTCTACACTGCTGCTGGGACTGTAAACTAGTGCAACCACTATGGAAAACAGTATGGAGATGCTTTCAAGAACTAATTGTAGATCTGCCATTTGTTCCAGCATCCCACTATTGGGTATGTACCCAGAGGAAAGAAGTCATTATGCAAAAAAGGTACTTGTACACACAAGTTTATAGCAGCAGAATTCACAATTGCAAAAATATAGAACCAGTCCAAATGCCCTTCAGTCAACAACTGGATAAAGAAAATGTGATATATATACACATATACATATGGAGAAAGAAAATGTGATATATATATATACACATATACATATGTGTGTGTATATATATATGTATATAAAATGGAATAACTCAGCCATAAAAAGAAGCAAAATAAAGACATTTGCAGCAACCTCAGTGGAACTGGAGACCGTAATTCTGAGTGAAGTAACTCAGGAATGGGAATCGAAACATCGAATGTTCTCACTCATAAGTGGGAGCTAAGCTATGAGGACACAAAGGCATAATAATAATACAGTGGACTTTGAGGACTCGAGGGAAATGGCCGGGGTGGTGTGGGATAAAGAACTACACACTGGGTGCAGTGTACATTGCTAGGGTGATGGGTGCACCAAAATCTTAGAAATCACCACTAAAGAACTTATCCATGTAACCAAACAGCACCTGTTCCCCCAATACCTATTGAAATAACATAATAATAATAATAATAAATAATAAACAAAAGCAAACAAATACTATCTCAGTTACCAAAATCTTAGAAATCACCACTAAAGAACTTATCCATGTAACCAAACAGCACCTGTTCCCCCAATACCTATTGAAATAACATAATAATAATAATAATAATAACAAATAATAATAATAAAAGCAAACAAATACTATCTCAGTTTCTGCCTTATGGATAGGGATTGTCAGAAGTCATCTATTTTAGAACATATTATAATTTTACAACTGTGAAAATATGAAAAACTAAGCATCATAGAACTGAAAGAAAATGGTAGGGTTGCTATATAGATTTACATGAGTTAGACCATCCAAACACCTCAGCACAGCAGCTGACCCAGTGTCATTACACACCAACTGTGATCAGTTACTCTTACTCGCAGCTAGCCTAGCACAGGCTCATGAGCTCCAGTTGGTTATTTAATTTACAGAAATTCTACTCCACAACCCTTTTGTATTTTTGACTCCTTAACATGAAGTTAAATGCCGTTTAAAAAAAAAAAAAGTTAAATGCTTGATAAATCTCTCCAATGATTTCTATTCTGTTGATTAAACCAGCAGTTCTTTGAAAAATAAGTCGAGGGAGCATCAGCATCAGTGTTCTAACAAGCCCCACTGAAGGTGCCCGTAGAATTATTATGGCACTCACAAGAGTGTGGATTTTATAAAGACAGAATTACCCAGTCTTTCCCTAATGCAATCTACAGACAAACCTGTGGAAAAATGAAACAGATTTACTCTACAGTAATGCTTAGCCATTCATAATTTTCTGGAACTGAGGTCTGGGAACCTGTTTCTCAGTAGTTCAGTCACTTCGTTTTTCTTTTTTCTTTTCTTTCTTTTTTTATTTTAGACAGAATCTTGCTCTGTCACCCAGGCTGGAGTGCAGTGGTGTGATCTCCACTCACTGCAACCTCCACCTCCCGGGTGCAAGTGATTCTCCTGCCTCAGCCTCCTGAATAGCTGGGACTACAGGTGCCCACCACCACGCCAGGCTAATTTTTCTTTTTTTAGTAGAGACGGGATTTCACCATGTTGTCCAGGCTGGTCTCAAACTCCTGACCTCATGATCCGCCCGCCTCGGCCTCCCTAAGTGCTGGGATTACAGGTGTGAGCCACCCCGCCTGGCCACTTTGTTTTCCACATACTGAGAAGAGACCATGCATTGCCATCAGACATCGTCCACACCCAACAGCAGAAAGGACAGCCTTCAGGCTGGTGGCTGAAGTTCACTTCTGTTTATAACAGCATTTTAAACAACATAAGCTTATGCTTTCATAAACCTAGAAGAATATACCTGAAAATAAATTTCTGAAGTTTGATTTCACTTCCTAAATTCACCT
Source organism: Rhinopithecus bieti (assembly GCF_001698545.2). Taxonomy (NCBI): domain Eukaryota; kingdom Metazoa; phylum Chordata; class Mammalia; order Primates; family Cercopithecidae; genus Rhinopithecus; species Rhinopithecus bieti. Next base: position 688,186 of record NW_016824749.1, on the reverse strand, counting down.
TCCATTGACGATCCAATGCATTGAAATCCACATCGCTGCAACCATGAAGGAGCACTGCCACCTGTAGGCACAGACTGGACTACAGCAACAGCTCCAAGCCTAAAGCAGACGAGTGTCCAGAATTTAAATTAGAAATATTTTGTTAAAACAGTGTCTTAGCAAAGGGAAATAGCTTATAACGGAACAATCTTTTAGAGGCAAACCTTTTGTCTGTTGCTTTACTCTCTTATTAAATCATTTATCCAAAAGATGTGAAATGAATGAGGTATGTTTATTTATATGTAATATGCTGAAGTTTCGAAACACTGATTTCCCACAGGGGTGGAAACATGTAGAAATAACCTGTGTGGCTTCCTGGTTTGTTTTCTAAGAGCAGCGCACTAAAATGTAAAAGTAACTGTGTTCATACAATAAACGTGAGTCTTCTTTCTCTCCTAACATAGCAAAGAAAGGAAAAAGGTGTTATTGCTAAAAGAAAATACACAAAGTAAGAATTCAGTACTAACCCTCTACTAAAATGTTTCCTTATTTATCAAAAAGAAATTGTTCCCATGCATTTCTCGCAGATGCATGTTTTCAGCGGATCAGCCAGATGTGCAAACAAGAAATACCACCCTGTGAAAAAGCCTGTGCCTATGGTATTTCTGATGCCTCAATATCGAAAAGTGGCTTTGGCCTGATTCCTCTTTCCTATGAACTCAAGTCATATTTCCAGATAAAAGAGATTCAGTTACGTTTGGAAGCGAGAAGAAATGCCTGGAATTTATCCCCCAGTTCACACTGCAGCATTCTTTGGTCTTAGTCCAGGTATTCAGTTCCACTTTCCTGCTCTTGGACCCTGTTGATCCGGGAAGAGGGTGGGCCTAGAAAGAAAGAAAAAAAAAAGGTTTGGTAAAAACTGAGTGGCTGGAAGAGCTGAGGCATACTTGACCTCTTAGAACAATAGAAATGATTTCTTCAATAATTGTTTTGCCAACAGGGTGGCATGTCCATGCATTCAGCTCAGTGAAGTTTTCCCTGATATCCTGTTTTCAATTGATCAGAGATTTTCTTCATGATACACATCCTGCCCTTTCCTTCCTCAGTATCACTCACAGAGCTAAAGGATATCCATGTCTCGAATTTTAAAAGCATGAGCCAAGAGTTCTAAAAGATAAACTATGTGTTGGTGCAGCAAATGTATGGCTAGGCTCAAAAAACCCTATGAATGAATTAAATTTCTAACAATGCCTGCTGTTTATTAGAAGCTTTACACCAAGGATAATCAGTGTTTCTGTAAATATATGATAGAAAGAAGGGTTACTAATTATATTTTTCAGAAAGAGAATCAAGGTTGCACAATCAAGTCTATTTGTGGCATTTGACTCCACGTCAGCTTTGAGGGCAGATACAGGGTACATCTAGGCGTGATCGCTGTTCATGATCAGTGAGTCCCTGGGAGAAAAGACGATCTGGGAGGGAAAGCAACCAAGAGATGGTTCAGAGAACATGAGCTTCTTTTTTTGGGGGGGGGGGGGGGTTGGGGTCTCCCTCTGTACCCCAGGCGGGGGGGCAGGGGCCTGGTCCCGGCTCCCTGCAACCCCCGCCTCCCGGGTTACCGCCATTATCCTGCCTCAGCCTCCCGAGTAGCTGGAACCACAGGTGCCGCCACCTCGCCCGGCTAATTTTGTGTATTTTTAATAGAGACGGGGTTTCACCGTGTTAGCCAGGATGGTCTCGATCTCCTAACCTCCTGATCCACCCGCCTCGGCCTCCCAAAGTGCTGGGATTCCAGGCTTGAGCCACCACACCCCGCCAATAGCGTGAGTTTCTTAACTACATTTAGACACTGATGTTCCCAATTCATATTTCTTCTGGAAATCCTATGGTTGTGAACCCATGGATCATATTATGTTTTCTTTCCAATTTGTATTTTTTAAATTTAACTTTTATTTTAAGGTCAAGAGTACATGCAGAGGTTTGTTTCATAGGCAAACTTGTGTCATGGGGGTTGTTGTACAGATTATTTCAGCACCCAGGTATTAAGCCTCGTACTCAGTAGTTATTTTTCCTGATCCTCTCCCTCCCCACCCTCCACCCTCTGACAGGCTCCAGTATGTGTTGTTTGTCTCCTTGGGTCCATGAGTTCTCACTATTGAGCTTCCACTTATAATTGAGAATATGCAGTATTAAGTTTTCTGTTCCTGCATTAGTTTGCTCAGGATAATGGCCTCCAGCTCCATCCATGTTCCTGCAAAGGAGATCATCTCATTCCTTTTTAGGGCTTTGTAATATTCCATGGTGTATATGTACCACATTTATTTTATCGATTCTACCATTGATGAACATTTAGGTTGATTCCATGTCCTTGCTATTATGAATAGTGTTACAATGAGCATATGTGTGCATGTGTCTTTGTGATAGAATGATGTGTATTCCTTTGGGTATTTACCCAGTAATGAGATTGCTAGGTCAAATGTTAGTTCTGTTTTTAAGTCTTTGAGGAATCACCTTTATCTTCCACAATGGTTAAACTAATTTATACTCCCATCAACCGTGTATAAGCATTCTTTTTTCTCCGCAACCTCACCAGCATCTGTTATATTTGACTTTTTAATAATAGTGTATTAGTCTGTTCTTTCATTGCTATAAAGATCTACGTAAGACTGGGTAATATATGAGGAAAAGACATTTAATTGGCTCATGGTTCCACCAGCTGCACAGAAAGCCTGGCTGGGAAGGCCTCAGGAAACTTACCATCATGGTGGAAGTTGAAGGGGAAGCAGACACACCTTTACCTGGTGGAGCTAGAGAGAGAAAGAGTGAAGGGGGAAGTGATACACACAACCAGATCTCATGAGAACTCATTCACCGTGGTGAGAACATCGAGGGGGAAGTCCACTCCCGTGATCCAATCTGCTCCTGCCAGGCCCCTCCCCCAACACAGAGGGTTACAACTTTACATGAGATTTAGGTGGGGACACAGAGCCAAACCATATCAAATAGCCATTCTGACTGGTGTTAAATGGTATCTCATTGTGGTTTTCATTTGCATGACTCTGATGATTGGTAAAGTTGAGCTTCTTTTCATATGTTTTTTGGCCATATATATATGCCTCCTTTTGAAAAGTGTCAGTTCCTGTCCTTTGCTCACTTTTTAATGGGGTTCTGGGGGATTTTTTTTTGTAAATTTGTGTAAGTTCCTTATAGATGCTGAATATTAGGCTTTTATCAGAGCCATACTTTACGAAAATTTTCTTCCATTCCGTAGGGTGTCTGCTCACTATGTTTATAGTCTCCTTTGCTGTGCAGAAGCTCTCAAGTTTAAATAAATCTCACTTGTCAATTTCTGCTTTTGTTGCAATTGCTTTTAGTGTCTTCGTCATGAAATCTTTGCCCATTCCTATGTCCAAAATGGTATTGCCTAGGTTGTCTCCCAGTGTTTTTATACTTTTGGGTTTTATTTTTAAATCTTTCATCCATCTTGAGTTATTTTTTGCATATGGTATAAGGCAGGGATCTAGTTTCATTCTTTTGCATATGGATACCCAGTTATCCCAGCATGATTTATTGAATAGGGAATTTTTCTTCCATTGCTGGTTTCTGTCGGCTTTGTTGAAGATCATAGTTGTAGGTGTACAGCCTTCTTTCTGGGTTCTCTATCACATTATTTCAAAACATTCTTGATTCTCTCTTTTCTGCCCATAGCAGGACACAAGAAATAGAAACTTTCTGATAATAAGGAGGAAATAATTATCCTTTATGTCATTTTTCATATTTCCTCCTTGAATCAAAATTTGCTCCCCAAGTACTCAAGATTGCTCAAGACAGAGAATTTGTACTAATTTATAGATAAAGTACTGCACAAACTATCAGAAGAGAAACATTTTTGAGTATCTATTATGTGCAACTATTTTATGAGAACTGTCACTCCTTCTTAATGAATTAGGACACAGATTATTATGCAGACTCAGTAGCTTGATCGTGATCAGTCGCCTGGCATGTGAAAAACAGGGATCTGAGTCCAAGTTTGGCTATGCCCTTTGCATTCATTATATTTCACTTACAAGTGGAGAGCCAGAGTTGGACTGCAGAAGCTGTAAACCTATAAGATCCACTGGTTTAATCAACTGCTAGCTTCTGTTCTGCCATTACTTAAACTTTATTGGACAATCTACAGTCAGACTTGCGCTTGGATATGGAAAGATTTTATCTACCTTAGGGAGATACACAATATACACCTACTGCATAAAATTATAAAAATCAAATTATTTTCAAGGCCTTTGAACTTGAAAATAAATCAAAGGCATCAGGGGTAAGAGTTATCTTTAATACACTGATAGTTCAAATCAGTGTGCAGTCTATAAGGTAAAATTAAAAATATAGAGGGTATAATTGCATAAAGATTAGTACATATCCCTTTCATTTAAATATTGCTAAACAAGTCAAATTGCCTTTTATTTGATCAATGAACCAAAATGATTTGAAATAGCAATATCATAAAGCTTTGCTGAGCTACTGTTAAATCCATTTTTTCCAAAGCAATGAAGCATACACACTTGGCTTTTGGTAATACATAACAAACAGCCGAATTTGAGCATCATGCCTGGACTTGTATGAGCAACCTCAAACCACACTTGCATAGAATGTCATAGTTAAAAGAACTGGTGCAGGCAACACATGTTTCAAAATACACGAGACATCAAAAGGAGCCGCGATCCCCACGCACGAGCCAGCTTGACCCATAACATTGGCTTTGATTTTGTAGGTGGGAGAGAGAAAGTAAGTGGGGCAGGATTTTGGTGTTGTTGTTTACCAAAACAATTTATAGACTTTGCAAGACTAGTATATTTAAATTAGAATATTAGAAAAAGCAGAAGAAAGCAAACAATTTCTGAAAGTATAATCATCATGTATGTGATTTTCATAATAACACAAACGTGATGGTATTGGACAAAGTATTAAATATTAACATGCAACCACCTCACTGTTAGCAATTTAATTCAGTTCATTTGGCAACAAAACTACCTTGAGTATATGTTCAATAATGGTGCAGAAATGAAGTGACTGCCATTTTTAGAAATGAAAATGTTTGTGCAACCCTAATATTTGCTCTGAACTGTAAACTATAATAACGGAAACACCAAGCTTCCAGAGTCCCAGCATGTGCACCGCTTCCAGCCTCAGCATAAAGCAGGTCTGTAGTGGAGGCTGATATACATTTGCTGACCTATTACATAAGGAGCAACAGGTAACAGAATGTATGCTATGCTTTTCAAAAGCATGGTGTAAAATCCCAAATATGAATCATTTATAGAGTATCAAAACGAGAACTGCAAAGAAGCAGTTGATGCTTGAATCATATTTGAACAACCGCATTTCTAAGTAACATGTAATTCAACTCCTGTCATTCTCAGAATTAATAGCCCAGATTCTTAATTCTTAGTGAGGCTGACAAATTCTTTCTTATGGCATCAGTCACACTTGATCATAAGTAGCATCTCTACCCATAACTCTCCTTCCATCAAATTGAGCCTAAGTTTATTTGTCTAACACAAAACGCCAAAAGGTCTACAATGTGCAATGAATCAACGTTCTTCATTAATAAGCAAAATGTTTCATGGGTGGAAAATGATTCTCCACCTTCCAAATGGCTTTAAACAAATACAAAGCCATGGTTGCTAAGCTACTATTTTACTTCCAGGGTAAATGTCTGCCGTCTAATCTTTTAGAAGTAGCAGTAAGTTGTTTTCAAGCCATTGAGCCCAAAGGCATTGAAAAGTCAAAGATTTTATATATACACACACACACACACACACACACACACATAGGCACACACATACATATGTATATATATAATATTTCCTGGCATCATCACACCTATTTTTTTAAACCTTCTTAACTTGAGGATCTGTAAAGAAAGTAATATCATACTACCACTGGATTCATAAGCAGTGAGGGAACAGCGTCTCTGAATATTCTGTCTTTAGGTTCTGCTAAGTATACTAAGCAACATAAATTAAAGTCCATTCTATTATTTAGAATGTGCTATTAAGAGGGGAATGGAAATCTCAAAAGATGTCACAGTAAGAGCACAGAGGATAGGGTTCGTGGACTGCATCATCTTGAACTGGTCACTTCACCTTTTATATTGTAAGCTGACCATCTACCAAATTGACATAATGATACCAATTTCACTGTAAAGATGAAGTAAGATTATTTGTGTAAAATGCAAGGCTTAGTGCCCAGCACATGGGAGATGCTCAGTAGATACTATTTATTATGTCTTGTCCCCACCGGACACATCCACAGTCCAGTAGGAAGTGATAAGGGAAGAAGGAAAAGGGCCTTAAAACTCCTTTTCTGTCTAAATGTACAGTGGACAGTTCAAGACAAAGAAATGACCAATTTGTTTATAAGCCTAAAGGAGAGAATCCAGCAATGGTGGATTTCACATTTGATACTATAGTAAGTAGATAAATATGATATAAATCCTTATGTTCTTTATGAGATCAAGTTTTCAACGTGGTGTGACTACTTCAAATTCTTAGCCCTAGCCCTAGCCCAATTCACTGCTTCTTTCATGGCTCAGATGCCTCAGCACAGGCAGAGGGGACATAAAATGCTAAATTTTACCTCTTTGATTTAAAGCACGTCTTATTTTAATCATGGCAGAGGTCAGTCTTCATGGATGGAATTTCAATGGTGCAGACTAAGTGGCCAGGCTAGGTCATTCTACAGTCTGCAAAGCTTAAGGTACTCATGTCCCTGTGGACCCAGAGCCTGAGGCCTCATCAGCTAGACTTCCTGAAAATAAAAAGAAAAAAAAAGGACTTGATGGGTCCTCAGGGTAGCTTGAAAATCAAGGTATTTCTGGAATAACTGCCTAATCCATAGCCTGCCTCAAGGTGAGCAGCTCTAAGTCTTCCCTTCTTTCAGTTTGATGTCCTAGGAATATTGAGTTCTCTGACCCTACAGCGGGCTTCATGAAAATCAAGGATTAAACAATGATCAGAATAGTATCATTTATAAATGTTCATTATTGCAACTTTATTTGAAAATTGATGATTCATTTATGTACATTATTAACACTAACTTTTACTAATACACTTAAAACAAGTAGAAAAAAAAATCTCTTGACTCCAGATAACAGAGTTTCCCTATGCCCCAACTATTATAGTACTCTAAAGAAACAAAAATGAATTTTTTTTTTTTTTTTTTTTTTTGAGGCGGAGTCTCGCTCTGTCAGCCCGGACGGAGTGAAGTGGCCAGATCTCAGCTCAGACTGCAAGCTCCGCCTCCCGGTTCACGCCATTCTCCTGCCTCACCTCCGAGTAGCTGGGACTACAGCACCCGCCACCTCGCCCGCTAGTTTTTGTATTTTTTAGTAGAGACGGGGTTTCACCGTGTTAGCCAGGATGGTTCGATCTCCTGACCTCGTGATCCGCCCGTCCTCGCCTCCCAAAGTGCTGGGATTACAGGCTTGAGCCACCGTGCCCGGCCAAAATATTTTTAAAAAGCAATCCTTTAAGAACAAGAAACACTGTGGCCCAAGTCATTTATTTATATTTTGTTGGACAAGAGTGATCACTCAATTCTTTATATTTATAGTCCCATGTGAGAATATGGTCAATTTATTTTACATAAAATATTTGTCAGATAGTAGCTCTTATCAATGAAATAAAACATCTCAAAGCATGATGTAAGCAAAGTCTAAAGATCCTTTATGAAGGAGGATCAGTCTCTGCGAAGTAAGTCCATGCTCTATCTTCCTTCACTGGAACAAACTACACTCCCCCAAATACTACATGTGGCTTCATAAGGATGCAGGATTATGTAAAAAGATTTTTTTTTTTCAGTATATGCAATAAACAGCTTCTCTTTTGAAACTACTGAAGAACAAAATGCGGTAATATCACAAGCTTAAAATTATATAAATATCTATCTACTATCTATCTATCTATCTATCTATCTATCTATCTATCTATCTATCTATCATCTAGCTAGCTACATACACACACACACACACACACACACACAATGCCATTTAGTTTGACAGTATATTTGGGAAAAAAAAGTTGAAAACAAGACAATTACAGCGTTGTATAGGTAATTGTGGAAATGTGTTTTGAAGTCCTTACTGAACACCTCTCTTAAAACGTCGGACTTCCCACTTGGATTGAAATGCTGTCAAGATTTGTGTTAATGGTTGTAGCTCTCAATTAATTCCCGAGCTTCACCTCCCAATAGTAGTGCATGGCCCTGGCACAGCTCTGCGGCTGCTGACTTTATGAAGGGTGGTAAAACATTCTCAGCCCTCCAATCTGCCGGGCACAGCACAAAGCTGGAGACGATTGTGGAAAATGGAGTCTTGACAGTATCTTCCTCTTGCAGGCCTCAGATCACTCAGGGCCTGCAATCATCCTACACTTGATTCAACTGGACCAACTCTCAACATGCACAGAATGTAATTTCAGTTCTTAAGTGCTTTCCTGTAACAACAATAAGATCAAGAAGGAAACTAATGAGACCTTTCTATTTTCTTTTTTGACTGAATTTAAAGGCATTACATGGATACCTTTGAGGAATGGAAATGGAAATGAGATCAGCTCCAGCCCTTAAGACATCATCTGGGCCGTATTTCTGTATCAGTGTCTCAACTCTGCCTTGGAGAAAAGTGCATCAATTTCAATGCCTGGCCCACTTAGGCCGTTTCTGACAAGACCACAAATATTACAGTCATGGCTTCAGCTTTAATGTTATTTGTGCTGTGGATCACTGAACTCAGACAGGTGCCCAGCTACTCATTTTATAGGCTAGTGAACATGGCATAGGCAGCTCTAACTTCAGCACTCTAAGAACTGGGACAGAGCTCCAGATATCACCACTAATCACTGCATCACCCAAACCAATGTTAGAGTCTGAATTTTTAATGGAAAATTCAGCTACTGCTTCTAGTTGAATGCCAACACATTTCAAACATTTTCTAGAAGACTGAAGTTACCAATATGCTATATAATATAAAAATTAAATATAAAAAATAATATATTTATTTTCTTTGCTATCTGCATTACACATATGCAAACATACATATGCAAGTTCAATAATTCCAGGGCAGGCAAGAACCATTAACAATGCAACAGAAGGGCTGATGGTCACTGAATTAGTCTGTGAAGTCCATGCAGGAGACTCAGCAACGTCCTCAGGATTCCCTCCTTCAAGCTGCATTAGTGTGCTTCTCAGTAGCAATAAAGCACTGGTAATTTGACAGAGTATACAGTTTTAAAGGTTGTGATCAATCACTCTGCTAAGAAAATTTTGCAATTATATGTCCAGTAAACAATCAGATGTGTGTATTATAAATGGAAAGATTTCACCTATTCTTTTCTATTCTATTCTATCCTGTTCATAAGCTGACTACTGTGCTCGTGATGTTTACGTGTAAAGGCAGGTGGGTACTCACAGCTTACAGGTGTATTTCTCAACAGTGTTAGAAAGTACAAACTCCAGGCTGGGCATGGTGGCTCACGCCTGTAATTCCCAGCACTTTGGGAGGCCGAGATGTGTGAATCACGAGGTCAGGAGTTCGAGACCATCCTGGCCAATATGGTGAAACCCTGTCTCTATTAAAAATACAAAAATTAGCCGGGCGTGCTGTTGTGCGCCTGTAATCCCAGCTACTTGGGAGGCTGCCCCAGAAGAATTGCTTGAACCGGGAGGCAGAGGTTTCAGTGAGCCAAGATCACAGCACTGCACTCCAGCCTGCGCGACGGAGCGAATCTTTGAGAAAAAAATATACAAACTGCAGGACTCCATCTATCCGTTATTTTGACTACAAAATGTAACCCTATATAGCAGAGTCCATCATACACATTGCTTTACTGAACTTCCTCAAGATTTATAAGATAAGCAGAGGTCGACATCTTTATTTTACAATAAGGAAAATGGTAAGAATCTAAATTATTCCCTCTAATTTAATACTTGTAAGTAATGTCAACACTTGAAATTCCTTCTTCTCTTCCAATTCTAGAGCTTTCTCTATGACATTATTCTGCATCGCAGCCCAAGATGTTAATCCAATGGTCTTTTGATCGTGTATGACAGAAATTTAACGCTGAAAAACATGGGGGAAAATATGCTGGTTTATTGATTCACAAAATTGCATGGTCCCGTAGTATATCTGGCTTCTGGCACAGTCAGATCCAGGTGCTCAAAGAATCCATTGAGTTTTTTCTCTCACTCCATTTTGGGAACTATCGGTCTTTCAGCATTATATTTAAGCATGATATTTAAATGTTATATTTAAGTGTTATAGTTAAGCGTTATATTTCAGTGTGATATTTCAGTGTTATATTTCAGCATTATATTTCAGCGTTATACTTAAGCATTATATTTAAGTATGATATTTAAGCATTACATTTCAGTGTTATATTTCAGCATTATATTTAAGTGTGATATTTAGCCATTATAGTTCAGCGTTATAATTCAACATTATATTTCAGCGTTATATTTAAGCATGATATTTCAGTGTGATATTTCAGCATTATATTTAAGCATTATATTTCAGCGTTATATTTAAGTGTTATATTTAAGCGTGATATTTCAGCACTATATTTAAGTGTGATATTTCAGCATGATATTTCAGCGTTATAGTTAAGAATGATATTTAAGCATTATATTTCAGTGTTATATTAAAGTTTTATATGTAAGCATTATATTTGAGCAGCCCCACATTTGCTGAAAAAGTTGGCTGCCAACATGTCCTTCAGGTTTGTGATACCAAAGGAAAAGGCTACCTCTTATATATTTTGGATGTGTGTTCCCTCCAAATCGCCAGTGTTAGAGATGGGGCTGCTGGGAGGTGTTTGGGTTATGGGGGTGGATCCTTCATAAATGGTTTGTTGTCATCCCTTTGGTGATGAGTGAGTTTTCACACTATTCGTTCACACAAGAGCTGCCCCCCCGCACCCCCTGTCTTGCCATGTGATATGCCTGCTCCCTCTTTGCCTTCCGCCATGAAGTAGTAGATGGCAGAATCACACTTCCTGTACAGCGTGCAGCACCATGAACCAAGTAAACCTCTTTTCATTATAAATTACCCAGTCTCGGATATCCCTTTATAGCAATACAAAACAAACTAATACAGCCTCTGATATCCCAGATCTAAATATCTCATCTTTGAGAACTATCAGCTGCATTTGAACCATAGGCTCTTTTCTGATGTAAACACAGTGGTGAGGAAGTCAGGGCTCTGTTTCACCCGCCTGAGTTCTAAGTCAGCTCCCCAGAGTGTGGGAAGAGAGGGCACGCAGTGTCACCTTACCTAAGCCATATGAAGTATATTTCCCTTGAAAAAAAACGTTCTGCTATTTTAAGAAGTGGAGACATTATACCCACCAGCACCTCTCCACACACAATTGTGCACCACAGTCTCTCCAAATCCAACATTTGACTGCTGATTCCTCCTTTCTCTTAAACACTTAACATTTTTACTTTTAAAATGTATGCTTTACCCCAAACCTCAGTGTCATGCAATATACCATGGAAGAAACCTGCATATGTACCTCCTGAATCTAAAATACACATTGAAATTGAAAAATAAAAAGTATGCTTAAGTCAATATGTAGATATTTTCTAGTCATTTCCTGAAGTAATAATAGCTACCACTTATTGAGTATTTGCTGTGTTCCAGTCACTGCCCTGATACGTTCTTTACATTGATTGACCATTTTAATATGAAAATAATGTAATGTGGCAGGTGTTTTCAGACTCATTTTACAATTTTAAAATCTATATTTAGAGATTAAGAAATTATCCCAAGGCCAGTCTGCCAGAGAATAGCAGAGCCAGGATTCTGGCAGTCCTACTCCAGAATTCACACTCTTCACACCACACAACACATCCAGTGGGAGACCCTGGGGAAGGTCTTAAACATGGTAGGCGATTACTCTCTCTCGCTGTGTGTGTGTGTATTTTACTCATGGTAGTAAATGAGAAGTGTGAAGCCACCAGGTTCCGCTCCTTTGCTGCTGGGCTTGAAGTAACTCTGAATGAGGACGGTATCAGAGACGTCAACATTTTAAAGTGCTCAACTTTTTAAAAATTCCTGGTGGCAGCAGGGAAATGAGCAAGAAAATTTTAGGAGACATTAGCCCCATTCCAAGGTAAACATACCTTAAAATATAGAAAAGTCCAAATCTGGATAGGTCAGCCTGCGAACAATAGCCGTTTTCTTTTTTACTGTGAAATAGTTTGAGGATTTTTTGCTTTGTATACAAGTCAAAAAATGTCATGTAAAAAATACTTTCAAAACTTTTTGCTGCTATCATAATGAATTTGTAATCCAGAAACTAAAAGGAGAGCAAATGGCATTTATCATAAATAAAACATATGCAGGGCTAATTAGAAATAATTATAGAGGGGAAATTCTATGTTAGGGACTTCAATTTCTTGACATAAAAATTTAAGATAGAGAATTAAATAGACATTGTATAATTATAATGCTAAACCATAACCAAAACAGCTTAGTATTTTTAACATGAATGCTTGTTGAATCTGATCAGCTTATTTTCATCTTATTCAAAATCCTGGAATTGCTTTTGTTAACAATAGTTTATAAAGATGTATTTGTATGCACTACTTCTCATTAAATATCTGTCAAAAAGGAAGAATGTGAACGTCTGGGAGATGGGGGAACGGATCAGCCCAGCCTTGTGCTACTAATTTGGCCACAAGCCCTGAGCTGTGATTTGGTATGCCAGACAGTCAACAATCTTCTGGGCATCTATTATTTTGTCGTTAAAAAAATTCCGATTATTTTACTTGGCAATATTTTGTTTGCCTGCTTCCAACCCCTGGTACAAGTAAAACTTGAGTTTCTAGTGTCCCCTTGGGAAACTAAGAATGAGACACATTATCTTGTTCCAATGGTGCCACGAGGCACACGCTTCCCTGCACTGACAAAATCCACAATAGTGACTGTAATTTTATAATGTTTTTCTTGGGATGCATATAAAATACAGGTAGCAAGGTCATTTTACCTTGAAATGCATTCTGAATGTGTTTATTGAATTTTTTCTAGTTTTCTTATTCTTGTCACCATTTTTAAACATCTCATTAATTCCAAAGTTCTTTTTTCTTTCTTTTTTTAATTATCAAAATATTTTAAGGTACTCCTGCCCACTTTGGCAGGACCCAGGGAAACAGCCTCCTAAGCAGTGTTTCTGCTTCTGGCACATATCCTGGAAATAATTTTATTGGTTCTTTTTTTAAATTGAGCTAATCTAGCCCCAGTACCTGCATTATCAGCAAGTGTTTATAAGCATATATTATGTACAAAGAATCACATAGTGCTAAAACTTGGCAAAGTTCCTGGTATGAACATGTATTTTCCAGGTACATGTATTACCATCCTCTGGCTTCGTGTCTACCAGTTTAAAGGTAAGAGCTCTATCTCCACAAACCCCTTTCTGCTCTGAAGAGCCCTGAATTATTATACATGTTCTCTGCAGGACCATAACGGTTTTCCTCCTCCCATATTTATGTTGTTCTTCCTGGGACTTACCCATAACCTGATGGGATTCCCTTCTATCAAGCTAATACACACTTCAGGTGGTAGTTGTAGTTCTTGTTGTGGTATGGTTACAACACCATTTCACTTACCATACACATTATCTCCATCCCTGAAATTGACACATAATAGCTACTAGTTTTATTCTAGCTTTTTCTACACACACACGCGCACACATACACACACACACACACATTTGCATTGGTGAGAAGGCAAAAAAAACCTCACGCCATTGACACCCCACCAGTATTACCCAAACAAACCTGCATATCCTGATTTATTGTCTCCATAAAGATTTTCTCCTCTCTGAAAGTTACTGGAGATGAAGCGGCAAGCAGCACTTACCCACTGCCTCTGGATGTGGTAAGAGTTTAATGCTAAGTAGTGGTTATTATCTCTGATACATTTCATCGGTGTGGCTCACATAAGGTGCACCAGGATATCATGAAAATAGACTGTCTAATACCCCATCCTAAACAAAACTTCAACTGAACCTTCTAAAATTCCCTCTACATACAAATAATTAAATATATAGCCCCTTTCTTCAAAGAGTTTTATGGTTAAGAGGGAGCAGGACAGGCAATTTTTCTCAAGGAATGGCGTCTTCATACGAACAAGTCCTATAATTCAATACTGAGCACAAAAGGATTGCAGGGACTACTGAGTCAGTGGTTAAGTTTAAATATTCATTATTATGTCTACTCTGTCATTATAAAGGAAAATCTACCAATAACCAGAAAGCCTGAAGAATATGAGAGCTTTGAATCCCATGTCTGTCTAAGAGCATAGGAGAAACAAATTTAAGTGGTCTGGTACATGGATGAAGGAATACAATATTATGGTTCAGTCACTCTAAAAATTACTGTGTGATATGGTTTGGTTGTGTACCCACCCAAATCTCATCTTGAATGGTAGCTTCCATAATTCCCACGTGTTTTGGGAGGGCACAGTGGGAGACAATTGAATCATGGGGGCAGTTTCCCCACACTATTCTCGTGGTAGTGAGTAAGTCTCATGAGATCTGATGGTTGTATAAGGGGAAACCTCTTTAGCTTGTTTCTCATTCTTTCTTACCTGCCGCCATGTAAGATGCCCCTTGCCCTTCCACCATGATTGTGAGGCTGCGCCAGCCATGTGGAACTGTGAGTTCATTAAATCTCTTTCCTTTATAAATTTCCCGGTCTCAGGTATGTCTTTATTAGCAGCATGAGAACAGACTAATACATTGGTTTTTTTAAATGTTTATTACATTGAAATTTCATTCATTGAATCTATGATTTTCTTCACTTTTATGCCTATAATACTGAGTTTATAAGTTTTAATGATTTTTTTTTACATCTGGTATTTAGCCTGCCTGGGCATAGTGAACACACTTCCCAGTTTGCCTGGGAAAGTCCTTGTTTACTAGATGAATCACATGCATCACATTGCCACCTATTCATAGATATCTCAGCTTGGATTCATTGCACCTTACCCTGAGGCAGAACCTGAGATGAGGGTTTGCTGGCATGTAGTTTATTGTGGGAAGTAAGTCACAGGAGCAGGTAATAGTGTGATAGGAAGAGTGAATTGGACAAGGAGAAAAGGCAATTTAAGGATGACTGCGAAGCTGGATAATTCTAGTTACCCGGGGCAACTAGAGTCCTTCCCTCTGGCAGAACTCCAAAGAGACCATATCACCTGTGTTTCATTATTGTTTGCCTGAGACATAGAAGAATGACATTGTTTAACCATTAATTTAGTTTCCCATTAGACAAGGATTTCCAGAAAGGTTTTTATTCCCCCTCCTCTGAGGTCTGTGCATGCATGAGAAGGTCCGAGCAGTCCTACAAGAGTCCTGTACAGTGGCATTAGCAAGCATTAGCTTCCTAGTGCAGTTGAGACAAGGTGCTGTCAGGCTAATGTGTGCATGTGGTTGGTGCAGCAGACCTGGAACAAAATTTTAGACCAAGCGTGTGTGAGACAAAACATAGAAGATGTCTAAGCACAATTCCTCTCTAGCGCCACTTAGATATACTAATATCCTAGATTAATTACAATCTCTCAGAGATGGTCAGCCCCAAAATTATTCAAAATCAGAGGCTTGTAGTAAGATAGTCTCTGCAGCTGCAGGTGGTCTCAAGATCGTGACTGATATTCACTCCCTCCATCTTTGAACGCGCCTTTTGATGCTGCTCCACACTCAGCAGTGGGTCTAGATTACTTGCCTGATAGGTAACTCTGACCATCATCCACAAGGTAGCAAAGCGCTTATTTGCTTTATCCTTGCTGAGCCAAAGTGGCGTCAGTTGCCCGCGTATGGTTATTAGTGGAAATAGTCCACTAAGTACCAAGAAATAGTCCGTGAATCCCCTGATTTTAGACCTATTATTGTTACTCTCCTTGCAGAGTAGCAAAACTTGGTTTTCAGGGTAATCAGAGTTTAATAACGCTTCAAATATGGCAACTCGTTTCTTCTCCCACTGGCCACTAACACAGGAAGACTGACATGACAAGGTGGTAGTTCAGCTTCGGGATCAGTGACACATTTATTCTGTCCCCTGATTCAAGGTGCATGTTCTGGAAACCAGACCCCTTATTCCAGCAGCACCTACGTTTGCTGGAAGAAAAGCACGCATTCCACAAGTGGGTCATTGCAATGATGGTGAATGGGGCCAAACCTCCATGCATGGCTTGGTTTCCAGACTCAAGAATTTCCGTAAGGACACTGCTTCAGATAATGGATATTGATTCACTGCATAGACCTCATTTCTAAGGTAGCACCCCAGCCCACAGGGTGTTGTCGTGAGCGGTCACTGTAGGTGAGTGTTCCATAGCCGGTTCTATAGACCGGCTGCTCAGGGTGGTGTGGTCAATGGAAAGACCAACAGACCATGGTCATACCACACCTGCTTAATTATAAAGGAGGTTCCTTCTTTGAGGAGATTTATGTAGGACTTCATTTCAAGCACCCTTTCTGTAAGCCCTTGGAGGGTGGTGCTGACCAGCAGGCAGTGAGGACAGTCAGTGCTGGAGAGGATGAGCTGTCGTCACCCTCGGAGGGCTGCAGGGCTCTGAAGGAGTCACCTGCATGATTAGTCTCCATCCCTGACGCAGTGGCATCTCTGTTCGTGTCCCTTCTACCAAACGAGATGGTTATGGAAAGCATCAGGCTCTCCTACACCATGCAGACCACGCTCTCTCTCCCGTCTCCCTGCAGGGTGGATGCTTTCTGATGGGCAATTTAACGACACTTAACAATGCCCTTTCTGAATGGATTTTTGTCGGAAAAGAAAAGATGCTCGTTATTTTTTTCTGTCCTCTAAGTCCATTTGCACGCCTCTACCTTAGACCCCCTGACCCCAGTCTTTCTGGATGACTCCTTCCTGACCAACCCACTCACCGCTAACCTGCTCTCCACCCGCTCACTCCAGCCTCTCCTCCTGCTGCACCATGTCCGTGTCAGGGTGCTCTGTGAGGCCCGGCTCCCAGGGGTGGTTCCCACTCACCACTGCCTTCAGGGCTGCTGCGGACAGAGCTGGAGCACACAGCTGTCTATTTTTTTTGGTAACATGCATCTGTTGGCCCCATGTGTAAGCGAAGCTCAAGTGTCTTTCTTTCTGTTAACTGGTTGTAAGACCCATACACCAAGGCATAGATAGGTGCCTGGAGGAATCCCTTCAGCGAAATGAATGGAGGAATCCCCTCAACGAAATGAATGGAGGAATCTCCTCAGCGAAATGAATGGAGGAATCTCCTCAGTGAAATGAATGGAGGAATCTCCTCAGCGAAATGAATGGAGGAATCTCCTCAGCGAAATGAATGGAGGAATCTCCTCAGCGAAATGAATGGAGGAATCTCCTCAGCGAAATGAATGGAGGAATCTCCTCAGCGAAATGAATGGAGGAATCTCCTCAGCGAAATGAATGGAGGAATCTCCTCAGCGAAATGAATGGAGGAATCTCCTCAGCGAAATGAATGGAGGAATCTCCTCAGCGAAATGAATGGAGGAATCTCCTCAGCGAAATGAATGGAGGAATCTCCTCAGCGAAATGAATGGAGGAATCTCCTCAGCGAAATGAATGGAGGAATCTCCTCAGCGAAATGAATGGAGGAATCTCCTCAGCGAAATGAATGGAGGAATCTCCTCAGCGAAATGAATGGAGGAATCTCCTCAGCGAAATGAATGGAGGAATCTCCTCAGCGAAATGAATGGAGGAATCTCCTCAGCGAAATGAATGGAGGAATCTCCTCAGTGAAATGAATGGAGGAATCCCCTCAACGAAATGAATGGAGGAATCCCCTCAGAGAAATGAATGGAGGAATCTCCTCAGCAAAATGAATGGAGGAATCTCCTCAGCGAAATGAATGGAGGTATCGCCTCAGCGAAATGAATGGAGGTATCTCCTCAGCGAAATGAATGGAGGAATCTCCTCAGCGAAATGAATGGAGGTATCTCCTCAGCGAAATGAATGGAGGAATCTCCTCAGCGAAATGAATGGAGGTATCTCCTCAGCGAAATGAATGGAGGAATCTCCTCAGCGAAATGAATGGAGGTATCTCCTCAGCGAAATGAATGGAGGAATCTCCTCAGCGAAATGAATGGAGGTATCTCCTCAGCGAAATGAATGGAGGAATCTCCTCAGCGAAATGAATGGAGGAATCTCCTCAGCGAAATGAATGGAGGAATCTCCTCAGCGAAATGAATGGAGGAATCTCCTCAGTGAAATGAATGGAGGAATCCCCTCAACGAAATGAATGGAGGAATCTCCTCAGCGAAATGAATGGAGGAATCTCCTCAGTGAAATGAATGGAGGAATCTCCTCAGCGAAATGAATGGAGGTATCTCCTCAGCGAAATGAATGGAGGAATCTCCTCAGCGAAATGAATGGAGGAATCTCCTCAGCGAAATGAATGGAGGAATCTCCTCAGCGAAATGAATGGAGGAATCTCCTCAGCGAAATGAATGGAGGAATCTCCTCAGCGAAATGAATGGAGGAATCTCCTCAGCGAAATGAATGGAGGAATCTCCTCAGCGAAATGAATGGAGGAATCTCCTCAGCGAAATGAATGGAGGAATCTCCTCAGCGAAATGAATGGAGGAATCTCCTCAGCGAAATGAATGGAGGAATCTCCTCAGCGAAATGAATGGAGGAATCTCCTCAGTGAAATGAATGGAGGAATCCCCTCAGAGAAATGAATGGAGGAATCCCCTCAGAGAAATGAATGGAGGAATCTCCTCAGCGAAATGAATGGAGGAATCCCCTCAGCGAAATGAATGGAGGAATCTCCTCAGTGAAATGAATGGAGGAATCTCCTCAGAGAAATGAATGGAGGAATCTCCTCAGTGAAATGAATGGAGGAATCCCCTCAACGAAATGAATGGAGGAATCCCCTCAACGAAATGAATGGAGGAATCCCCTCAGAGAAATGAATGGAGGAATCTCCTCAGTGAAATGAATGGAGGAATCGCCTCAGAGAAATGAATGGAGGAATCTCATCAGCGAAATGAATGGAGGAATCTCCTCAGTGAAATGAATGGAGGAATCCCCACAAGGAAATGAATGGAGGAATCCGCTCAGTGAATGAATGGAGGAATCCCTCAGCAAAATGAATGGAGGAATCTCCTCAGCGAAATGAATAATGGAGGAATCTCCTCAGCGAAATGAATGGAGGAATCTCCTCAGCGAAATGAAGAATGGAGGAATTTTCTCAGCGAAATGAATAGAGGAATCCCTCAGCGAAATGAAATGAGACGCTAGAAAAAAATAATATGCTTGCCAGAAAAGGGAAATAATGGGGGAATTTGAGGATCACAGCCTCTGCTCTTCTGGGAAGAAAGAAATGCCCTCTGCTGAAATGTTTCTCACCCGTCTTACTGTAAGTGTTTATTGTCAATATTGTCACAGGCTATGAGAAAGCAATTAACATGCAGGATCCCTGAGTGGACCCGGATGAGGAGAAAAACGTATGAAAGATAATTTGAGGTCAATTGGGTCAACTTAAATGTGGACAATATTATTATAGTAATGTTAACTTCTGGAATGTAGGCTGTTAATGTGGTAAGGACGTATATTGTACAGGCTCTTCAGAGATACACGCTGATGTAAGGGGAAAGCATCTCTGTCCGCAACTTTAAAATGGTTCAGCAAAACAAAGTTTACACACCTGCACGTGTGTGTGTTTGTGTGTAGGGAGAGGGAGAGCAAAAATTTAAAAAACATTACCAACTGGTGAATCCTCATGAAGGTTTTATATTTATATACCTTTCAGATTATTATTCTTTCAATTTTTCTCTTGATTTAAATTTTTTAAAATAGCAAACTGAAAACAAGGTAGAAAATATAAAAAACTTGGATAAAGAAATCAAAAGCGTGAATCTCATTAAATATTAATTTCCACACAACAAAAAGAGAATTCATGAATTGTAAAATGCATTTGAAGAAATTGTCCAAAATTCGCCAGAGATAAGTAATATGAACAAGAGATTATGAGGTATATCTCTTTCACTTATCGTATTAATTGGTTTTATATTGCTATGGTTTTATTGTTATATCTTAACTGCATTCATATATATCTATTGTGGAAGTAAAGGATAAATAAAATGTAATGTCTTTACATGTATAAGATTTTCATCTACTTCCCCCTAAGTACTACAGAATTGTGTATCAAGTAGCATTCTAAACAAATAAGGTAGAATTAATTAATTACATTTATGAAGGATAACGTTAGTTAAATAATTTCTTACCGCACATTAATCCTGAGATATTTTGAATCAGTCACTGCCGCACTTTGGAAAGAAAGTCTGTACCACAGTAATTGTTAACACTTTGGAGGCTGACAAATGCTGGCTTATAGTAATTATGATTTCTGAAAGCAGATAAGGAGAAAGGAGGAAAACAAGATTTATCCTAATAGTGATTAGAATTATTTTAAGTAAAATGTTTTGAAAATTCTTACAATACCTTGCTAGTCTAAGTAAGAAATGTCAATTAATAGATGTGATATATTTTACCCACAGCTCTGCCTTTAAACAGCGTACCCTTATTTCATAGATTTCATGTACCAATAGCTAAACGAAAAACGGTTTGGTCTCAATTGAATGAGCTAGCTACTTAAATAATCCTGGAATATTCTGATTTCTATTCTCATTTTAAAATGAGTGTGCTGAAGCCTTAAAAAAAAATAGGTGAAATATCTTAAAGTTTCCTCCTTTATGCGCTAACATTTCTGGGTAAACGCTTTATTTAAGAATTAACTTTTTGTTTATTTTCATTGTTGTCAGTCTTCTCAGTTGCATAACAGAAAGGTCTGCACATTGCTCGTGGCTGTGACATATTCCTAAATGTCAATCAGACGATATCAAATGAGCATTGCACATCTATTTTCGTCCAAAATGCTCTCATCATTGGGAAGATACAGTATGAAGCTGTTAGTTTTGTCATTCTTCTCAAAAAATATCAAAATCAGAGGAAAAACCCTCGAGAATGCATTAGAGTTATTTTATGTGATGTGATTTTTGTTATTGCCTTAGCAATTTCCTGACCTTCCCTGTAACTTTCTCCCTTTCCCCAGCTGTGGATGCTGGGCTAACTGGCTGAGAAGCCGGGTCAGTGTGGGCCTGGGCTTGGTGGCTCCATGTGCAGACTCTAGTCAGCAACAGGACGGCTGCCACATGGGCTGTTTCACAAACATTAATTCTAAGTCCAAAACCAACAATGTGAAGTAAATATTAGTATCGCCAGTTGATAGAGAAAGAAACTGAAGTTCGGAAAGTTTAAATAGATTTCCCAAGTTCAGGTAGCTGTAAGTAGCTACACCGAGGTTCAAGTCCAAGACTGTGAATCTGAGCCTGGGAAGCATCCAGCACGCTGTGCGCTCACTATCCAAAATGTTCTGGATAGGCCGGGCGCGGTGGCTCACGCCTATAATCTCAGCACTTTGGGAGGCCGAGGTGGGCAGATCACGAGGTCAAGAGATCGAGACCATCGTGGCTAACATGGTGAAACCCCGTCTCTACTAAAAAATACAAAAAAACTTAGCCAGGCGTGGTGGCTCACGCCTGTAATCCCAGCACTTTGGGAGGCCGAGGCAGGCGGATCACGAGGTCAGGAGATGGAGACCATCCTGGCTAACACGGTGAAACCCCATCTCCACAAAAAATGCAAAAAATGAGCTGGGTGTGGTGGTGGGCACCTGTAGTCCCAGCTACTCAGGAGGCTGAGGCAGGAGAATGGCGTGAACCTGGGAGGCGGAGCTTGCAGTGAGCCAAGATCACACCACTGCACTTTAGCCTGGGTGACAGAGCGAGACTCCGTCTCA
>NW_016824749.1:601694-666116 GCF_001698545.2 Rhinopithecus bieti | reverse complement strand
AAAAAAAAAAAAAAAAAAAAAAAAAAAAAAAAAAATTGTTCTGGACAGATACTTAATGCATTAACAAAATGGGAAGAGGTCCACGAATCTGCTGGTGTGGCAGTATCATAGGTTAGAATCACATATTAAACCTTATCAGGATAATTTATATGATTCTGAAATTTCAGTGTTTAACACTAGAAAATAAATCATCCAAGGTATGCTTCTTAGAACAACAGGCAGAAGCATCTGGAATAGATTGCCTGTTGTTTGAACTTCATTTTCCATTAAAACAAAATGATGTGTGTATGTTCATTGGTTTATTGATGTGGTTTCTTTATTTTTCTGTAACTATTCAACATTTATCACAGTCATTTTTTTGGCCACTGAAAGTCATACCTCTCCGTTAGTCCTGCCCTCGAGTTGTACAAATTTATTTTTTTTAACTTCTAGTTCAAGATGATATATTCAGCACTATATATACCTCCCTTCTCATGAAACACTCTAAGGAAATGATGTACAAGAACAATATTTTTAAAAATCAATAAAAGTTTGAAAGCACGATCAAGGGTAGCATCAGGGAATCTGAAATGTTGTGAAATGTGTGGAGTATAGAAGAAAATGGATTTGGATTAATAGAGAATGAAACAATACAACATATGCACATACTGCATATACTGGTAGATTCTGCTTAAAGGAGACACAGAGGTGAAGAAGTGAAACACTCTGGATTCTTATGCTCATGGCATAAAGGGAGATGCTGTCTATAAATTTCCCCACCTGTTCTAAATTGAAAATGGCATGCTAGAAGACAGACCAAGTAATTCCTTGCCACAATGCTTGAGTCAAAGAGGGCCACATGCCCCAGGCAGAGCCTGTGATGAGGTCCTGACGCGATGCCAGGAAAATGTGAAGGAGTCTTTCTCTCTGTGGTCTAATTTGGGAGGATGGGGGATGGAGCCACCAACCTGTCTTGCACCCCCATGGGGCATCAGAATAAAACCAATACCTGGAGGAAGGAGGAGCCACACCCAGGCATGGAGAGTGATCAGATGGCGTTTGTTTGTTTGTTTGTTTTTGCGGTCTCATTCCTTAGCCAGTTAAATTCATTTTAAAAAAGAATTTTGGGAGGGGCGCAGTGGCTCATGCCTGTAATCCCAGCACTTTGGGAGGCTGAGGTGGCTGGATCACCTGAGTCAGGAGTTCAAGATCAGCCTGGCCAACATGCTGAAACCCTGTCTCTACTAAAAACACAAAATTTAGCAGGTTATGGTGGTGCACACCTGTAATTCCAGCTACTTGGGAGGCTGAGATGGGAGAATCACTTGAGCTCAGAAGGCGGAGGCTGTAGTGAGCCGAGATCACACTCCACAGCACTCCTCCAGTCTGAGCCACAACGTGACGCTTCATCTCAAAAAAAGAAAAAAAAAAATGGTGTTTTCTTTGAGTTGCATTATTGCATTTAATGATTTCTACCCTAAATAATCTTTCCCTACAACATCATAAGCGTGTTGTTTTAATCATTTCTGTTCTAAATGACAGAGAAAATGCTGAACAGATGTTTGTTGTTAAAAAAATTAACTATCTGATAATTTTTGCTTAAACTTGACAAGCTCCACACTATATGTATGCAATTTCTATTTCAAAGTAAATGGAATAAAAGGTGGAGTATCAGGTATGATCAAATCAAATTTTGTTGTAATTACTGCGTAAATATAGTTTAATAGCAAAGGATGATAAGAACACAGTTAAATTTAAAATCTATATTCAATATATCATGGTTAATTTTTTAAATCCATTTATAACTAAGATAGAAAAGCTCGCACTGCATTGGAATTATCAATTAACTGTGAAGTTTGGATATGGTTTGTTGCTGTGCATCATTAGAGGGGTGTGTGTGTACATGTCTGTGTCATTCTTTGTTCACATAAAAAATCATCATGGAAAAATGTCAAAGTTATTGATCTGAGAAGTCTCAACATTTTATTACACTCACCCACTCTCTCTTTCTCTCTGTGTCTATTTTACAAGAAATAACAGACTATTTTCATGTTTATGTCTGTGTAGCCTAATATCATCACCAGTAGCCACATGTTGTTCAGGACTTGAAATATGGCTAGGTCAAATTAAGGTGTGTTGTAAATGTAAACTACACACCAGATTTCAGAGTTAGTATTATAAAATGCAATATATCTTCATCATTCTCTCACTTACCTGTTAACATAGTATTTTGAATATATATAGTAAAATATATTATTAAAATTAATTTTGTTCATTTCTCTAACTTTTCCAGTGTGGCTAGGATAAAAACTTAAATTACATGTGTGACTTGCTTTATATTTATATTGAATGTGCTGATTGGGATGACAAAATTTTAGGTTTGGGAATGACCATGGTGATTTCACCCCTAAAGAATTAAAGATCTCAGGGTTAAGTCATTTATCAAGGGAGTTAGTTAGCAGCATTTCTACAAGTGATTTCCAGAATCCCTGATGTCCTGTCCAATCATCTTTGCAGCACGTCCTCACGCATGTGAAGCACCTGCTTTCATTGTAACTCTTTGAAATCAGTGATCTATAAATACATCATGCATTGCTTATGAGTGGAAGTATTCTTCAAATTACTTTTTGTAACACAATTATAAAATACCATTTTGGGCTCATTTTTGCTACTCTTAGCAATAGGATGCATTTTTTAAGGAAAATATTTGTGTCAACATGTTATGTCATGTAAATATATGCATAGAAAGTACAAAGTTTCTTCTTCAAAGTTTCCTTTCTTCTTAAAGAATAAATCATAAATGTTTGAAATAGTAGTTTCTTTTAAAGACTAACTTCCTTCAAGCTTCCTTGCTTTATGCTAATAACTCTTTATTAAGCCCTATCCTATGTAGCTGTTGGACGTGCTCACAGCCACGTTCCAGCTCACAGCCTATGTCCCTTCCTTATTTGGAAATGTTATTGCTTCCTTAAATCTTTCATAAGCAGCTTCCTCCTTTCCTTTGTTCTCTCTTGCCTTTACCTATTTAAAGAAGTTTCAGATTGTTAGCAAATCGGGCATCAGGTTAGACTGTGAGGTTTGGCTCCAGTCAATGGATGCAGGACACAGCAGTACGGACGACCCAAATGCGTAAGGGATAAATATCCCTGCTTTTCCTATGCTTGGTGTACTCTCATGGCAAGACTGCTGGGGAGTGTACTCTTTCTGCAGAAGGTAAAAATTGCCTTGCTGACAGAATTAAATTTATGTTCAAGTGCTATTTCTTTGTGGCACCGGGGAAACAACATTTTGCATTCCTAACATATAAGATATATTTAATATAGGTTTTTTCAACTCAATTGATAAAGCTATATGACTTAGAAACTTACACACTGTAATTTGGTTGTTCAAATATGTAATAATTTATTATAGGACTTTCATATTTGAAAAATTGTTTTATTAGCACTGATGAAAATAAAGCATGACTGTTGTCATTTACCTATGATACTGTCACAAAGGTTCACTGTCTGAGACTTTTAATATATTTCTAATATTGAAATTTTACAAATTAACAAACTTCTTAATGCATGCTTTTATCAGACTAATAATACCCTTATAAATTGTTATATGCTTACGTTTTATTATAATTAATAACAAAACATGTTGGTTGATTTTGTTTTATATGAATATAAAGCAGAAACTAATAATTGACAGGAGAATGTATACAGCATGGGGTAATTCCCTTAGCATAAATGTGGATGTTTCTACGTATCTACTGACAGTTTACATTTCTGAAAAGAAATATTGGCATTACAGAGTTGCAACCTTACTTTTGATGTATATTGTGATAATGTTTAAAAATAAAAATTTGAGATAACATAAAACATTGTGTTCCTCTATTATTGACAAACCCAGAAATGAGAACGTTTTAAATTTAATCGAAGGCACTTAATTTTTCAAACCACAAAACATTCCAATGCTTTGAAGAACTCATTTACAAATAAATGTCAGTACATATACATGAAATCTGTTCCTGTCAACAATACTGCATTAGAAGGTATTCATTATAAAGGTTAAGCCTGAAGGTAGAAACAACCTACCCACTGTTTCTCATTCTGGACTCTTCTATTTCCAGTCCACTCCCAAAGAAAACTGATGGACTGACCACCTTTGTATATCATCTTCAAGTCATTTATCTTCATTCAACAAGTAATTTTGGAGCACCTATTTTTTGCCAGTTACCCTTGTAAGCACAAAAGAGAAAAATGTTCCTCTCTGCTTTTGAGGGATTTAACGTCTAATGTAGGAGAAAGAAGGAAACCTAACGATAAGTAAATACTACAGTATTTGGAAAGATGGAAATGTTATGAAAAATGACAAATCTGGAGTAGGGCATAGGAGATTCTGAGGGCTGGTGTTGGAATTTTAAATAGGGTAACTTGAGCAGGTGATAGTTGATTAGAGACCAGAAAGAGATGAAGGTATCAGCCATTCAACTATTTGGGAAGAGCATCTCAGGCAGAGGGAAGAGCTTGTGCAAGAAACTTTAAGTTGGTAAGGGGCCTGCAGTGTCTAAGAAATGTCAACGGGGCTAATATGGCTGGAGAAGAGTGAACAGGAGGAAAATGTTGGGAGACGCAATCAGAGAGGTCACGGAGCCAAATCATGTAGCGTTGCCCCGGCCATGGCGAAGGCTTCGGCTTTCGCTTTAGTGAACTTGGGAGCCATGATGGAATTCGGAGCAGAGGTTTGTCTTAAAGAGATAACACTGTCTGCTGCAAGACCACAGGGAGCCAAGAGCAGAGGCAAGAAGATCATCAACCCAGGTCAGAGCAGATCAGCAGGCTTGGATCAGCATGGCGGCAGTGGAGGGGGTAGGAAGTGACTGGCTTCTGCGGACACTGAAGGTGGAGCAAACAGGATGCCCTCAATATTACTATGAGAAAAGGAAAGGTCAAAGGGAACTGCAATCTTTGGGTTTCAAAGGTTGGAAGGATGGAGTTACTATCAGCTCAGATGGGAAAGTCTGACAGGGGTTGGGGTGGGAACAGGTTTTAAGACTGAAGTCAAACATTCAGTGAAGATTGAGATGTGGGTAATACATTCAACTAGGCCTGTCGGGTGGTAGGCAGCTCGACATAGCAGTCTAGAGTTAGGGAGAAAGGACAGAGCTAGAGATATACATTTGGGAATTATCTGCATATACATGATGATCTGAAGCAATGGGAGTGGCATTGGTTCAAGAAATACTAGGTTTTATAGCAAAACAAAACTAAATTAACAAGCAAGGAAACCCTAAAAAACATGGCTAAAGCATGATACACTTTTCTTATTTATATAAAAGCAAAAATAGATGTTATCATAAGTAGTCAACTCCTCTTCAAGTTTTTCCGTGAAGACTACGCTAGTCATTTTATTCCAAGAGTCAGCACACTATGGCCCAAGGACCAAACCTGGCCCAGCACCTGCTTTTGTAAATAAACATATTGCAACACAATCACACCCACTCATTTCATCAGTGGCTATTTTCATACCACATGACAAAGCTATGTAGTGGCTATCAAGCCCACACAGCCTACGTGGCCTAAAATACAAATATTCACTACCCAGCGCATTACAGAAAAGCTTGTCAACCCTTCTCTGCAACACAGCAACTGCCTCATGTTTGTTCTATTTTTATTTCACCACAGCATGATCACCTTCTAAAGCATGATTACATCTGAAAATTTTAAAGGCAACTGATTCTAAGTCTAAAGCTTGTTAAAATAACTCCTCTTCTAGTCTTCTGCTCTTACCCTTGGGTTTTTATTCAAATTTAAGCCCAGACTTATGCTGTGTAGGAGAAGTGAAAGGCAAAATTAATGGAGGGTTAAACAGGCTACTGTTAATATCCCTTCATCCTCTCTGTCCATTTCACAAGTCTTTGTTACTCCATTTAATTCAAAAAAAAGTCAAATTTTTGAGATTACATGTTTTGATCCAGAAAAATATGCCACATCAGGACTTTTGCTACTGAACATATTTATTTTATACATGTGTGAGTAGTTTATAATTCAAAAGACTCGGGTAGTATTAAATAATCCTGAAAAGATTCCATTAGTTTTTAGCTACTGAATATTTAGGTTTTAACACTTATGTAATTAGAGGTTTTAAATTCAACAGTCTCTAGCAATATTAGAAACACCCAGTATACAAATGTTGTTAGCAGTATTATACCCCTTAAGACTTGTTATTTAATAGTGAGAGCATAATTTTATCTTCAGAAAAAAAAAAGATGCAAAAGAGCTGGCTACAGTGTAATTTCCCCTCGAAAGTCAAATGTGTTATAAAGTAATTTTTACAATACTTAAACATTGAAATCTCTAAGGTTTCTGAGAGTGGGTAGTGCGCGCTTCTCCACGAAGGAAAAGGGCCATCCTCTGTGCCACTGTTTGTTGTGTCTGCGAATGTTCTGCGGGGTCTTACCATTCTACCAAAAACAGGGATCTGAGGAACTGAATATTCTATACCCTGGGAGTCCATGGTAGCCCCTGGAGAAAGATCCTCCGTCTTCCGAAGAGAGTGGAAAACACCGGCAGAAGCTCTTTCTTGTTCTTATTGAACAACGACCCGGTGACCTCCAGGAAATCAGTAAACACATTCAGAGGAAGGAGACCCCTGCCTTTCACAGGTGGTATCTGGCAGAAGTGTAAGTGACCATTTCAAGTGATAAGGAAGGAAGACGAGGCTGTGGCTGTTACTAAAACTGTCCGTCGTTAGCCTGTTGAGACAGTTGTTTCTAAGTCTCCTCTTTATACAGTATTAAATTACATCCAAAAAAAACTGTTGAAAGTCATCACGTGGGAAAAGATACTAGATGACTAAAGAGCAGAAAACAGCACAGAACTTTCCAAAGGGACAGGAATACAGCCTCGCCCATAGTTGACATCAACCCCACAAGCAGCCACATAGAAAGAGACCCGCAGAATTCCACAGACCCCTCAGAATATCCAGACCTTACAGAGCCACAGGGTAGAAAGGCCCGTCCTGGGGAGCTAAAAATCCCTGAGGCGCAGATCTAAAGGTCATTTGGTGAGGCACTGAAGGACAGCAGAGCATGGGAGGGCTGTGAGCGTCCCCCGCCAGGTGCTGGCTGCAGGGAGGGGGAGGCGCACCCACCAGGTGCAGGCAAGGTTGCCGGCTGTGGGAGGGCCCACTAGAAAACACTCTGACAGCTTCTGACAAACTTAAACATACATTTGTCATGTGTGCCAGGCAGTCCTTTCTTAGACACCTACCTGTGAGATATTAGCATTTACGCACATCCTAACATTCGTGTGTGAATGGGTGTAGCAACTTTATTCATAACTGTCGAAAGCTGGAAACACTATTTTTTTCACTGCTAAAAGGAGAAACATACTTTACTGTGAACGCTAGGTTGTTAGCAGATGCACTTTATACGGTTGAAGTTTCCTTCTATTCTTAGCTTGTTGATAGTTTTTGTAATGAATGGGGGTGGAATTTGGATAATTTTTTGGCATCTATTGAGATGATCCTGTGTGTTACTTCTTTAGCATATTCATATAGCAAATTACATTGTTTTAATTTTAAACCTTAAATGAATCTTGCTTGGCAAGGATAAGACACCCTTTGTGATGATCTATTACCCATATTATGTGTCACTATTTTCTACTTACAAAAATTGTTTTGAGAGGTGTTGTGCCCATATTCAAGATGGATAATGTAGGGTCCCATAGTTGGCTTATCCTTAAATGCCTTTCTCTGGTTTTAGTAGCAGGATAATTATGATCTCGTAAAGCGAGTTGGGAAGTATCCCCCTCTACTTGTACTATCAGAAAGAGTTTATGTAGAGTTTCTAATATTTTCCTTAAGTTTTTTTTTTTTTTTTAGAATTCACCAATGTATTCACTTGTGGATAGAGTTTTCTTTTTTGGAAGGTATTTAACTATAGCTCAGTTTCTTTAATATACATAGACTATTCGAGTTATGTATTCCTTCCTCACGAGCTTTAGTACTTTGTAGCTTTCAAGGAATTTGTCCATTTCATCTAAGTTATAAAACATAAGGCATAAAATAGTTCCTACTATTTATTTTTCATTCTTTAAATGACCTCAAGGTGTGTAGAATTGTCTCGTAATTTATTCCTGGTTTTGATAGTTTCTTTCTCTTTTTGTGTCTTGGTTGATCTGACTCATTGATTAATTATATTGATCTTTTCGAGCAAACAATTTTGGGTTTCACTGATATTTCTCTATATTTTTTCAATTTCATTAACTTCTACTCTCATGTTTACTATTTCTTTTTTTCCATTTGTTTTGGGTTCAATTTACTTCCTTTTACTAGTTTTTTAAGGTGCAATCTAATCAATGACATCTGAATTTTCTTATATAAGTATTTGACACTACAAATTTCCCTCTAAGCACTGTTTTATCAGCACCTCATACATTTTGAAACATTTTGTTTTATTTGTATTCAACACAAAATATTTCTTCATGTCCTTTTGACTTCCTCTTTCACCCACGTGTTATTCATAAAAGGGTGGCTTAATTTTTAAATATTTTCAGATATGCCTCCTGTATGTCAACTATTGACTTCTAGCTTAATTCTACTATGTCCAGAGAACATAGTTTGTTTAATTTTAATTTTAGAAAAAATTATTATGGTTTGTTTTATGCCAGAATATGGTCTACCTTGGTGAAAAATCCATACACAGTTCAAAAGAATGTGTATTATTCTGCTGTTGTGTTGAGTGTTCTATAAATGCATTTTCTATACATGCTCAATCTGTGGGTAGTTTTTTCAGATTGTCAATACCCTGACTAATGTTCTACTTGTTCTGTCAATTGATACAGAAAACTTGCAGTTCTCTACTAAAATTACGAATGTGACTATTTTCTCTTTAATTCCTATAGGCTTTGCTGTATATATTTTGAAGGTCTTTTATCAGGTAAACACACATTTAGGATTATTATGGCTTCCTAGTGGCTTGTCCCTTTACATGCCCTTCTTGCTTCATAGGACTATGTGATTAATCAAACTGCCTGGAGCTTTGCATTTAAATAATCTAGTTTCTTGTTGAGTATATTATTATTTGATTAGAAAATAAATCCAAATGCCTTTTTTAAAATGCAAGAATATTTAAAATTAGTAATCAGAACCTTGGATAATGTTATATCACCACAGTCTGGGAGAACTATTCTGAAATAAAAACTTTAAGAGTTAGCATCATCAAAATTAAAGGCAATAGTGTAGAAAAAATATTCAAACATTGCAATGATTATGATTATGTACAGCTCTTTCTTGCCAAATTCCTGTCCTTTACATTAAATCCTTCATCACTTAAATTCACATAAATGCATAAAATTGGTGAAACTTGTTTCCTCCTATCTTGCTGTGTTTTTTATTTTACTATTACAGACGTTTAAAAAGTAAAATGGTCTATGTTTTCTATCACACTACACTAAGAAGACTATCCCACAGGAAAAAAAATTATGTACTTGACACAATTTTAGATGAAAAATGACCAAATCATCAAGAAAAGCTTGAAAATCTAATTTACATACCATAAAATTCAACTTCTAAAGTGAAAAATTCAGTGCTTTTTTTGTGTATTCATGAACGTGTGGAGCCATCACAACTCTCTAGTGCCAGAACATTCCATCCCAAAGAGAAACCCACCCCAGTCAATAGTCACTTGCCATTTCCCCAGTCAATAGTCACTTGCCATTTCCCCAGTCAATAGTCACTTGCCATTTCCCCAGTCAATAGTCACTTGCCATTTCCTCCTTGCCTGGCCCAGGAAGCCACTAACTCTTTTGTGTCTTTCAGTCTCTGGATTTGCCTCTTCTCAATGTCCCGTGTGAGTATAATGATATACAACACGTAGCCTTTTGTCTTGGGCTTCATTTACATCGAGCAGTTGTCAAGTTTCATTCATGTTGTCCTATGAATCGATATTGCATTTTTTTATGACTGAATAATATATTTGTATGAATATACCACATTTTGTAGGAATATACCACATTTTACTTATCCATTCACCTGCTGAACATTTCAGTTCCTTCTGTTTTTTAGCTATTATGAAAAAGGCTGCTGAAACATGCATGCAAAAGTTTTTGTGTCAACATATTGTCTGAGTTCATTTTATATTGCTCTAAAGGCATACGTGAAGCTGGGTTATTTATGAAGGAAAGATGATTTTTTTTTTTTTTCCCCTCAAACTCTGCAGACTCTACAGAAAGCATGGTACCTGCATGTGCTCAACTTCTGGTGAGGGCTTTGGAGCTGCTGCAAAGCATGATGGAGAAGGTCAAAGGGGAAGTGGGCATGGGTGAAGAGGGAGCAAACCCAGGGTCATCCTGGCTTTATAACAAGCCACTGTCATAGAAACAAAGTCATTTGCCAGAGAACCAATACAGCCTTGTGAGAGCAAGAACTCACCACCACTAAAGGCACCAGGCTAGTCATGAGAGATCACCTCCCACAACCCTAACACCTCCAGGCCCCCCCTCCCAGCAGGCGACATTGAGTATTGAGATTTAACGGGGACAAGAAAACCATGTCCAAACCATTGCACAAGTGTTTTGAATTATTTTGGATATATACTGAGGCATGGAGCTTCTGGGTCATATCAGAACTCTTAAGTTTAATC
Source organism: Rhinopithecus bieti (assembly GCF_001698545.2). NCBI lineage: Eukaryota > Metazoa > Chordata > Mammalia > Primates > Cercopithecidae > Rhinopithecus > Rhinopithecus bieti. Next base: position 655,507 of record NW_016824749.1, on the reverse strand, counting down.
ATGTGGGGAGCTGCCTCCTTTTATGTTGCTACTCGGAATGTAAAAGTGTTCCAGTTCCTGTACATCTTCTCTAACATGTCAAATTGTCTTGTTATTACGGCTGTCCTAGTGGGAGTCCAGTGTGTCTCAATGTGGCTTTGATGTACACTTCCCTCTGGCTAATGATGTGGGGTATGTCCTCATCTGTTGTTGGCAACTTTAATATTTTCTTTAAAGAAATGGCTAATCAAATCCTTTGCCCATTTTTGAGTGGCTAAAATGTTGTCTTTTTATTAAGTTGTAAGGCTAATTTTGTCTTTTATAAAGTTGTAAGTGTTCTTTTATACATTCTGGTCTCTAGCCCCTTATCAGATAAATGATTTGCAAATATTTTCTCCCCCGTCTCAGTTGTCTTTTTTCTTCATTGACGGTGCCTTTGAAACCCAAAAGTTCTAGTTTGATGAAGTTCAGTTTATCTACTTTGTTTCATTTTCTTGTGTTTTTATTATCTAAGAAAACAATACCTAACCCAAGATAATGAAGACTTACACCTATGTGTTCTTTTAAGAATTGTATAGATTTAGCACTTACATTCACGTCTTTGATCCATTTCAAGTTAGTTTTTCTGTATGATGTGAAGTAGGGATCTAGCTGCATTTTTTTTTTTTTTTTTTTTTTTTGCAAGTGGGAGCTGTCATGACAGCACCTCCTGTAGAGAAGACTATTCTTTCTGCACTAGAATTTCTTGACATTTGTTGAAAATCAATTGACCATTAATGTGTGGGTTTATTCCTGGATCCCCGATTCTATTCCATTGAGCTATGCCTAGCCTATCTGCTAGTACCACACAGTCTTCATTGCTATAGCTTTGTGTTAAGTTTTAAAATTGGGAACTATAAGTACCCGAACATGTTTCTTCCTCAAGATTGCGTTGGCTGTTCGGGGCCTCTTGCATTTACATAAATTTTAGGATTAATATCATGTCTGAAAAAAAAAAAAACCAGCTAGAGTTTTTGTAGAAATTGTTTGAATCTGTAGATAAATTTGGGTAGAATTTCCATATTAACAATGCTAAGTTTTCTAATTCTTAAACACAGATATATTTTCTACTATCTAGGTCATCTTTAAGTTCTTTAAACTATGTTTTGTAGTGTTCAGTGTGCAAGACTTGAACTTCTCTTATTAAATTATCCTTATATATTTTATTTTTTAATGCTATTGATATTCAAACTGCTTTTCTAATTTTACTTTTGGATTTTTCATTGATACTGTATAGAATATAATTAACTTTTATACATTAATAATTTATTCTATAACCTGTGACACAGTTATAGATTTGTGTGTTAGCTCTAACAATGTTTTGAGAGTGACCTTAGAACTTTCTATATATAAGATCATGTCATCTGCAAATAGACATAGATTTTTAAATTCATTTTCATCTGAGTGTTTTTTTTTTTTTCTTTTACTTGACAGTTTTTATGCCTAAATCTACAGCACAACATTAAACAGAAATGGTGGGAGTGGACATCCTTCTTTCTTCCTAATATTAGGAAGAAAGCACTATTATTTTACCATTAAGTATCAAGTTAGTAATTTTTTATATTTTTTATTAATTTAAGGAATTTCTTCCTATCCCTAGTTTAAGTTTTTTCTAATGAAAATGTATTGGATGTTGTCAAATGCTTTCTCTGCATCTGTTGAAATGATCCTCTTTTCTTTGTGTTATTCATGTTGTATATTATAATAATCAAATTTCATATTTTCAACCATTCTAGCATTCTAGGGATAAATTCCATTTGGTCGTGTCACAGAAATCTTTTTCTATGTTGCCTTATCAGTTGCTAGTATTCTACTGAGGGTTTTTCAATCCTCATGAGGGGCATTGATATGTGGTTTTCTTGTGGTATCTTTATCTGGCTTTGTTATCAGGATAATACTAGCCTCATAGAATAAGCTGGAATGTATTCTTTCCCTTTCTATTCTTTAGAAGAGTTTGTGAAGAATTGGTACTCATGTTTCTTTAAACATTGGGAGAATTCACCAGTTAAAATGTCTGTCTGGTGGAGGGCTTTTCTTCATAAGAAATTTTTGATAATTAACTCAATCTCTTTACTTGTTATAGGTCTATGCATGGTTTCTATGAAAGCTATCAGTTTTGAAAGTTTGTGGGGCTTTTAAAAAATTTGGCCATTTTGTCCATGTTTTCTCTCAGTATACAATTATCAATGACAATCATTATAACCCTTTTCATTTTGAAAAGATAAACCCCTCTCTCTTTTCTGATCTAATAATGTGAGTCTTCTCTTCCCCACTCTCTTCAGTCTAACTAAATATCTGTTAATTCTGTTCATCTTTTTAAAGAATCAGGTTTGATTTTGTTAATTTTAAAATTATTTTTCTATTCTTTATTTATTTCTTCTTACTGCTTTACTATTTCCTTCCTTCTACTTGCTTTGGGGTTAGTTTTTTCTTATTTTATATTCTCTGCAAACAGAAGATTTGGTTATTGATTTTTGGTCTTTCTTTTTTTAATACAGATATTTAGAGTCATAAATCCCCTTCTCAGCACTGATAGAGCAGCATTCTGTAAGTTTTGTGATAACATGTTTTGTTTTGCTTCATCTCAAAGTTGTCAGGCCTCTGAGCCCGAGCTAAGCCATCACATCCCCGGTGACCTGCACCCAGGTACACATCCAGATGGCCTGAAGCAACTGAAGAATCACAAAAGGAGTGAAAATGGCCTGTTCCTGCCTTCACTGATGACGTTCCAGCATTGTGATTTGTTCCTGTCCCACCTTAACTGATCCATTAACCTTGTGAAATTCCTTCTCCTGGCTCAGAAGCTCCCCCACTGAGCAACTTGTGACCCCCGCCCCTGCCCCCCACAAGAGAAAAACCCCCTTTGACTGTAATTTTCCACTACCCACCCAAATCCTATAAAACGGACCCACCCCTATCTTCCTTGCTGACTCTCTTTTTGAACTCAGCCCACTTGTACCCAGGTGATTAAAAAGCTTTATTGCTCATACAAAGCCTGTTTGGTGGTCTCTTCACACGGACGCGTGTGACAAAAGTATTTTATAATTTCTGTTGTGAATTTTCTTTTGACTCACTTAGCATTTAAGTGTGTTATTTAATTTCCACGTATTTGTAAGTATTCCAGACACCTTCTCTTAGTGATTGACACTGCCTTTCAAGTCTTCCATTTTCATGTTGTTTTTCTCCTTCATTCCTCCATTCATTATTAAAAGTGGGATATTGAAGACTTCAAATATTTCCTTTTGTTAAGTTCTCTATTTCTTCCTTTAATTCTGTCAGGATTGCTTCCTGTGTGTTGAAGCTCTGGTCTTGTAACTTCCCAAGGGGCTCTTCCTGCCTGCTGCATAAAGAAAGACCACAGGATTGTAGTAGAGAAAGAGGGTGACAGACGCAAGGCTGACCACGCCACTTCGGAGATGGAGTTTGTACTCAAATCATCTCTGTCAGAGCTCACAGATTTTTTCAAAGGCAGTTTAGGGGAAGGGGCGGGAAAGGCCAGGTAATAGGTGCTGACTGCTGCTTGGTTGGGGTGGAGATGAAATCACAGGGGGTGGAAACTGTCCTCTTGTGGGCTGAATCGTGGCTAGGTGGGGCCACAGGAGCAGGAGCGAGGTTGGTCGGTCTAGGTAGGACCATGGATGTGATATATGCAAAAAATCTGAAAATATGTCTCAACAGTCCAGTCTTTCATATCTTATATCTTGTGGAATAATGGCTGGCAATCATCTGTCTCTGCCTTAGCAGGCCTCAGGCTCCTCTCCTTCGCCTAGCCTAGTGCTTCTTATTGGCTTACAAAAGAGTTTCCCACCAAGGCCTATTATCATTTAAACTATAGTTTAAATGACTTCCAAAGGCATCCTGGCCCAATAGCCTGGGAATAATTAAGGGAAAGGCAAGGTGGGGGGTGGATTAGCACAGATCTCTTTCACTGTCATAATGTTCTTACTGATACAATTTTTGCAAAGGTGGTTTCAGTGTTAGGTATTTTTGGCAGACGTCTTCCTGTTCAGTGGATCAAGAGTAAAACAAATGTTTATTGTTAAACTCTGGCCAGAAAAATAATCATACCAGAAAATACTTCTTTTTTTGTAAACATGTTATTCAAGGACTGAAAAAACATGTAGCACTATTTCTGGAAATGATGCTATGAACAAGTAAAATGCTAGTTGGAGAGAAAAATGTAGTCACAGATGTAAGTAAGACCATAAGAAAAACAAAACAAAACTGAATACACATTAAAGCAGTCACTCAGGCATATATAAAGATTCCCTGTGGTTTAGGGCCACAGTGATTACAGTTTGGGGTAATTTTGTTTATAATACAAATTCCAAAGGAACTAAAAATGTTTCAGCTGAAATCCCTGGGTACATTATATTTGTTAAATTTTAGAATCTATCTATCTATCTATCTATCTATCTATCTATCTTTATCTATCTATCTATCTACTTCTATTTAGAGCAAGGTAAAGAAAAAAGAATGTTTGGCTAATGGAAAATTCTCATAAAATATCTCTTCATGTCACACGTGTAAGATTTTGATAGAAAAACAAAACAAACACATTTGATCATTCAGTGTGAAATCCCTTTGCTCAGTTGGAATTTGTTTCAACTTATCTGGGTTTTCTCATCAGCCTCCAGTTGAAACAGTGAAATTTTGTATTGTGATTTTGTAGAGGAAAGATCGTAAATCAGGGATAAGACCCTGAATGTCAGAACACTGTGAAGGCTCACAATTTCAAAAGTTTTATTCTCTTACTAAACATGTATGATCACCTACAACCCTGCATTACGCAACAGTTATGAATTGTGAGATTATTTAATAATAAAGAAGTGTCTTCTCATTTCAGCCTCCAAGCATTGTGGAGAGCTGCTAATACCAAATAAAATAAATTTTCACATCACAAAACTGACTGTAGCAGTTGTAACAATCTCCACTTGACCAGCTGGCTGTTTTTAACATTAACAAGAACTCTGCAGTAACTTCAGAATAAACCTTGGGAGCTAATTTCCACTTACCTTGTAGTGGTCATTGTCATGCATGTCCCTGTGAAGAGACCACCAAACAGGCTTTGTGTGAGCGACATGGCTGTTTATTTCATCTGGGTGCAGGCGGGCTGAGTCCGAAAAGAGAGTCAGCAAAGGGAGATAAGGGTGGGGCCGTTTTATAGGATTTGGGCAGGTAAAGGAAAATTGCAGTCAAACGGGAGTTGTTCTCTGGCAGGCAGGAGTGGGGTTACAAGGTGCTCAGTGGGGAGCTTTTGAGCCAGGATGAGGCAGGAAAAGGAATTTCACAAAATAATATCATTTAAGGCAAGGACCCATTTTCACTTCTTTTGTGGTGGAATGTCATGGTTGAGGCGAGGCAGGGCATTTGCACTTCTTTTGTGGTGGAACGTCATGGTTGAGGCGAGGCAGGGCATTTGCACTTGCTTTTGTGATTCTTCAGTTACTTCAGGCCTTCTGGGGGCGGTATATACGTGCCAAGTCCACAGATGGAGGCTTGGCTTGTGCTCAGAGCGCCTTGACAGTGATCGTTTTATAAATACGTTCGAGTATGGAGTTATGATTCTTGGGAATGTATTTGAAATTTGGTCTTCCAGTGAAAGAGTTGGCACTTAGTCTGAGTAATTGTCTGTGTTTTACCGTTAAAGAGTTAATTTTCTCCATCTTTCTTAAAAGTTGGCAAGTTGCTGGGCGCGGGTGGGCTCACGCCTATAATTCCAGCACTTGGGCGGAGGCCAAGGCGGGGCGGGATCAACGAGGGTCAGGAGATCGAGACCATCCTGCTAACACGGAAAACCCCGCGCGCCCTCGGTCTTACTGAAAATACAAAAAAACTAGCCGGCGAGGGTGCGGCGCCCTGTGGAGCCCCGCTACTCGGAGCTGAGGCAGCTGGGTGGAGAATGGGCGGGGGGAACCGGGAGTGGAGCTTGCCAAGTGAAAGCGAGTCGCGCCACTCACCTTCCAGCCTGGGCGACAGAGCAAGACTCGTCTCAGAAAAAGAAAAGAAAAAAAAAAAAAAAGTGCGATCCTTTATGCTTTGGCCACTAACCTGAATGAATTTTGTTTGGAAAAGAGCGAACTTCAGTTTTTAAATGTGGGTAATTTTTTTTTTTTTTTTTTTTTTGGTCGAGGCAGAAATATGAACTATGAACAGAAACCTAAGAAAATGACATGAAGCTAAAGCAGTGGCCAAAATTGCCTGAGCTAATAAAATGTCTTTAATTAATTGGTCTCAGTGTGTAAGAAACAAAATAATGTTTCCTGTTTTATACATGCCCATTTTAGTAATTTATTAATGTCAAACTTAAAAGTAGCAGTAATTGAATATGATTTCTATGGGAAAATACTTGTGTAAAGCAGGAGTAATAAATGGAAGTGTTTTTATTTTACTTATACCTAAGAGAAGAATTTCTCAGTTAACTAGGTTGAGATAATACATATTTGCATTTGTTTGTCTCTGCTACATTTTGATATGGAGCATGTTCAGTCGTATTTTGGTAGATATTTTGAAATAAAATTTTCAGCCATATTGCAATAAAAATAAATCTAGAAAATTGACAGATATATTTCCAGAGCAAAAATATCCTTACTAATCCTAGCTTTGCAGTGCGGCTCATTATTGCATGTCCTCTGAATTGATTTTACTCTCCAGAGTTTCAGAGACCTGATTTCAATATACTGTTTACTGTTATTCCTATGCAGATTTGCAATATCGGAAAGCTACCTGCATGATTTACTGTTGTTTATCTGGAATCTTTTTAAGAGAAAGGCACTGCAATTGATCTTAATAGAAACATGTTCACAGAAAATGTAGCATGAAGAATACATCCAAGACTCCTTAGATTGCTTTAATATTGAAAGAAGAAACACAAAGAAATATGCTTGTGTATCAATAACTACCTTTTGTAATATATAAAAATTTAATTACCAGAAGGTAATTTTACAAAAGTAATGTACTGCCTTGCTAAAGCTGCCTTTTTCGTTTTCTAAAGAAAAACAATGCAAAACAGAGATGTACTGTCAAGTTAGCAACAAGTTGGAGGATTAGAGAATCAACAGAACTATGTCAAGAATGTTGCAGATTATGATACAAACCATTGTGAGGTTTCTTTTTCTGAAAATACGTGTGAGGAGTCCCATGTGAGTCACGCAACGTATTGCTTCATCGCAGTTAGATAAGAAATCCTTTTGTTTAGTTATAAGTAGAATGAGACATAAAATATAATAAAAGTGGAAGATCTTTTCTGTTATGCTACTGCAGAGCTCCTAAGCTTGTAAAATCTGAAATAACTTACAGTTTTTTAAACTTTTTTTCCAATACTTAATACTAGTTAAATGAGTATGGTTTCTGAATGAAACATCATGACGTATGTTCCAACATCTCCTATTCTCCTCTCCTAGAACTGGAACATTCTATTTGGAACCTTGCTCTGCTGATGAACGTAGAACATGAACAACATGAGTAAAATAATAAAAGATAAGGCTGATAGATCAACCAGGTGAAAGCAATGATCCATTTAGTCAATAAGATTCTAATTTAATATCTTCTCTCTTTTTTAGTACTATGCTACAATTTAGAAATATAAACAAGACCCCATGCTCTTTGCTCACAGGAGTTAATTTTGACAGGTCAGGAGTTCTTGAAATACCAGAAATATTAAAATACTGAAAATGTGTGTGTGTGTATATATTTATATATGTGTGTGTGTGTGTGTTTGTGTGTGTGTGTATATAAATGACATTGTGGGTTGTGGCCGCTCACTGGTTCATAGCTTGAGTTCAGGCAAGCAAATCAAAACAAAACAAAATGCTAACAACCCTCAGAATTAAAAAACGTAATTCAGAGCCTCTACATGTTTAAAGCAGGCAGGAGTTGTAGAGATACCTAATGGAAGGAATGGAAAGCTCCTTAGGAGTGGTCATTGGTCATTTTTGTGGCTTTGAGTGAATTAACATGGTCAAAGCACTCAAAAGGAGCTCCTTAGAGAACAGGCAGCACTGCAAAGGATCCTTTAAGTAGGCAAGTAAAATTTAGAATGATCAATAATAATATCTTGCATGTATTTTCATATTTGCAGTGTAATCAGTTTACCATTTTTGCTAGTCATAATAATTAAAAGTTTTAGTTCAACCATTAGGGAATCGTGAGTGGTAAGAGAGGAAAGTGGGAAATCCACTTCTGCTTCTTAGAAAACATTTTTGATAAAGTTGAAGACTTTTTTTTTTTTTTTAATGGATTCTACTTTTTAAAGAGTAGCATAAAGAATGCAGGCGATTCCAATCTCTAGAGTGTTAATATGAAAACAGAACAAAAATAGTAGAAAGAATACTTTGAGGGCTTTGGAAAGTGACCAAAGTCCAGCAACAATGAGACAAATGTTTGTTATGAAAAACTGCTTTACCACATCAAGTAAAAAGGTAGCTTTGGGGTTTTGCCTAGGGATATTCCCGACTTCCCCCCATTTAGGCAGTGCAATCCATGCCTTTACCAGCTAGAGATGGTAGACAAGGTTTGGGGTAAACAATAAAGCAGCCAAACATTTAAGGATGATATTTTTGAAATAAGAAAGGCTCAGTCACAGGGAGAAGCCCCATAAAAGGGATGAGACCCTAAACAGATCATTGCACAAGTACCGAACTATGCATGTGTGTAGAGACGATAGAAAGCACAGCAAAAGTGAATCCTTGGAAAGAACTGCAAATTCGCTGATCTTTGACTGTGTTCCTGAACCTGAGCCACGCGTGAGTGACCAAGGGTGGGAATCCTTCTGGCTTGGGGTGTTTCGGCATAGCCTCTGCATAAATAACTGCATCATCACGAAGCAATAGAGCTGAAAGAAAGCCCCAGAAAGTTAGCCATGAACAAACACCCAAACAGAAATCCTGATATGAGTGAGGCATTAGTGGTTGCACGCTTGTATGTAGTTTGTGTCCAGGCAAGTTAATTGAGTATTGAAGCAAATCAAAACAAAATTTAAAACTAACAGCACTCAGAGAAAAAAATTACATAATACAGTGTGTTATCTACAATGTTCAATGTTTAATGAAAGACACTAGATAGAAAATATGCCAGCAAAGTACCAGACATATTCAGAAAAAATAAAGAGTCAATGGAAACTGACACTGGGTGGGCAAATATGCTAAATTTGGTACAAAGGACTTCAAAACAAACACCCTGAAAAGATTCAATGACCCAAATGAGTTATTTTCATGTAAAAGATGATAACTGCTAAATATGACAGAATAGGTGCTCTCAATGGGAAAATGGAAATATTGAAAAAGAAGTATAAGTTCTAGAGATTTAAAAAGGACAATGTATGGAATGAAAAAAAATTAACTACAGGCTACAACAGCAGATTTGAGATAGCAAGAGAAAGAATAAATGAACCCAGAGTGAGGTGAATAGAATTAGTCTAATATGAATAAATTGTTTTTAAGATGAAGGAAAACAAGAGCTTCAGTAATCTGAGGGCTAATTTCAATAAAGCAATAACTAAAATTCCCAAAAGACAGTAGAGATAGGGAACAGAAAACAAAATTTAAGTTATGGCCAAAAACTTCTTGACTTTTATAAAATTTTAAATTTGTAGGTCCAACAAGCTCACCAAACCCTAAATAAGATAAATGCAAAGAAAGTTATGATTAGACACACAGACACACTCTTTCTTGTAAACAATAGATAATAAAAAGAAAAATTAAATCATATATCACATATAAAGGAAAGAGTAATAAATAATGGTTAACTTCAGAAAAAATAGTGTACAGAAAACATTAGATCGACATAAAACCAACCAAGAATACCATATTCAAGAATACTACCTAGCAGAAATGAACATGAAATAAAACATTTCTATCTTATCAGAAACTTAGGAGAATTAGTTGCTAACAGGTATGCCCTACATACAAGAAATGATCCAGTTAAGTCCTTCAGGTCTGAGGGAAAGTGAACCAGATGAGACCTTCCATGAAGAAAAACACATCAGAAGCACTGAAAAAGGAAAATATCTGGGTAAACACAAAATATCAGACACACACGCACACACATATTCACACATAAATGTATGTATATACATTCTTTTTATCTCTTCATTTTTAACAACATATGATTGTGTAAAGCAAATGTTACAACAGTGTTCCTTTTTCAGTTTATTTTATGTGTTTGTATACAACATTTGAATATAACAAAACGGAGGCAGATTGAATGAAGCAAATTTTCTACATTCTATATGAAATAAGTCAACATTAAAGTCGATTTTGATAAGTTAATATTGTTATCACTATAACAACTCTGAAAAAAACATCAAAGATACATAGCTAACTACTCAGTAGTGGGGTTAAAAAGATACACTACAAATGCCTGTTCAATACAGAAAAGGGCAGTAAAAGAGGAAGAGAAAAAAAAGAGAAATAAGACTAACAGAAAACAAATAACAAAATGTCCGTCTCACCACCCTACTAACAATCATTTTAAATGTAAATGGACTCAATATTCCAAACAAACTTCAAACATTATTAGATCTTTTAAAAAGCAATGAAAATACACTTAAGAAATATTTACAGTAACAAAGAGATATTTTGTAATGGTAAGAGAGTCTCAGGGAAGGAAGATGCAATATTTATAAATTTTTTTCGTCAAAAAACAAATATCCAAAATAATTACAACAAAATATGACATAATTAAAATAAGGGAAAAAATTTAAAATTTTAGTATTTTTCTCTAGGAATCTATAAAAGTAGTACAAAAATATTATAAGAATACAGAAGACTTCAACAAGAATACAAATTTCTTTAACTTAACTGATACTTAGAAAAAATTCTTTGCAATAAGTCAAGATTTTGTCTATTTTTCCAACCACACATACAAGACTGACATAAGGTAGACAATATGGTGGGTTGTAAAACACATCTCAAAAGTTTTAAAGGATTAATATAATAAAGAATATATCCACTAACAACAGAGAAAAATAGTAGATATTAATAACAAATAAATTGGTGGAATTGCCTAGTAACTGAAAACTAAATAACACACTTTTATCTACTGGTCAAAGAAGAAATCTCAAGGAAATGAAAATGTATTTAACTGAAGGAAAATAAAAACATGAGAAAAATTGTCATATAGATAAAGCAGCACTTAGAGGTAAATTTATAGCTTTTTATAAATTTCATAGAAATTTATTTCATTGCTGCTTCTTATAGAAATAATAGAAACCTCTATACAAACTTTTCCAGAAAATAAATAGTAATATTTTCCAATTTATTTTTTGAGTCCGATATTACCATAATACCAACACCAAACAAATACATTTTTAAAAACCATGTAGATCAATATTCGTAAAGATATATGCAAGACCTCTTAATCAAATGTGAACAAGATAAATCCAACAATACATATCGTTTAATGTATTCTGAATAACTAAGCATTATCTCTGCAATATAAAATTGGTTTAATATCTAAATCTATCAACACAATTCACCATATTAAATAAATAAAGGATGTTATATGATCATTTACATTGATACAGAGAAAAAAGACACTGGAGATATTCAACCCTCATGAAAAATATATCCTCAGCGTTCCAGAAAAAGAACTGAATAAAAGTAATCTACAAAATTCCTATGGACACCTTCACAGTTAATAGCTGAATACTGATTGCTTGGTACAATATCAGAAACACGGCAAGGATTTTCATTCTCACCACTTTTGTTTAATATTTCACTGGGTGTTCTGGTCAGGACAAAAGGCAAGAAAAGAAACAAAACTCACAATAAAGTGAGGAGAGAAAAGTAACGTGTCGTTAATGACATACAATCTTGTTTGCAGAGTATTAAGAAATCTAAAATAAGCTAGCAGAACTTACAAGTCACAAAATCAGTATAGAAATTTAATAATATTTACATATACTAGAAACAAACAATCTGCAAATAAAATTTTAAAATACATTTTTTTTTTTTTTGAGACTGAGGCTCGCTCTGTCCCCAGGCTGGAGTGCAGGGGCACGATCTTGGCTCGCTGTAATCTCCGTCTCCCAGGTTCAAGAGATTCTTCTGCCTCAGCCTCCTGAGAAGCTGGGACTACAGGCACCCACCACCACCCCCGGCTAATTTTTGTATTTTAGTAGAGACGGGGTTTCACCATGTTCGTCAGGCTGATCTCGAACTCCTGACCTCAGGTGTTCCTCGGGCTCCTAAAGTGCTGATTGGAGGTGTGAGCTGCTGTGCCCAGCCTACTGTTACGGTTTTTCCTTTCTTCCAAGCCTCCATTTATCTTCATTATCTCCCTGTTTTCTAGTGTATATATATTTATTTNTTTTGAGACTGAGGCTCGCTCTGTCACCCAGGCTGGAGTGCAGTGGCACGATCTTGGCTCGCTGTAATCTCCGTCTCCCAGGTTCAAGAGATTCTTCTGCCTCAGCCTCCTGAGAAGCTGGGACTACAGGCACCCACCACCACCCCGGCTAATTTTGTATTTTAGTAGAGACGGGGTTTCACCATGTTCGTCAGGCTGATCTCGAACTCCTGACCTCAGGTGTTCCTCGGGCTCCTAAAGTGCTGATTGGAGGTGTGAGCTGCTGTGCCCAGCCTACTGTTACGGTTTTTCCTTTCTTCCAAGCCTCCATTTATCTTCATTATCTCCCTGTTTTCTAGTGTATATATATTTATTTCCTTTTTTTTTTTTTTTTTTTTTTTTTTTGAGATGGAGTCTCGCTCTGTAGCCCAGGCTAGAGTGCAGTGGCTCAATCCTGGCTCACTGCAAGCTCCACCTCCCAGGTTCACACCATTCTCCTGCCTCAGCCTCCTGAGTAGCTGGGACTACAGGTGCCCGCCACCACACCTGGCTAATTTTTTGTATTTTTAGTAGAGATGGGTTTCACCATGTTAGCCAGGATGGTCTCAGTCTTGATCTCCTGACCTCGTGATCAGCCTGCCTCAGCCTCCCAAAGTGCTGGGATTACAGGTGTGAGCCACCCCGCCTGACCAAAATACATTCTTAATAGCACCACACTGGCTTCAGAAAGCTTTGCTCTTGGAAATTCAGAACTTTCTTTTGTTTCAGTTAACCTACTTCTTATGGCTGCATCCCAGACCACGTCATCATTCGAGAGTACTCTCTCTCTCCAAGTGTAAATCCTGAGATTCTCCCCCTATGTGTTTCTCTTTCCCTAGCCTAATGTTCTACACCTAAATGAGACCCAATACCTTTTCTTATGAATTCACCATCTAGAATGGAACATGGGTATTACCCATGAGCTAAGTCAATACCCCACCATCACCCAAACACTGGTGCTGTGACCAGAATTACCAGCCTTCCAGGGATGGCTGGAGAGAGGGGAGGAAAGGCTTGGCCCTAGAAACTATGTTGAACCTGGGCACTGGAGGATGTACAGGATGTTCTCAAGTAAAAAAGGGATACATCACTTTTTTGAAGAGAAGAGCATGGGCAAAGGCACAGTGCGTTAGTCTGCCAGTGCTGACATAATAAAAAAAAACCAACAGGCCGGTTAAACAGCAGAAATTTATTTTCTCACAGTTCTGAAGGCTGGAATCCAAAATCAAGGTGCTGGCAGGGCTATTGTCTCCTGAGGCCTCTCTTCTCAGCTTGTAGACAGGTGCCTTCTTGCTATGTCCCCACATGGCCTTTCCTCTCTGTGTGAACATTGCTAGGGTCTCTGCCTCTTCTTGTAAGAAAGCTAGTTCTAAGAGACGACAGCCCCATACTTACGATCTCATTTAACCCTATCTACCTTATTAAAAGGCCCCATCTGCCAATAAACATTAAGGTTTCAACATATAAATTGTGAGGGAACAATTTGGCGCATAACACACAGATGTACGTGTGTGGGAAACAGGAAGAAACTAAGGTTAGCTAGAATATTGGTCAGGGAAGTTTGAAAAGTAAGTTGAAAGCTAGTCTTTTGAAGGTTATGTTTGAAGGGTTTGTGCGTGTGTGTGTGGGGGGTGTGTGTGTGGGGGGGGGTGGGTAATGGAAAGGTTGAAAAGGTTTGCTCCACAGTGCATAATTATAATTCTGAGTTTTAGAAATGGAAACAATGGCAGGAGAGATGATGTATTAATGCAGAAAGTAGCTAAAGTATCAGAAGGTGTAAGAGAGCCTCAATTAAAGTGGTGGGGCCGAAAAGCAGGTGAAGTGGCTAAGTTAAACAACATTTGAGAAGGAGGGGAGAGGAGCAAAGGAACCGTGGTGAGGTGTGGGTGTGCTCCTGCAGCAGGGCCGTTGTGTGTGCTGGCGTCGGGGCTGGCAGCGTGCCCGGAGCTGGAGCCTTGGACACCATAAGCCCGGAAGTGAGGGAAGGACACGCGGGGTAGGCTGAGAGCACAGCTTTCAGGAACAGCCACCTTTAAGGGATAGATGAAGAGAAGATTGCCATACGAGGAGACCAGAAAGTAATGTCCTGAGGGAAACGAAGTCTGAGAAAGTGTGTCACGGAAACCAAAAAAGAGAAAGTGCCAAGGAAAGAAGAGGATTTGCAGGGTAACTATTCCCAACGTGTCAGACAGAATGCTATGAAAACGGAAGCCTTGAGTTACTAGTTGGGAGTGCACAGGTGGTTGTGCTAAAACTGTTTCTTCAGAAAAGGACGAGCTGAGCCATGTTGTTGCGAGTTGAAATTAAATGTCAAGTCTTAACCTTGCCTTTGAAAGATCAACTTGTCTGACTAACTCTTCTAAGGAGGCTGAAAACAAAAAGACAGTGCTGAAGTTAATATTACTTTTCGGACAAGGAGAAACATGAGCGGTATACAGACAGGTAGGCGGTTAGATTTGGGGGCCCAGAGGAGGAGGGAGGGAGCACCTAACAGAAGCCCAGAGCAAGAGTGAGCCTTCCACAGAGGTGTGCACAGGTGTGTTTGGAGGAGGCGGGTCTTTCTCTGTAACGGGAGGAAAAATTCACCGGAGCTGACACCCAACCAGTGCCCACTGGTTCAGCCATGCCCGTGTGTGAAATACTGCAGTGCTCTCACAGTGGCGGTGGTGTGGCTGTGGCTCTGAGGGCTCACACGCCCAGCTCTCTCCACATCGCATCTGCCACTCCAGCCCACATCCTTCCCAGCAGAAGGCCTCCGAAACGTGCATTCTAGTTCTCATCACTCAGTGCCCGTTCTTCCCTGATCGCTGAATATTTTCAGTATCACCCCTGGATATCCAAGTTGTGAATATAGATGTGGGGCTTGACGTAAGAGAAGCTAGGGAAGCCCTGTCTCCGATTTTCGGGGATTCGCATGTTAAAAATCATCTGCTGGAAAGGACAAAGCAAACATGATGAGGGAACAAGAGAAGAAAGAAAAACCAGGGAGTTGGAGTTTCGCAAAGTGTTTGGAGAACGGCTGGGATTGGAGCTTGTGCAAGTGTCTTGGTGCCATCACCACTGCCATGTGACATTTTCTAAGAGGAAACAAGAACCTGGAGACCCAGGAGTTGACCCCATTTTTAAACGGGGCAAGTCTTGGCAGTGGAAAGACAGAGACCCAGGTAAACGGCCGGCGCTGGTGAGAGCACTCTTACCAGATTGCCAGGTCCAGGCTAGGCGGGAAGGGACTTTAACTCGTGGGAGGGCCCAGGACTATGAGAGCAGGTCAGAATGAAGTGAAGAAAGGCCATGGTAACAGAAGCCTAAGGCATAGGAGGGGAGAAGGGCTGAGGGACAGGATGCTACGATAAGGAAAGAGAGGGATAGGAAAATAATGTCAGCATTTCCAGTTTCAAAGACGGAACAGTTTTGAGAGATGCTGTGGTCTGGGAATCCGTCTGGAGAGAAGGTGAACTGAAGCAGAATTTTCCCTGAGTCAGGAAGAACAAGGCCGCGGGAGGCAGGGGTGGTGGCGGTTGGGGCGGACACTGTAAGTCAGCCAGGAAGACAGAAGGAGGTGGAAGGGGAAAAACGGAGAAGTGAGCCAAGTGATAGAGAAATTTGACCAGTGACAACATGAGGGAAGCCAATGCCATATCCCGAGAAACCTGAAAGGCAGGGGAAACACGAGGCCAGTTCTCATGCTGCTTGTTATGTTTCCAATGTGATTCAAACGGAGATTTGCAAAGACCAGTGCTTATTACTAATGTGCGTCGCAGCAGATGTAAAATAAAATTGGTTCTTACTTCAAAACTTTCTTTTCTAGCAGCACTGCCCACATGGATCTATTTGCCAGAGAAAAGGTGAGCGGTGCCCCTCTGGACATATTCACACAAACTAGGATCTGAAATTGCACTGTTTGAAACACATTGCTAAAATCTAGTTGCTCAAGAAATGCATCACACTGCCTTCCTATTCAGAGTTCCAACATAACTCTTTACAGTTATGTGAAGTGAGCAGTGCATTGTCATCCTGGAAAGCCTGGCTCCTTGGTTGAACCTCTAATGATTTCTTGGCCTTTTATTGCTTGAGAGAGTGAGGGGAGTGGGACTGCAGAGTTATTGCAGTAAGAATGCTTGCCCTGGGATTTCTGCAGCCACCGACCTGGCTGACAGGTTATATTCTCTAGTCAGCATTTGCCTTTTTTATTGTGATTTTCTTTTATGCATAGTGACAATAAATAATACATCTCTCAGCACACGGCCCATCACCATGGAATCCAAAAGCCATTCAGTATCGAACCTTCCCTTTGGAACTTTAAGTGCAGAGCTGCTGATTGAGAAAGCCACATCCCCAATATGCAGAGACAATAGAAAGTTAGAAGTTTAACACCCCTGTGCTATGTTATAAAGCAAAGGATATACAGCAATGCAAGACCAGCATAACTCAAACAAGGTATCTCTCTCAAGCAGTAAAAATCTCCAACCCATTAAAATGACTGATACTATTGCTCTGTATTTATATAGTGTCTTCCTACAAAGGAGCTTCAAATGTTTTACTAACATTTTCTCATTAACTCTCCCTTCATCTCCATGAAATATGTGGTGAGAGTTGGGACTGCTGTTTCTTCTTGCATTACCTGTGGTTAATGTGATGCCTGGTGAGGCTGTAAACCCAAGGTCATTCTGTGGGTTGATATAACAATAAGAGCTCCTTGTACTCGCTTCTCTCCTTTCCTCCATGTCAATGGTGATGACTCAGTCCAACTTCTCTCTGTCTTCTCAAATCAGTGAGAGTAGATCTGGTTGGGGATAACTGCCCTACGATGATACATCGAATTGATGATAATATCAGCAAGTTTTCATTTATCTAAATTATTTGCCATTAATTAAATACTTTCATAATAATTATCCATAATTTTTCTGATAGGCAATGGGGAAGAGATTAGTGTAAACAATAAAAGAAGAAAAATCATTAATCAGCTCTGCATATTTCTGCTTTTGAAAAATATGAACTCAAGAGAGGAGAGAAACACTAAACAAATGAGATCGATCTGAAAAACTAGGATGGTTTACATGCGTGGAATCACCTTGTCTTCTGACTGTGATAATAGTTCAAACAAACGTCTTCACATTACTATAAGAGGGGAAATGGCACACAGCACACTGAAAATTTTAATTAAGACCAAAATATTTCCTTTAAAAAATAACATCATAAAGCAACAAAATTGCCTTATTTTGATTAACATATTCAATTGCCTGAAATTAATTTTTCTAAAGGGTCTTCCACTGTGACAATGTTTTCCTGTGCCTCTGTGGTTTTATCATACTGTCTCTTCACCCCAAGCCCTTCGTAGTTGTATCATTTCCTGAAGTCTTTCTGGAGCCCACAAAAATGTAGGCCTCTCCATCTACTGGGCTCCCCCATACTCTGCAGGAGCATTTCTTGTGTAGCTCTCATCCCAAGATTCTGCATGTGTGTTCATGTGTCAGCCTCCTCTCTTAGATCTCAGCCAGCTAGTTATCAACTGTCCTTCCGGAGCCTGGTATATGAGACACATTCTCGTTGAGAAGAATGAATGATTTAACCAGTCCCTGCTGGTTGCACAGCATCTTACTGCCTTACTCCATTTATTTACTGCGTGATTCTATAGCTAGAGAAATATAAATGAAGTGATGAATGAAGGCATCCAGCTGATAGATAAATGTATTGTGGTGAACGTGAGGTTCTCTCCAGCAGTCTTAGAATAGTACGTCTGTAGCAGGCTTGACTTTCAGCATCAACGAATCCATAGGTCGTGCAAAATCAGCTATTACCCTGGGCTGCACAAGGAGCCTCTCAGTCTGCATGGTTTATTCACGTGGAGGAAAGGTATAGCTATTAGACAGCATTTTGTCATTGTTCACTGATGTGTCCACACATCAGTGTTGGACTTATTTTCCAAAATAAACACATAAGTGTTGGCTTATTTTCTAAAATAAATTGGTTGCTGTCTTGAGTATCTTCCATTAATCAAGTTACCAGCACAGGATTTAAAAACATTTTCTTTAACAGCTCTCAGTCTTGCTCCCAGACATGAGTAGAGCCATGACAGTTCTAATATTCAAAATTATTTGATGCTTTCACTTTAATTGGACAATTTGGATTCTCATGATAGGTTAATCCCATGCTTTGCCAAAGATTGTCATATCTTCACTCACATCCCCTTCCTCATGAATCCTTTCCACTTTTTATCATTCTTTGGGTTTTCTGTCACCTTACCCCTACCATACATGCACACACACACACACACGCAGTATGTGTATATACAATAAGTTTCTATTAGCGAAGCATTGTACAAATGGCAGGCATTCAGTAAATGTTTAGTATGCATTTTAAAACAGTGTATGCAAGAAAGAGTGATCATCAAAAGTCATATGACTCTTCTCCTTTCACGCAGCGTCCTTCAAAACTGTATTATAGAAGGGAGACAGCTTAAATACTCAGGCTAAAGAAAATGTACATACATTTGTGATAACAATATTATATCTCACTTCATAAATTGACAATTTGAATATTTTGGTGTAAAAATTTAGAAGTATAACTTAATCCTATTAAGAGACATCATCGGTAAGATACATTTGATGTCAAATCATGTGATTAATAACTCAAATTCACCGTGACAAGGCACTGCAATAAGAACTTTCCCAGATAATAAACTTGACCACTAGTATGCACTGCCAATCAAAGATAAGGATCGGTATTCTCGTAGGTTAAGAAAAGTACCTTTGATGGTATTTTTAAAAAGTTCTATAATTCAGTATTCCCTTCAGCTCAGTAGGCATGATGGTGTCAATTGAGACTTTAAAGATGTTATTATCAAAATCACGTTACTTCTCATAAAGAAGCATTTTGCTTCATCAACTTCAGAGTACAGGTTCACTGACTGCTTTGAAATGTTGTTGAAATGTAAGAGACTACAAGCAATTATAGTAATCAGTATGCAATTGTTACACCAAAATGCATGAGTTTTTCCATGATTCCTCTTTCTAGTAATAATTAATTACCTAGTGGGTTTATTTATTTAGAGTTTTGAGGATTGCAAGTATGTTTCTTTTTGTAAATAGATACTAATTCTTCTATTCAAGTGGACATAGAGAATGAACATTCCCTTAGTTTTTAAATTTTATTGTAAATGGATTCCAGATCAGCATTTGCCTTATCCATGTATATGTAGCTGTCATCAGGAGGAGGTGAACAGCTGTTTACTATAGTAGTGACAGTGCCAATGGTAATAATATTAACTCTTTAATTTAATATCCACTATGTGCCTTTTTCTATGCTAGACATTTTATATTTATATGATCATATTTAACATTTTATGTATAATTTTACACTAGCTTTCTACTGTTTCTGAGTCTGATCTTCCCAAAGGTATCTTACCACAACAAGTACTGGAGTAAGAACTATTTTAAATGCCAGTTTCATACATGTCTCAAATTCCTCTGGCTTAAACATTCTGTTATTCTACCTCTTTAGAATAAATATTTTTATTAAATAACTCTCTTTTTAATAAATGATTTTTTTTTCTAATTTCCTCTTCCTCTTTTTTCTCCCCTTGGTGGTGTGTGGGTACCAGGTGCCTAACCTCCCCGTAACTATGCCCAAGGGAGCCTATTCCAGTCGCTAATGCTGCATAACAAGTCACTCTAAAATGTGGTGAGTAAAGGAATAGTGACTGTATTGTGTCTCATAGCTTCTGTGCTTTGAAGTTGGAGGAGCTCCTCTGGCTTGTGGTTTCTCAATGAATTGCCCACAGGTTGTGGCTGAAGCTGAGACCAGAGGAAAGGCTACGTCCTGGCCAGGCACCCACCTCTATGTGACCCCTGGGTTAGTTAGGGCTTCCTCCCCAGCGAATGGGGAGGCTGCGCAAAGGCAGAAATCTGTTTCCGTGAAAACCAAGCTCTTCAAAAGCAAGTGTCCCCGTGGTCATCACCTTTCTGGACCCAGCCTAGGGAAGCACACAAGTTACTTCTGCTGCACTGTCCAGATTGCAGGCAAGTTACAAGCTCACTCATATTCCAAGGAAGGGAACATAATTCAGAATCCTCAGGGCAAATATTGTCAAGATCCCTTTGCAAGAGCATGTGGAGTGGGAAATATCCCTGTGGCCACTTTCGGATAATACAGTCTGCCTTAGGGGCTCTGGTCGTCGGTGACCTGAGCCGCAGAGGCTGCTCCTCTCAGTAGATTGGGCTGCGGTGATGTGCCACTGATCCTGACTGGCCTCTGCCTCTGGCTCCCACGTTCCTCTATTCCACAGGCTCCTGGTCCTACCCTGAGGGGTCACTGTCCTCTCAGCACCCCTGCTTTGATCACCAGGGCACATGGAACCCCACACATTCCACCCACACTGTGGACAACTAGAAGTGTTATCTCAGGCTAACAGGTGTGTTATCTCAGGGTAACAGGTGTGTCCTGCCAATCCAAAGGAAGGGTTTCTGTTATTATGAGGGAAAGAGGTTTAACCACCCAACGGGTTTTTCCTGCTTGCTGCACAAATACAGACCACGTTATTACAGTGAAGAAAGAGTTTAATTGATGCCAGGCCATGTGGGACATGGAGTTATTACTTAAATCAATCTCTTTGAAGGCTCTTATAGATTCAGGGTTTTCAAAGGCAGTTTAGGAGAAGGTGCAGCAGTGGCTAGGAAATGGGTGTTTGCTGCTGATTGGCTGGGATGGAGATGAACTCATAAGCGGTTGAAGCTGTCTCTTGAGCTGAGTTGCTCCTGAGTGTGGGTGCTATACAAGTGGTTTGGCAGATCCAGGTGTAGCCATCAGTGTCAGAGATGCAAAAAACCTGAAAAGCCATTTCAAAAGTCCAGTCTACTATAGTGGTATTATCTGCAGGAGTAATTGGGGGAGTTGTTTATCTTATGACCAGTCTATACCTTAGCAGAATTTAAGTTCTTTTTCTCCCCCTAACCCGGCGGTCTCTCATTAGCTTTACAAAGGTGGTTGAGTTCTGAGGAAGAGCTGCTATCATTTAAACTATAACCTAAATGTCTTCCAAATTTGCCTAGACCTAAGCCTGGGAATAATGAAGGCAACTTGAAAGCTAGTGGCAAAAAGAGGCACTGGCAAGCTCAGACCTCCCCTACTGCCATAATTTTCTCATGGACATAACTTTTTCGAAGGCCGCTTCAGAGGCCATCTAGCCTTGGATGGCTCAGAAAACTTCATGACTCTGTGGAGGGTTCCGTATCCTCTGTCGTTAGAGAGACCCTGTGATGGGAGGAAAAGGGAAAGAAGCTTTGCTATTTTCCTTCTCACTCTTCCTTACATATGTCCGCATTTGTAAACAAGATTAAACCTATGGTTATTAACACACAATAAAACATCATATGCATTCATTCATCCAATGGATAGAATTCATTGAGCACTGGTCAGTGGCAGGCTCTGTCCCCAAGAAGCCTGCATGTGAATGAAAAAGACTGATGTGGGAAGGACGGACATAGTAAACAAGTAATTAAAGGCCATGGGAAGGGATGAGGAGACAGAGCACAACAGAGGGTGACATTTTGGAGACAGTGGTGAGTAGAACCTCTCCAAAAAGGTGATTGTGAGCAGAGATCTCAGAAAGTTCCAAAGCAAATTGTATATAGATCTGGAAGAGCACTTGAGGCAGAGTGCAAGGCCCTGCTCTGAAAACACAGGGTCAGGTTGCTAGAAGAAAGTCAGTTGGAAACAGCTCAGATTGATTGAGGGGGAGATGGGCAAGAGAAGATGTTTGCAGAGTTGGAGACAGCAGAGAACCCCTGATGCAGGCCACACAGGCTGCTTTCGGGAGTCGGGATTTTGTTCACCGAGGAGGCATGTCATGTGTGCCATTCTCATCTCCTTTTTCTCTCTAACTTGCTTCCAGGGCCTGTCTACGTGGATGTCATAGACCCAGGCTGTCCTGTTGTTGAGGCCAGGGGAAAGCTACTCTTTACCCTCTGAAGTTTGCTGAAAAATCAACTCATGAACGGAGACTAACAGG
The DNA here is from genome assembly GCF_001698545.2 of Rhinopithecus bieti. NCBI lineage: Eukaryota > Metazoa > Chordata > Mammalia > Primates > Cercopithecidae > Rhinopithecus > Rhinopithecus bieti. Next base: position 633,156 of record NW_016824749.1, on the reverse strand, counting down.
AGAAAAACATTTATTTGATCATAGCGGAGACTTCAGACTGAAGACCCAGAGATGCAGGGGAAATTCCCCTTTTTTATGCTCAGGTTCAACAACATATGGACAGTTGTGTGGAAATATGATTAAACAAAACGGGTGTGATCTAGTGCTGAGACACTGAGTGGGGACACCCAGCAAGGCCTGCCACTCACGTTCCTTTTGGCCTCTCTGAGCAGCATCCTTCCCTCCTGGTGTGAGGCAAGGTCCTCTCTGCAATGGGGTCTCACGACCTACAGTCAAACAAGGTAGGTCAGAGAGTGTTTTTGTTGCCAGTTTTGCATGGAATTGAGGGGGCAAAGCTGGAATAATATTTTAGGTTTTATGGCTGGCTTAGGGCAAAAGGGGTTCTGGTTTCTATAACCCGCTTTGGGGAAGAGGGATTCTAGTTTCTATGGCTGGCCTCAGGAGAGAATGAGACTGAGATAGGTGGACAGAAGACAGTCAGGGAAAACATTTGCTTTGGGGCCTTCATTTTGGGTTATTGTTTTCTGAGTCCCAATACCATATACTACTTTTTCTTACAAATAATGAACTACAATTTTTTATACTGTCCTCTTATTGATAAAATGTAGGTTCCTCATACTGTTCACGAAGCTGGTTTATTGTTATTTATGCTGAAAGTTTCTGTCTTAAAATAAGACATTGATTTATTTTCTTTTTTACTAATATTGTAAAATAATGTAGTTTCTATGACCTGGTTTTGTGGGTTCTAATTTGTCATATTCTTACTTTGTTTTCTATTTCTCCTTCCTCTGCCCACTTTTGTATAGATTTCATTTCCTTAATTCTTAATTCCCATATTGGCTTTCTCCGGTTTGAAATTAAAGCAGTATACTCTTATATTTACCCTGAAATGGTCAACACGCATGCTTATCTTTGGAAAGACTAAAGTGGCTCAATATCTTTGTCATCTTCCCAAACAATACAACTCTATACTCTTCTCATCTTCCATATTTTTGAGATGTAGAATTTAATATTCATTTTTCTAAAAGTTTCCCCAAAATTGTCTTAAGGTTTCTTTTCAGTTCCAATCAATACCAATCTAAATGTAACAACTTTTACCAACTTCTATGTATACAATTACTTTGTATTTATTTCTTCTTCTGGGCTTTTGATTGTCGAAGCCCATCTTTGGGGAGAATTTTCAGCAAGACTCTGAGCAGTAAACGTGTCTTTTATGTCTGAAGTTGCCTTTGTTTTTCCTTACAATGATTGCCCCGACATTTACCAATGCCAAAGAAAAATCTGTTGTCTTGTTTCTTTGCAAGTCATCTGCAGTGTTACTTTGTTTTCGATGGTTCAACTCTGTACCGCAGTGTGTCTATGTGGGAATTTGTTTTTATTCGTGCTGCTTGAAACTTAGTATAAATCTTCGGCCTGAGCACTCACATCTTCCTTTAATTCCAGGAGACTCTCAACAAATTTATTTAGAAGATTGCATCTTAACCATTGTCTCAATTCCCTGCTTTGAGCTTTGAATAGATAATGACTGGAGCTTTGGCTTCTCTCTTCCACTTTTCAAATTCTCTTTCATATTTTCTATCTCTTTTCCTCACTGGTCTCTATATTCAGTCATTTCCTCTTGTCTATATCTCAGTTTACTAAGCCCACTAATTTACTAAGCCCACTAATACTTTATTCAATTTATATAATGTGTAAAATATCTGATTTTTTAAAGCAGGACATCGTATTTTTTAAGAAAGTCTTGTTCTTATTTTATGTTTTTTCCCTTTTCTTTGATATTTCAAATCGCTTCAGAAGTTCACTTTTGCAGTATAGGCCTCTTGTTTTTATGCTGATGACCTCCTGTTAGGAATTCTCTCCTATCCATATCGTGTGAAATTGGACTCCATCACTTCTTGGTGTGTGCTTGAAATCCCAGTTCTGTGTGGATTACTTGGAATTCCAGTTTTATCTGGATTCTGTTGTGTCTTTGGATCACTTCTTGGTGTGTGCTTAGAATCTCAGTATTGCATGGATTCCATTGGAATCCCAGTTCTGTGTGGATTCCGTTGTGCCTTTGGGACAATGGGCAGTTTTCCTACTTTCCACTTCACAGAGGAAGTACAAGGGTTCAAACATTTGCCCTTTTACCAACTGTCAGGATGGTTCTGGGCAAATTACTGAAACTCTCTAATTCTGATTTCTAATTCTCATTTCTGGTTGATTCTCTAAAGGCTTCCCTGCTTGGTCATGCTTTCCTTGGTAATTTGTCTCCCTCTTTTTTTCTTTTTCCAAAGAAACTACATAAACCACTCAAAAATGGGATTGCTCTGCCTACCCTCATTTCTTTTCTACTCATTATTACATTAACTGTGAGTAAATTGAGTTCTTTAATTAAAAATCTCTAAGTCCTCATGCCTGGAATCCCAGCACTGTGGGAGGCCGAGGCGGACGGATCACGAGGTCAGGAGATCGAGACCATCCTGGTTAACACGGTGAAACCCCGTCTCTACTAAAATACAAAAAACTAGCCGGGCGCGGTGGCGGCCCCTGTGGTCCCAGCTCCTCGGGAGGCTGAGGCAGGAGAATGGCGGGAACCCGGGGGGCGGAGCTTGCAGTGAGTGGAGATGGCGCCGCTCACTCCAGACCTAGGCGACAGGCAAGACTCTGTCTCAATAAATAAATAAATAAATAATAAAAAATCTCTAAGTCTAGGAAATTGCAACACTGAGACTCGTTTTCCCATTTGAAACACACGGACATGACTTAAATGGTCTTCCCTGGCCTTTGTGAAGTTGACAGAAAATGATGTTTGGGGAAGTCTTGGCAGTTAAGCGCCTTCGTGGTTCCCGACCAGTCTCTGACGTTTCCGTCCCACGTCCCAATAGGAAACCCGAATAAGAGCCGCGGATGAGCCAAGCCCAGCAGCGCGTCCTAGCGGGGAACACGCTGAAAGTCTCGCCGTGAGAACCGGAAGAAGCCTCTGGGTTGATGTGGCGTCACTTCCGCAGAGCTTGAGATGAAACCGAAATGGCTCGGCCCTGGCTTTAGGTTTGGCCCTAAATGGCTTGACCCTGTTTCTAAAATATTAACCTGACCTCAGTATTTGACATCACATCCAGCCCTACACTCAGAAATACTGTGGTCAGGTGAATATTTAAGAAATAGATGTTGTCAGTTTTCTTATCTTATTCTTAGCTATAAACAATAGAATAGTATTTCATCCTTTAATTGAAGTATTTCAGTTATTTATATATTCTAAATGGATGACTAATAATTCCATTTATTGGTCCCATGGCTAGAAGATTTATATCACCTAATTTGGCATATAGTGTGCACAATTTCCCTGAGATGGATAATACAAGGAAGATTGTGGAAAGCAATGAAAATGCAATGCAATAAATATTAAAATGCTGCATTGTTCTTTAGTATATAAAACAATATAATTACTTGATGTATTTCTTTCCAAGTATCATTGGTACTGTAACTTATTTTAGAATACAACTTAAATATTATATATATTTTATATAAAATAACAATTTATGACTTAATACTCTAAGAAGTATGAATTGCATCAATATGCATTTGATTCTACTTCATCTTGTTTATTACCCATTTGTGTATTGCTCTAGGAATTGTAGCACGTTTTAGTCTTATTATGTGTGGAAACAAATAATAGTTTTGAATATTTAAAGGTGTAAAGCCAGCTCAACAAGAAAGTTGCTATCAAGAAGCATATTCTTTTCACAGTTTGAATGGGTAGCACCCAAAGAACTAGTTGCCAAAATAAAATAAAACTGTAGGAATAATCCTGTGTAGCAAACAAGTAGCAAGAACACTTTGCTGGAAAAAATATAACCAAGCATTGACTTTTATGTTCTACAAAACTAAAAGGTTACTTTCAACATATTTTCCCATAGCATGAAAAAATTATTCCTTTTCTTTTATTATTTATAACTACCCTTTAGAAACTTGAAACTGGTTTTGTGAGGGTCACTCAAGAACTGCAAGAATACAAATGAATTTATTTGCCCTTAGAAAGAAAGAGATTTGTAAAACATATTGTGGCATTGTTTGGAATCATTGGAGAAATCAAATACATTATGCATATAGATACAAAATGGAAAAGTTTGTTAACTATTTCCCTTAAAACACCTAGATGAAACTAATCTACCTTTGTGCTTGACCTGTTTAACACAATCACATGTAAGCCATAGAGAAATAAAGTCTATTTTAAAATAAAATACAAAAGTTCCTATGATGCTATAGTATTTTATAAATGTTTCCCCATTTCCTATTAAACAGTTTGCGGCAAATGCCTGAAAATGACATATTTCCTTATCAAACAAATAAAGGCATAAACAACTTGAGTGCAGTGTCTACACTGTTGTACAGAAGGGGTGGAATACGTGTGGATGAAGATTGCAAACCACAGTCTTGTGTTACTAATGGCTGGCAAAACTGAGAGCAGAATGATTTCAAATACCTCACACAGCTTCAAGTTAACTTCAGGCTGATCAGTCAGCCCTGAGGTTAATTATGGAATGAAAGTATTGGTAGATGTTTAAAATGTACACATACCTTCATGTTGAAAGAGATACTCAAGGTTAAGAATGTTTACAATGTACAAGTAAATACATAGAGACATTTGGAAAAAAGCTGTCTCACTGTTGCTTTAATGCAGTAACAAAAGACACTGTCATACAAAGCAAAGAGGAGTGTCAATACTGTGCATGTACATCCTGTGTTTACNTTTGTGAAGTTGACAGAAAATGATGTTTGGGGAAGTCTTGGCAGTTAAGCGCCTTCGTGGTTCCCGACCAGTCTCTGACGTTTCCGTCCCACGTCCCAATAGGAAACCCGAATAAGAGCCGCGGATGAGCCAAGCCCAGCAGCGCGTCCTAGCGGGGAACACGCTGAAAGTCTCGCCGTGAGAACCGGAAGAAGCCTCTGGGTTGATGTGGCGTCACTTCCGCAGAGCTTGAGATGAAACCGAAATGGCTCGGCCCTGGCTTTAGGTTTGGCCCTAAATGGCTTGACCCTGTTTCTAAAATATTAACCTGACCTCAGTATTTGACATCACATCCAGCCCTACACTCAGAAATACTGTGGTCAGGTGAATATTTAAGAAATAGATGTTGTCAGTTTTCTTATCTTATTCTTAGCTATAAACAATAGAATAGTATTTCATCCTTTAATTGAAGTATTTCAGTTATTTATATATTCTAAATGGATGACTAATAATTCCATTTATTGGTCCCATGGCTAGAAGATTTATATCACCTAATTTGGCATATAGTGTGCACAATTTCCCTGAGATGGATAATACAAGGAAGATTGTGGAAAGCAATGAAAATGCAATGCAATAAATATTAAAATGCTGCATTGTTCTTTAGTATATAAAACAATATAATTACTTGATGTATTTCTTTCCAAGTATCATTGGTACTGTAACTTATTTTAGAATACAACTTAAATATTATATATATTTTTATATAAAATAACAATTTATGACTTAATACTCTAAGAAGTATGAATTGCATCAATATGCATTTGATTCTACTTCATCTTGTTTATTACCCATTTGTGTATTGCTCTAGGAATTGTAGCACGTTTTAGTCTTATTATGTGTGGAAACAAATAATAGTTTTGAATATTTAAAGGTGTAAAGCCAGCTCAACAAGAAAGTTGCTATCAAGAAGCATATTCTTTTCACAGTTTGAATGGGTAGCACCCAAAGAACTAGTTGCCAAAATAAAATAAAAACTGTAGGAATAATCCTGTGTAGCAAACAAGTAGCAAGAACACTTTGCTGGAAAAAATATAACCAAGCATTGACTTTTATGTTCTACAAAACTAAAAAGGTTACTTTCAACATATTTTCCCATAGCATGAAAAAATTATCCCTTTTCTTTTATTATTTATAACTACCCTTTAGAAACTTGAAACTGGTTTTGTGAGGGTCACTCAAGAACTGCAAGAATACAAATGAATTTATTTGCCCTTAGAAAGAAAGAGATTTGTAAAAACATATTGTGGCATTGTTTGGAATCATTGGAGAAATCAAATACATTATGCATATAGATACAAAAATGGAAAAAGTTTGTTAACTATTTCCCTTAAAAACACCTAGATGAAACTAATCTACCTTTGTGCTTGACCTGTTTAACACAATCACATGTAAGCCATAGAGAAATAAAGTCTATTTTAAAATAAAATACAAAAAGTTCCTATGATGCTATAGTATTTTATAAATGTTTCCCCATTTCCTATTAAACAGTTTGCGGCAAATGCCTGAAAAATGACATATTTCCTTATCAAACAAATAAAGGCATAAACAACTTGAGTGCAGTGTCTACACTGTTGTACAGAAGGGGTGGAATACGTGTGGATGAAGATTGCAAACCACAGTCTTGTGTTACTAATGGCTGGCAAAACTGAGAGCAGAATGATTTCAAATACCTCACACAGCTTCAAGTTAACTTCAGGCTGATCAGTCAGCCCTGAGGTTAATTATGGAATGAAAGTATTGGTAGATGTTTAAAATGTACACATACCTTCATGTTGAAAGAGATACTCAAGGTTAAGAATGTTTACAATGTACAAGTAAATACATAGAGACATTTGGAAAAAAGCTGTCTCACTGTTGCTTTAATGCAGTAACAAAAGACACTGTCATACAAAGCAAAGAGGAGTGTCAATACTGTGCATGTACATCCTGTGTTTACAGCTTCTTTTTTAGAATTCTGCATTTGGTGTTGTATGTAATAGCAATGCTATTAGCTTCTTTTTTAGAATTCTGCATTTGGTGTTGCATGTAACAGCAATGCTATTAGGAAGGAAGCTTTTTCTGGGTCTGTCTCACAGTTTGAATTCTCACAGTTTAAGGTCTGTACTTGTCAGTAATGAACACAGCAAAATGTTGATCTAAGGCCCTGCAATGCAGAAGCAGCCAGTCATAATTACTTTGATTTCTGTAAGGATGGATCTTCTTTTGTGTCTGTGTCGGCTGACATGGAGATGCCCCGGGAAAAATTCAAGATGAAGACCTTGTCACTCTGGATGAACGCAAGCTCAGAAGCGCACCTGCTAGCATAGGAGTCCCCACAGGACAGAGGGCCTCTAATAGTCTAGACTGGACCTTTTGAATAAATGCTGGGAGCACTTTGCTGACTACATAATTGCAGTTAGAAAAGAGTTTCCATAATTGACCAAAGTTATCTGGTTTCATATCTACTTTTACTTATGTTGACAGCTCGCAATTGTGATACCAGGCAACTTACAGGACTCTGCAGTGCCATTAAGCGGCAAGAGAAAAATGCAAAAGCTCAATGAGCCCACCCATGGCAAATGAGCCACAGTTTTTGGATTAAAAGTGTATTTTAGAATGCTGCATTCTGCCCAGGTTATCTATGAATTCTATTTTCTATTAATGAGAATTGATATCAAGGTCATAAAGTTGGGACTCCTGAAATCAATTCATAATCATATTGCTTTCCAGAATTTCTAATGCTATACGTTCCTGAGGTAATTTTAATTTTAAGAAAGGTTTCCTTACCATTTACCCAAATTTCATACACACACACTCCAAAACAAAAACAAAACAAAACAAAACAAAAAAACTGAATGAATATTTTTGTGCTGATACAAACTGTCACAAAGAAAGTAATGATGGGACTTGTCTACATTAACCTAACATACCGGTGAAAATAACCCCACTGTTGATTATTTGAATTAGGCGAGAATTTGGAGAAATTCTTGAAGAGGACGCGAAGGAGACCACAGATATGTGTGGGCTGCCTGTGAAATGCATGCTGCCTTGTAAGTTTTCACACCAAACTTTCAAACACGGGAGTGGTACTACCCTAGCAAAACGTCCAGTTCTCCTGGGAGGCAGGTGGCTAGTTCCACTTTTTCCCTTTCCTTAATGTTACAATTGAGGTTTCCTTTGATTACCCATCTCTCAAGGAAGAGAAAGAAAGGAAACTTTGTATCTGCAGAAATGATGAGGTCCAGAGAGACAGGGAGTAAGACTGGGGTCCCATCCCCCTTCTTTCTTTGCCTAGGGAATCAGCTCTTGAAACTGCTTGCTGTTTCACAAGTAGCTACAATTAACCTAACAATGCCACACACCTGGGCCCTAATCCCTACAACAAAGAGCCAGTCACCAACCATTGCTATTTCTGTAAACCAATGAGAATTCCTGACAAGCAACTTTGTGTCAACACATTCTTTGCCTGCCTTTTTGTTTTTAAAAGCCTGCCTGTAACACAGACCACACAGAGCTCATATCCAAGGTGACCTGGGTCTGAGTCTTCTGGGAAGCTGTGCTCACTTTGGCTCAAGTCAACTCTTGAAATTATATTTTGTGCCTCAGCTTTGCCTTGGAGTAGACCAATAATGTTAAAATATAATTGTACCATAAAGTACTAATTAGTCTTAGTCTTAATTTGTTTGTTTTGCCAAAATAAATTTATTGATAAAGCAGAAGGGTGGTGGTTGTAGAGGTTTTATTATCTATATTTAACTTACTGCTAAGGTCTCAGTTTGCCCATGTGGGTCCCCTGTTTAATCTTTTACCTTCTATCCAGAGTCTGACTAGAATGAAACCCAGGTGGTGGATATAGGGGCTGCTTTGGGCACCATATATGCTGTTCATCACCCAGAGTTTTGCTAGCAATTGCAGTCCAGAACCCCTTTCTTTACTATGTGCACCAAAAAGTCAGGCTTGTATAGATGTTTATTGAATTCAATCACTTGTAAAGCATAGTGCTGACGTGCGATTCTTAGGCTGTTGGAGAGTTAATATTACTGCTGATGTGCGATTCTTAGGCTATTAGAGAGTTTATATTTTAGTTGATTCTAAAATTGTCACCAAAGTCTAAAATTTACCTTCACAAAGCCCCTAATTAGGATACATTTAAGTATCTATTCAGATCATTTGGCTTTGAATTACAAAAGCAATCCCTGTTATATACAAGAAAGATATATTTCTGAAAAAATTAAATCATTAATTATAATAATTAATTTTTATATATATATATATTATATATATTATATAGAGAGAGAGAGAGAGAGAGAAGAGAGAGAGAGAGAGAGGACAGAGTCTGGCTCTGCTACCCAGCTGAGTGCAGAGTGCAGTGCATGATCTTGGCTCCCTCCAACCTCTGCTTCCTGGATTTGAGTAATTCTTGTGTCTCAGCCAGTTGAGTAGCTGGGATTATAGGTGCATGCCACCACAGCCAGCTAATTTTTGTATTTTTGGTAGAGATGGGGTCTCCTTGTGTTGTCCAGGCTGGTCTCAAACTCCTGAGCTCAAGTGATCCACCCGCCTGAGCCTCCCAAAGTGCTAGGATTACAGGCTTGAACCATTGTGCCCAGCCTAACAATGTAAATTTTTAATATTCAGATGCTAGTCTTTAACTATACCTGCAGAATGAATTCTAAAAGATTAAAAACCTTAAATAACTCTCCCAAATAGGATATTGGGAGATATTTTAAAAAAAAAACTTCCATCATTATATTCTGATAAATTTATTATTTGTAAATTTGTGAAAGTGAAAAAGCTATACTATTCAGTGAATTTTATTATATTTACTATTCTCTATTCACAAGAGAAAACAAGAACAGTATCCCTTTTCCTAAAGTTTCTTCCTAAAAAAGGAAGACAGTCACAGAGAATTTGGAACAGATTAGTGTCATTTGGTATTAGAGGTCTTGAATTTAGCTTCTGATTGTATAGAGTAAGGTAATCTGGCATTGAGGCAAGTTATTATTCATCTCCTTTCAATACAAGGTGTATTAAATAGTATATAAATAAGTATGTCAAGCAAAACCTATTTATTGTCACAGGAAAGTCATTTGGCCGACAGCTTGTCAGCGACCAGGAAATTAACATCTTTCACAAACACTTTTTTCTTTCTTCCCGGTTGATACATTTAAGACAAATGTATAACATTATAACATAGCCTGATGTTATTAAAGGTAAAACTGTGCCTGCTGCATCTGAGGCTTAATAGAAAGTATGAAAATGAATTTCAAATTGTCATATAGCTTTGACACATTGTGAGGCTATCTTTTAACTTTAATTGAATTTTAATCATTTCATGAGGTATATTCATGCCTGTATCTTCATTCCTATACAACAGAGAAATTTAGCACTCATTGAACTTGTCAAAACCATAATAAGAAATAAAGGTATCTGGAGAAGCGATTCTTGTCTTTATTTTTCATGTGTTTGGTGGAAGGTGTCCAACTTTCTCGCCCTGTCCTGGGAAGGTGGCAGAAGGAAAGGACTCATTTCAGGCGAACACTGCCAAATGTCTCCTGGAGCAGAACTTTTGGGAAAGTCTCCAAGGTTTTTAGAAAAAATGAACAAGTTAACTGCTGTCCAGTGCTCTTGCCCTACAATTAAATGTACTTAGAGCAGCACAGACACCAACACCAATGCAGAAAGCAATCAGGGATGGTGCAAGAACATCCAAAGATTTTGTCATTCCAACAGTTTGAAAAATTATGGCTTAAAATCACCTAAATGTTAAAGCCTGACATAAACACACACAAACTCCAATCAACATTTAGTTGCGAAATACTGATCACACGCTGGCAACCGTATCAAAGTAAAAACCCAGTGGTAACACGTAAGATATTGGTATGAGATTTGCTTATTATGATTTTTCTTAGAAGTAGTAGAAATGGTTGCGGATTTGGGATAATCCATCAACACCAATTTATAGAGTCTGGATTTACATAGACATACAGAAAAGCTCATTTACATATACATACACATACATACATAAAAGAAAAACCTTCAGTTTAGCAGGAATTGAAGCTAATTTCCTATCAGAGAACAATTCTTTTTGTTAGCTCAAAAGCATCATGTACTAACCACTGGCCACTCAAAAACATCAATGATTTCCCTTTTCCTAACCAATTAAATATCAAGTCATTAACCTGTGTTGCGGGCTGACCTAAGTCACTTTGGCTTTTCACATTTATTAGTGTTTTGGGAGTAGATAATCAGTTTCCAATAGACATCTACCATGATGAGGTGGAATAAAATCAAGTCTCAGACCTAATTCTGCCAAGCACACGTGCATGCACACGCAACCTGTCACACACAATATCTGGCGTTATTTGATCAATGATATCACAAATCTTTCCTCTCTTTTAGCCCTCCAACCCTTACCTTGAGTATGAGCTTCTGTGGAACAATATTCCAGTTCCAGAAAGGTGGAACATGGCCAGGTGGTCTCAGGTGACTTTCTCAGTGGACTCAGGTGACAGAAAGGCAGAGTGGAATGGAGCCCTAAGCCACAGTTGTGCTCAGAGGAGCAGAGGTTTCTGAGCTTGCTAACCATGCTTGCCTTGTCTGTGCAAGGCGGGCGGTGTTTTACATTTTCCCAAGTCCGTTCACATATCTCTAAGGAGACACATTCTACCCATGATAAAATATTTCCAGCTTTCTTTATGTCACATAAGAAGAAATGAGTAGCTCTGATCAAGACAAAAGATAGCAGTACTATTTGTAATTACTCTCTTTGGAGGGAGGAATCCTCATTAGAGTCCTTTACCTGCAAAGTAACCACCTGGTATTCCTGGATATTTCCTCATATTTCAAACAGTACATAATGCCTCTTGGGGGTAGAATACAGCTAAGATCTTTCTATAACACACAGTCTGTACTGAAGTTTTGTTTTGTTTCTAATCAAAGAAAATATAACATATTCAAGGCCCTCCACAGTATGGTTTTCTTCACGTTTACTTCCCCCAACTTCTCCCTTAAATTCTCCCATCAAATAACTCACTCAATTTGAACATCCCCTGTGCCAGTGCTGGTGCTACTTTCTCTATCTGAAAAGACTTTATTTCTCCACATCTCTATTCAAAATATGTAAGTCATCCTTGAAAGCTCATTTTTGAAGCAGATTTTCAATACCTTTTTTAGTGTACATGTAATAACATTTATGAACATACTTCTATACATTTAATAGCAAATTTACTGTATATTTGATAATGCATTTCATTAATTATTACATTTGCTACATATCTATTAAACCAAGACTACGTGCTAAGTAGCAGGACCAACGATGAGACTTTCCCTGGGTCCAGGTAGCCTATGAGTGTGCCAGCAAACCAGCGAACACGGCGTGACGAGCACTCTGTGGGAAACATAAGGCACATTTGCAGCTAACACAGCCTGTGGAAGGGGTCTGCTAAGTGTACTTGGTAGAATCCTTTTCTAAAAAATACAGCTTGAGGTGAGATTAAAGAATAAATAGAAGTTGTTCTATTTTAAAAGGGAAAAGCAAAGAAACATGAGACAGCAAAATCTGACCTTTCAAGAACAGATGGCATGATTTTTTTTTTCATGGTTGCTGCTACATATGTGCGCCGTAGTATGAAATTCAAATCATGTATTGTAGACTATGGCAGCCACTGAAATTGGAAATGCAAGGAATGATTTCAAATAACTGTTTTGGAAAGATCACTCTACTGCCCTGTGGAAGATGGATTGGAGAAGGCACAGCTGGAGAGCCTGCAGTGAGAATGATTAATGGCTCACATGAGGAACGAGGGTGGCTGGAGTAAAGCAGTGTCCACGTGGACAGAGAGAGCAGAAATGGGAACGAGTATCGGATCTACTTAAAAGCCTTAGCAGTATGACTGGCAGCAAACATACAAAAGAGTGAAAGGGGTGACAGGTAAGATGGCCGTCAGGCCTGCTATGCAGATGACTGGGCCAAAAATCAGAGAAGAAAAGCAGAAGCAGCGTCTCCAAAAGCAGGGGAAGCATCTCACGGTAGAGAGGGGAATACCCTGACCCCACGGTAGAAGCACTGAGTCTGAAGAACAGATGCGATGTCTAAAAGGGTAGGTTTATATGTAATCCTAGAGTGCAGGAGAGAACACCAGGTACAAATATCAGTTTCAGTCATCATTATAAAGCAGTAGGTGAAAGAATGGACAGGAGCAAGGGTGCCTGAGTTAGAAAGAAAAGAAGGTCTAGTCCTCAAATCTAGGAAATGGAGCTATTTAAGAGGTGGTTAGGGAAAAATACAAATCTATGGAAGAGGCAGGAAGGAGCAGTCAGCAAGAGAAACCAAGGGAATGAGAAGGGAGAAAAGAATCTCAAGATAAAAGCGGCCACATTGTCAACTTATCCAAGAGAGTAAGTAAAGCAGGAAGAAGGAGGAAAAAAAAATAATCCATTGGAATGGTTCCTGGCAACTCAGAGGTGACCAGAGTGGAACTACGAAGCAGTGGAACAGAACGTAGATATCGTATCTTGCCCAGTGTTGCCTTTATTCTCTCTTTTATCAAGCCATTTTGTTCTTTTCTAATCCCCTCCTCTCTTACTCCATCTGTGTTGCTTTAAAGGAATACCCAAGGCTGGAAAATTTACAAAGAAAAGAGGTGTGTTTGACTCAGAGTCCTGCAGGCTGTACAAGAAGCAAGCACCAGCATGTGCTTCAGGTGAGGCCCTCAGGGAGCTTCCAATCATGAAGGGAGGCAAATGGGAAGCAGGCATGTCACATGGGAAGAGAGGTGGGAAGAGAAAGAGAAGAAGGATGCCAGACCCTTTAAATGGCCAGCTCCAGTGTGAACTAATAGAGCAAGGACTCATTTCCAAGGGGAGGGCCCCAAGCCATTCATGAGGCATTCACCCCCCACCAGCCAACACTGCCCATCAGGCCCCACCTCCAGCATGGAGGATCACTTTTGACATGAGTTTTGGAGGGAAAAAACACACAAATACTATGATCCCCTCTATGATGTCATAATGTGGCTAAACTGTGCCACCCTCCACTTCCTATGCTGAGATCCTAATCCTCAGGACAACTGTATTTGGATGGAGACATGGCCTTTAGTAAATAATGAGACTAAATGAGGTCATAATGATAGGACTCTAATCCATACAACTAGTACCTTTTTTTTTTTTTTTTTTTTGAGACAGACTCTGGCTCTGTCACCCAGACTGGAGTGCAGTGGAGTGATCTCAGCTCACTGCAGCCTCCACCTCTGGGGTTCAAGCGATTCTCCTGCCTCAGCCTCCCAAGTGGCCCAAGTGGCTGGGACTACACGTGCTCACCACCACGCCTGGCTAATTTTTTTATTTTTAGTAGAGACGGGGTTTCACCATGTTGGTCAGGCTGGTCTTGAAGGCTGGTCTTGAACTCCTGACCTTGTCCACCCGCCTCGTCCTCCCAAAGTGCTGGGATTACATGTGTGAGCCACCGCGCCCGGCCCTGGTGCCCTTTTAAGAACAGGAAGACGGAGAGAGTGATCTTGCTCTAGCAACACACGAGAAGAGGCAACGTGAGTACACAATGAAATGGTGGCTTCCTACAAGGTAGGAGAAGACGCAGAATGCACTGTCCCTCACCGGCACCTTCTCTGCTGGACTCCAGAACTGTGAGAAATCAATCTCTGCTGTGTAGCTGTCCAGTCTATAGTAGCTGTTATGGCAGCCCAAGGTGACCGGTACACATGGTATCCCCTAAGGCAGCTAGAGCTACCTGTTTTAAAAAAGTCTTTGACTTATTTTGATCTTGTATATAATATTCAAAATAATAAATCTGTAAAAGTCCAGATGGTAAATTATTCTCTAAAAAGTATCTTCCTCTCTATAAAACCCATGAATTTATTTTCTAGGGAAAAAATGAAGAAAAGTTTCATATCCATGATAGTGCCGCTCGTATATTTTGCATTTCTGTAGAGGAAGAGGAGACTAATATACCGGGAATGCTGTGATCCCAGGTGTTTCTTGTTTATGAGAACAAGACATTTTACATTCTTCCATTGTAGGTTTCATAACCTCAAGGATACACAGGAATCTGAAATGTCAGTGGCTCGGCTGGAAGAGACAGCGATAGCAATAGGAAGAGACAGCAATGGCTCCATGGACAATTTTGGCAGAGAGAAGAAAACAAGGGTGCCAGTCCAACCTTGATTGTTGCCTGTTATAGTCAATAAACTGTCTTTTTGACTCATTGATGGGCTTTGGCTGCTAGAAGCAAACAGAACAAAAACAAAAACAAACAACCTTTTCATGACCAAATTCCAATGCATGAACAGTACTCTGGCACCCAGACAGCTTATAATTTAGGACCAGGAAATAATCATCTGTGTACAGTTTGCAGCGATTCTCCCAAGAGTCATTTTGAGCCTTTGTACCACTTTCTACACGATGCCTCTCTTGTGATGTTATGCCTCTGGGCCAAAATGAGAATATACTACAGTGGTTCTGGACCTGCAGGAGATAAATAATTAATTCCAAACTCAGCCAGCAGCCAGTCCTGCTGACTTTAGTTGACAAAAAGCGACTATTACCCAGACTCCGATGCTGAGTACACAGACTAGGAAAAAGCCCTGGAGTGTCATGGTATTTGCAATATCTGTGAATGACGATTTCCTTTTAATACAGTTTCTTACCTCCAGTTTTCCCCAGTAATATCCTAGTAAATAGGAGCAGCCTGAGAGAATCGGCCATTCTCTTTACTTTATTTTTCGTTCTTACTATATTATAGCATGATTTATTCTGTTGGTGTTATATATTCTTCACTATTCTTAAAATCAGGGGACCTATTTTAGGTATACTAAATGTTCAAATTTGGCAGAAATTTAGAAGCTTCTTCCTTAAAAGCAATTTATATTACAGATATCTGTACTTGGCCTCAGAAATTCCATTGCATTCATGATATGTTTGGCTCTGTGCCCCCACCCAAATCTCACCTTGAATTGCAGTTCCACCTGTGTCATCGGAGGGACCCACTGGGATGTAATTGAATCATGGCGGTTGTTATCTGCATGCTGTTCTCATGATAGTGAGTGAGTTCTCATGAGGTCTGATGGTTTTATAAAGGGCTTTTTCTCCTTTTGTTTGACACTTCTCCTTGCTGCCACCATGTGAAGAAGAAGGTGTTTGCTTCCCTTTCTGCCACGATTGTAAGTTTCCTGAGGCCTCCCCAGCCCTGTGGAACTTTGAGTCAATTAAACCTTTGTTCTTTATAAATTACTCCATCTCAGGTATTGCTTCATAGCAGCATGAGAACAATGGACTGATGCAAATTATAAAACTGATAAAACAAGCAAGTCAATGCAAAAGGCCTAGTCCGAGAAGACAAATGAGAATTTCTACTTTAAAACTTCAAAATCAGGTACTCTGATTATTCATTTACAATTTTGTTTTCCTATTTCATAATAAACATGGCAATTTGTATTAAGAAAATATCCCAAAACTATTCTCTGTTGAGATGAACTATCTGTCCCTCATAGATTAGACTACTACATCTATATATGTCAAGAGCATACAGAAATATGTATACTTACATTTTCTCTTTTTTTTCCAAATTTATAAATTGTGACTGTTCTTTCATTTTGTTTTTTAGCTT
This sequence comes from Rhinopithecus bieti, assembly GCF_001698545.2. NCBI lineage: Eukaryota > Metazoa > Chordata > Mammalia > Primates > Cercopithecidae > Rhinopithecus > Rhinopithecus bieti. The sequence goes on along the minus strand of NW_016824749.1, from coordinate 616,783 downwards.
TTATTTTAGACAGAGTGAATACATGTGTAGATTTATTACACAAGAATATTGTGTGATGCTGAAGTTTGTTGTATGGATTCCATCATCTGATAGTAAGCATAGTACCTGAGAGGTAGTTTTTTAACCCACCTCTCCCCAAACTTCTATGAGTCCACAGTGTCTACTGCTTTCAGATTTATGTTCATGTGTGCTCAATGTTTAGCTACCACTTTTAAGTTAGAACATATAGTATTTGATTTTCTGTTTCTGTGTTAGTTTACTTAGAATTATGGCTTCCAGCTTCATGCCTGCTGCTACAAGGACATGACTTAATTTTTTTTATGGCCATGCAGTATTCGTTAGTGTATATGTACTATGGTTTCTTTGTCTGATCTACCATTGATGGACAACTGGGTTGATTCCATTGGCTATTGTGAATAGCTTGACAATGAACATATGAGTGCATGTGTCTTTTTTTGAATTATTTTCCTTTGGATAATGGAATTACTGACTCAAATGGTAGTTCTAAGTTATTTGAGAAATTTCCACACTGAGAAATCTCCACATGGTGGCTTTCTGCAGTGGCTGAACTGATCTGAATTCCTATCAACAATGTGTAAGCATTCCCTTTTTCACAGCCTGACCATCTTTTTTTGTCGTTGTTGTTTTTTGGACTTTTTAACAATAATCCTTCTGGCTGGTATGAGATGGTATCTCACTGTGGCTTTGATTTAAGGAATTTAAATTATTTTCCTGTTACTTGCTATTGTTGGCCTTGTTGAAGATTAGATGGTTGTTGGAGTGTGGTTTGATTTCTGAAATTTTGTTCTACTCCATTGGTCATAATGTGCCTGTTTTTGCAGCCATTCCAAGCTCTTTTGCTTAATGTGGCTTCATAATACAGTCTGAAGTTGGGTAGTGTGTGTCCTCCAGCCTTATTCTTTTTGCTTAGGATGGCTTTGGCTATTCAGGTTTTTTCTGGGATCCGTATGAATTTTAGAATAGTATTTTTTATTTCTGTGAAGAATGTCATTGGCGGATTGATAAAAATAGTATTGAATCTAAATTTCTTTGGGCAGAATGACCATTTTTATGATATTGATTCTTCTAGTCCATGCACATGAACCATTTTTTCATTTATTTGTCTCTGATTTCTTTCTGCCGTGTTTTGTAATTCTCTTTGTAGAGATTATTCACCTCCTTTATTAGCTGTATGCCTGGGTATTTCATTTTCCTTGTGGCTACTGTAAGTGGGATTATGCACTTGATTTCATTCTCAGCATGGACCTTGTTGGTGTATAGAAATGCTACTGAGTTTTATATATTGATTTTGTATCCTGAAACTTGGCTAAAGTCGTTTATCCTAGGAGCCTTTTGGCAGAGTCTTAAGGATTTTCGTTGTGCAGAATCATATCAGTGAAAAGAGATAGTTTATGTTTTTTCTTATTTGGAGGCCTTTTCCTTTTTTCTCCTGCCTGAATGCTGTGCCTGGGACTTGCACTACTATGCTGAACAGGAGTGGTGAGGGTGGGCATCCTTTTCTTATTTCAGTTCTCAAAGGGAATAGTTCAAACTTTTGCTCATTCCACATGATGTTGGCTGTGGGACTGTCACAAATGGCTCTTAATATTTTGAGGTGTGTTCCTGTGATGCCTAGTCTGTTGAAGATTTTTATCATAAAGGGATATTGGCTTTTATCAAAAGATTTTTCTGCATCTATTAAGATGATCCTATGGTTTTTGCTTTTGATTCTCTTTAACTTGTGAATCACACGTATTTATTTGCTTATGTTGAACCAGCCTTGCATCTCACAGCCTGAGATAAAGCCTACTTGATTGTAGTGAATTAACTTTTCAACGTGCTGCTGGATTCAATTTGTTATTATTTTGTTGCGGATTTTGGCAATGTTCATAAGTTGCCATCCCCATCGACAGACCCTTACAATGTGGAGACGGGTCCTTCTAAAGTGTGGGAACTTCATGGGACCTCAGTGTCAGTGTTATGTGGGAACTACATAGGACCTCAGTGTCAGTGTTGTGTGGGAACTACACTTTATAAGGACCATCTCCACATCCTAAGGGTCATCATCCCTTGTCATCCCTTCATCAGTATAGGGGAAAATCTCGACTTTTCTGCTGCATTCAGAGACACTGTTTTCTATCTTCCTTCTCTATAGTGAGATACAAACCATAGGATCATCTCAATAGATGCAGAAAAAGCTTTTGATAAAATCCAACACCCCTTAATGATAAAATCTTTAACAGATGAGGCATCAAAGGAACACACCCCAAATTATTAAGAGCCATTTATGACAATCTCACAGCCAACATCATGCTGAATGTTCTATAGAAGGGAGATTTTCTATCTCTCTTCTCATCAATGGCTTTACACTTTTACATAAAGGGGAAAATAGCATAAACAGCTGTTGTTTCCTGAAGTTTTGATTCAGGGGAGCAAAGATCCCTGAAGCAGGAAAATAGTAAGGGCCTTGCTGCCTAGAAGGCAGAATGGGAAAGACCTGGGAGAGAAAATTCAAGGAGCAAAACAAAACCTGCACCTCAAGAAAGCATTCTACCACCATGGTCATTAAGAACCTAGACAAGCCTGGTTCAAATCCTGGCCTTGCCGTTTACACGTTGTCTGACCTTGAACAAGACATTTGACCTTTTTTTCTTTCCAACATCGTATTAAAATGTAATATGCATATATAAATATATATGCTAATATACTTGGGGAAAAGTACCCCTGCCTTAAGTGTACAGCTCAGCATATTTTGAGCACAGACATTCAGATAAAAAGTGGGCAAGCACCCAGAAGCCCCTCCCCTTGTTCTTTCTGACTGTTGCTGCCCCTGCTAAGATGACCCCCAGTAGCTCAGAATAGTTATTCTTCACTCCGGTGGGCACCATTACTTAAGTCCTTTTGCTTCCTTTATGAAACAGGGATTATCAAAGTACCTTCATCCTGGTGTGTTATGACAAGTAAACAAATTAATATTTTTTAAATGTTTAGAATAGCCTATGCATAGTAGGCACTGTGTATTTGTTAAGTAAAACACATATTTTAGAAAAATTAATGGTTTAATATAAGTTGTGTGACCCTAAACCTATGAATTATGGTTAAAAAAACAGATCGACACATGAAGAAGTAAATGACCTACCCCAGATAAATAAAATTTCAGCTTCTCAAATGTTTCATTCACTCTTACACAGTGACCTTAGAATAGCATTACACACATTTCTTAGGTTCGTTTGATTGAAATAAAATGTAAACGTATATATATGTCTCAATAGGGGTTGAATATGGTTTCTTTCTGAAACTTATCACTTCGTCCTATTGTGAAAAAGTTACGCATTATATCATGTGTCACTTTAAAGTATCTCTAGGTATTGCTCAAATTCATTTATTGAATAAGAAATTTGTATATTGCTCATACACAGGCATTTTTAATTTGTAGAATGTAGTCTTAATAGGGCTGCAAGTTTTTGGATTACATAAGTGTCGTTATTGGAATTAAGAAAAACACCTGTATTAAAGAGAATGTACCTGGAATTGCTGAGGCTGCCATCAGATTAAAGCGGTTTACTACATTCTAAAAAAGGCATGGGATCAACATTAAGAATCCTGTTTCATTTATCACCATTTCATGGAATTGATTTTCTGTCCTTAGAAATGAGGACATTTTGTGACTGAGCTGCCAGAAGACAACATGGCTGGACTCTAAATACTTCTTTTAAAAAAGTAAAGACAAAGGAGAGCAGGTTTTTTTGTTTTATTTTGTTTTCTTCCAAGCTTAAAGAACAATGTACACATTAGGACATCATTTCATGTAAACCATATGATCTTTTACTCTGCTTTTTCGCTTATTATTGAATATCTATTATATGATTGCTTTAGTTTTCTGAAAATCTATTTCACAAGAACATTATGTTTCCAGATAATCAGTGACATGGCACAACCAAACACTTACCTCAGAAGATTCAACATCCAACGTTCCATTTAGAAATGATGCCACAGTGACTGACAATGCTGAACTTCAAAGGTGTGAGACAGGGAAAGTCATTAATAATCAAACTAAAAAACACATTATGTCAAGTTTAGAAGTAGCCATTATAGAAGGCGATTATCTGAAGTTTCATTTCTACAAATGAACGGCCAATATTTGTGGACTCTATTGAGAGCCCAAAAAGCAAAGAAAAGTAGTAACATATCTGGCAAACCTCCTATTGTTTTGGTAGATTTGTTTTTATGATGCTGAGAAAAAATACTTGAAATTTTTCAGGGAGGAGAGCTTTGCTGCAAACACTTTGAGGTTATTAGAAGTAGTAAGGATCGCGAGCATGCAGCCTGTGCCGTTGGATGGACCCCTGCTCTTGGAAGAGCCCCACACATGTGTTCTGTTGAATTTTCTGCAATTAATTCATCGAGATTTAAATTAAACAAAGAATGATTCATACCTTCGATGGGCCAGGCACTGTACTAGGTATCACCACGGATACAACGGTAAGCACACTAAATATGGTCCCTGCCCTCAGGCACTAATTCAGTAGAAAGCAATATAGAAAATTTGACAAAGAAGTAAGCACAATGAGTGTGACGAAGTGTTACGACTATGTGTAGTCTACTATAAGTGACATATCGTGGTTATAAGACTAATGACAGCCATGAGGCCACCTGGACGTCTCACAGTGCTTGCACTATGAATCACTTAGCAATTTAATGTCACCTGGCTTGGGGATTTCCACTTCTGGCCCAGGGATTACCAGAACTCTATGACAAGGAGACCTAAAACCCTGGTTGTTCTAGAGACAAGGCCACCTCAGCACAGATGCCAATTTCATAAGCCTTGAAACAAAGTTTACCCTTAAAGAATGGCTTAAACTCTCTTTACAAAAGAAACGCCTGGTAGCTGACCTGGGTTGAATACAGGTAGAAGAAGGAGGAGGAGTCCCCCAAATACTGAAAATGGTCTCTGGCTGGAAGTCCCCCTGGTCAGTCAATCATCTGACCCTGACTGTGTCTGGCCCATGCCACAGCCAGCTCCCACTAACCCTCTTGTAAGAAAAATGCTTAAGCATCAGACAGCGTCTAAGGCTCATCTACAACAAGAATCAAGCTGCAGGGGAGAAGTTACCCCTGGGGGAAGGCTGATTAACTAGAACCACCCAAGATCCTTGAATGTGACACTAAATATGGTTGTATAATAAGAAAAAACACGATATACAAACAGCCTTTAGGCATTGGCTAGCAGGGGAGAACAGTAGAGAGCAGTTTATGTAAGGAAATAGTTGATGAAAAAGTGAGTGGACATTTAAGCAATGGAGAAGGCAAATGTTCATTTCCTAAACCTGCTGTATTCGGAGATGTGGAACTTTGAAAATAGAAAAGTAGAACATTACCTGGAAGGCAACGCAGAATTTTGGAGAACATTTTCTTACATAGATTGTGTGAGAACTTATTAGTGACTGAATAAGAGAGAGATAAACCAAGAAAGGGAGAAACTGAGAGAAACCAAGAGAGAGAACATGATGAAGCAAGTGAATGAATACCCAGTAGCATCAGTGCTCAGACATCCTGGGTTTTCTGTAATCACCTGCATTTCCTGATTTCCTGATGTCTATCTCACGGAAACTATTCCTTTGTCCAATTTCTTGGGTCCATTTTTAATGCCATTTTAACTCATCAGCAAGCTGTCCTTAGGGATTTGCCATTTGGGTCACAGAACATGTTTGCCTCTTTCCCTGGTTCTGTTGAACAGCGAGTGGCCCTCGTTATGGCACACACTTTACCTGTGACAATTACACCCGAACACAGCAGAGATACTTGACTCTAAACGAAATAGCCAATCTCTGATTTAGTTACAGTGTCAGTGTAAAGTGCAAACATGTTTTGAATCAAATGTATGTTCTTAAATCACTGAATGGTGGAAAAAAAGAGAAAAGGGAAAATCATATGTGGATATTTCAAGATTTTTTAAAAAATAAATGGAGTTGGGGAAAAAACAAGTCATTCAAAAACTAGCTTTTGAGATACTTCTAGCTTCTTACCAAAGATATTGGATTTGAGAGCTCAAAGAAATGTCTAAGAAGTTTCCAAACCTAAAATTTAAAACGCTAAGCGGATTCCTTTTCCTTTATGATTGCAAAGTTAGCACAACATTCTGTGTGAGGGTTCATTGTCTGGTGATCTGTAATGATAGGGTTTCTGGCCAGATTCTTGACAATATCAATAAACACATTTCCTATCAACCACGGTCTCACTCCCCTGGACATTGTGACATAAACACTAGTTGGTTAAATCCAGTCTCAGGTATTCTCTTAGAATGCCAAACTTAAACCACGATTCAGCACACACTGGCAGCATGGCCCCCGGGCAGCCGCGGCCTGGCAATGCGCGCATCGTGTGGTAGCTCAGGAGCGCCACCAGTCGTAGAGAAGGAGAAAAGCAGGGCACGGAAAATATTCCACATTTGTTATATTTTGGTGATATATATTTAAATAAAGGAGATATTTTATTCTACAACTGTATTTTGCTCATTTGCTGTTTGATGATGTTTTACTAAAGTGTTAAAACGTGTTTATTGACTATAAATAGATAATCAGTGTATTTTACAAAAGAAAGAAAAGAAAGAAAGAAAGAAAGAAAGAAAGAAAGAAAAGAAAGAAAGAAAAGAAAGAAAGAAAGAAAGGAAAGAAAGAAAGGAAAGAAAGAAAGAAAGAAAAAAGGGAAAGAAAGAAAAGAGGAAGGCAGGGAAGAAGGAGAACAAACATCAAAACTTGTCTTACCTTTACAGAAACTCTTGTGTTCAAACACTGTTCATTATATATTTTTTCTTTAAATAATACCCTTAAGAAATGTACAATTCTAAAGCCCTGGAACACTTTGTGTTTTTGTGGTTAAAGAAACCAGTGTGCACTGTTTAAATAAACCATGAGGGCTTCATAACAGAAATTCAAATGTCCGGGTTGTGCTTGATCATTACACAGGGTTTCAGCTGTGGTTTGCAGATTCTTGTAAACTAAACCTCATGGAAAGAGCCCACATTGACAGCTCACTGGTGAACCTTGAGGACAGAAGGCATTGAACTGCCGCCTGAAAACACTCTTCTGGTTCTTAAATGTCTCTTCCATACGTTCCGTGTTCACAATGGCATTCAACATAGCAAATGCTCTGGACGCTATTTCTGAGTCATAAACCCGGTGACATGAGCCAAGGTCTTCAATGGGGACGCTCCTGGCCTAAAAGCCTCTGTTCAGTGAGTGCTCCTACCTTCTGTGGCACCCAGCCTTCTTTCTCTCTGTGCTCCTCTGCATTTACCATCTCGTAGGCCAGTCCCTACACCCTTTCTGTCATCAACACCTCTCCACCTCCGGCTTCTTCCCCTGAAGGCAGCCTATCTGGCTGCTTCTCATCCATCAGCTCTCAGCTCACATGTCCACACTGCAAAGAGGCTGTCTGTGACCGACAGAAAACAGGCCTACCTATCTATTTGATTCCAACAACTCACTGCAATTCGCAACTATTCTATTTATTTTCTTCTAATTTTTTCCTCTTGTGGTGCATATCTCCCTCTCCAAAATAGAAACTTGACCAATACAGCCTCTTAACTACCTTATTTACCGTTTTGTTAGCAGCATGTAGTAACATGCCCTGGGGTGATGTGTGCACAATAATAATTTTGGAATGCTGAGATGAAGACTTTTCTATCAATCAAACTGAACAAGATGTCTGAGGCTCTTTTGATAGGCCTAAGCAGATGTAAATTACTCTATATCATTGTAGCACGGTTTGCGGAAAGGCAACTCAAGGGCTACAAAGGCAGAGAAGTAAGTATAGAAGTTTATAGTATTAGTTTGGTGAATAATATTATGATAAACATTTAAACGTTCCCTGGAATTCTGCAGCTTTGAAGAATAGATAAAAGTGTTAATGTTTCTCCAGCACAGGTAATCTCAGTGCAACTGGAGAAAGTTTGAAGTTACTGAATATTTGGCCAACTGAATTTGCTAGTCTGCTTAAATAACAACTCCCAAAATCTTGATACCCTGGTCTTTTTAAACATGGACTAACAAAAATTCGACTGACTAAAACTTTCATTTATATTCATCTGAATATAGAGCATATTCTGAATATACAGACAGTGACACTGCAATCTCCCAAAATACATATTTCTGGAACATTGCATTCTACCAGTCTTCTGTGTTACCTATTTTATGTTAATTTTGGCTATGTTATATGTTCCAAAAGTACCAAGATTTTCTCACTGAAACAGTAACAAGTGAGTTTCAGTTGGGGTTGTTTATTTATGAAAGCTGTTTAACTGCAGCTATGAGAGGCACCATGGGAGGGAGTCTGCAAACTGGTAAGACAGGAAAAGTTTCTCATGAAAGAGTAAAAAAGGCATTGTTTGCCAGAAAAACGATAAACAAGAAAAAGCTAGTGTGAAAAAAAACAAAATAACAAATGTAAAAGGGAGCCAATATGTTCTCCTCTCCCTGGAAAAAACAATTTTCATTTGGTCAATAGTAAAATTAGATAAATAAAGATAGATAATAGATACTTTGTGATATTAAGTGAGAGGTATTTAATGTAAATTTTAGTATTCTGACTTTAAAAATTAAAACTCAGAAAACCTGTTTGACATCCTAATTTTTGTTTTGAATGTTTACTGAACTATTAAATCAAAAAATCTAGTAACTGGTTGATGCTGAAATGGATAGAAGTAGCATGAGTGAAAACTGAAGCAGAGGTATCAGGACAATGCATCCTCAGAAGCTATAAGACAACATGGCATGGGAGATGACCCCTCTGTTTGGTCTCCTCAAGTTCCGTGACAGGCTAGTAAGACTGAGCTTGACACCTTGGGAGAGACACTTCTGCCAAGTTTGTCATCCGTTAAATTCACATTAAACAACAAGAGTTGACCAGAGTAATGTTGAGAGTTGAATAATGTTACACTGGAAAGAAGATAAGAATTATTTTCATTTATTTGAAGAATTTTTACAAGGTAAATATCCCAAACCAGAAATGTCATATAAACTAATAGTTAGGTAACTTCACATAAAGTTGAAATAACTTGGATACAGCACAGTTTAAATGGTGATCTTTCACATTGGTCAAGAATTTTTATCAGACAGATTCATGAATTTATGACTTTTACAACAAAATTATTAAATGGGGTTATTTATAGTTTGGACTAATTGAGTTCATAAATCAAGGGAAAAGCAGAAAATAGGTTTACACTGTGTTCTTAAAATCTTGAGTTTTATGTTCTTAAAGGACACATTTTAGTGGAAAAAAAAAGTTTAAAAAATTATCTGGAAATTAGAATGGTTAAGGCCTAAATTCCCAAATTAGCCATGTTCAGATGACTTGATCAAAATGCCACTTAAATCAATAATTTAAAATGACTAGTTATGTAAACAGATCTGAGCAAATTCTAGGTTTATTGACAAGGGAAAGAAAGAAAAAAGAAAACAAGAAAGGGGAGGAGGAAAGACAAGAAAGAAACTTGCTGAAGGTAACACATTGTAGAGCAACAGTAAATTTTGGCAACAGTGAGCTATTTGTTCTGGTGGGTAAAAGTGTGTGTCTGCATCCATTTGTTTGTGTGAATAATATGTTTGCTAAAACTTGAAAATGTTTGACATCACTCTTAAAAATAAAAATTTCTTATTTTATTTAAATGATAAATTGAAATTTTGGCTGGGCATTGTGACTCATGCCTGTAATCCCAGCACCTTGGGAGGCTGAGGAGGGTGGAGCACCTGAGACCAGGAGTTTGATAATAGCCTGGCCAACATGGTGAAACCCTGTCTGCATTAAAAATACAAAAATTAACCGGAGTAGTGGTGCATGCCTGTAATCCCACTGAAAGGTGACAGCACGCTGGCAGCCCTTGCTGGCTCTCTGGGCCTTCTCGGCCTGGGCATCCACTCTGCTGGCGCTTGAGGAGCCTTTCACCCGCCACTGCACTGTGGGAGCCCCTCTCTGGACTGGCCGAGGCTGGAGTTGGCTCCCTCTCCTTGCGGGGAGGTGTGGAAGGAGAGGTGCTGGCGGGGACCGGGGCTGCGGGCGGGGCTCACAGTCCAGCTCCCGTTCCGGGTGGGCTGGGCTCGGTGGCTCCACACTCAGAGTGGCTGGCTTGCGCAGCTGGCCCCAGGCAGTGAGGGGCTTAGCACCCAGGGCAGCAGCTGCTGAGATTGCAAGCAGGGTCCCCCAGCACTGCCGGCCCTCCTGCCCCATGCTGGAACTCTCACTGGGCCTCAGCTGCCTCCCTTTGGGGCAGGGCTCTGGACCTGCAGCCTGCCATACCCAAGTACCCCTGCAGTGGGCTCCCACGTGGCCCGAGCCTCCCTGATGGGCTCCGTCCCCTGCTCGGCAGGGCAGGATCCCCCCGAAGGGCTGAGAAGTACGGGGGGGGGGGACGCAGGGCAGGGCTGAGAAATGCAGGCGTGGGGGAGGGACTAGCAGACAACTCTGCCCACGACCCTGGGTCCCAGCGTGGGATGCACTAGGTGAAGTCAGCTGTGCTCCTCAGTGTGGTGGCACTTGGAGAACTTTTGTGTCTAGCTAGAGGATTGTAAATGCACCAATCAGCACTCCGTGTTGGCTCAGGGATTGTAACCACACCAATCAGCACTCTGTCAAAATGGACCAATCGGCTCTCTGTAAAATGGACCAATCAGCAGGATGTGGGTGGGGCCACATAAGAGAATAAAAGCAGGCTGCCAGAGCCCACAGAGGCAATGCGCTGGGATATGCCTACGTTCGGTGGAAGCTTTGTTCTTTTGCTCTTTAGGATAAATTTTGTTGGGGCTCACTCCTCATGAGCTGTAACTCTCCCCAGGAAGGTCTGCAGCTTCCCTTCTGAAGCCAGCTAGACCACAAACCTACCAGGAAGAACGAACAAGTCCAGACGCGCTGCCTTTAAGAATTGTAACACTGAGGTCTGCAGCTTCGCTCCTGAAGTGGGCAGACCACGAACCCACCAGAAGAAAGAAACTGCAGACACATCTGAAGGAGCAAACTCAGGACACACCATCTTTAAGAACTGTAACACTCACCGTGAGGGTCCCCGGCTTCATTCTTGGAAGTCAGCGAGATCAAGAATCCATCAAGAACCCACCAGTTCCGGACACACCACTACTTCAGAGGCCGAGGCAGTAGAATTGTTTGAACCCTGGAGGGGGAGGTTGCAGTGAGCTGAGATCGCACCACTGCACTCCAGCCTGGGCAACAGAGAGAGACTCCATCTCGAAATAATAATAAATTGAAATTTTATTAAAAGTGAAAAGAATGTTTTATCATCAAACCATTTCTGTAGCTCACTCATTTGTAGAAACCATGTCTTTTTATTTGAGCGTGGCAGCTATTAACTTATTTTTTAAGCTGCAAAGTGTTGTAAACAAATGTATCTATTGATAAGTTCGCAAACTAGGCATTGTTAGGGCTGTGGTAGGGTAGGCAGGACTGCTAGACAGTCTCTTCATTCATATAAACCCTGAAGTTTAGAGAACTGATCTCATGCAAAATGAGCTTATTGTATTTGAGATTGTAAGAAAAACGAATGGAACAGGCAGTTGATTTTGCAGAATAAATGATGAATGCTAAAGTGTAGAAAAACGTATAGAAGGCAAGGTTGAAACTCAGGGCAGAAGACATAGATGTGAGTCCAGCTCCAGAAGTGATTTGAAGCTGTGCAAATCAAAATGGTCGTAAGAGGAAGAGCAAACCTAGAAAAAGAGCAGGGCGACTACTGAATCCCAGGTACGGTCAACATTTAGGTGGCAAAAAGAAGAGAAGACGCAAATGGATACCGAGGCAAGAGACTGAACAGAGTAAAGCCTCACAGAGACCAACACTAAGCTGTAAGTAGGATGAACTGCCTTTGGCCAGTAGAAAATATAGACTGCCGGCCCATATCTAGCCTCAGTCCTTTTCCAAACTTCAGCTATTCTCTCTAACTGGACGTTCTGGTCAGTTATCAAACTGAAATGGGCTATCATTAATTATTTTCTAATGCTTTATGAGGAGTATTTGCTATATCAGATATTAGGATTATCTTTCTGAATCTTATGAGGAAATATTAAAATTCTATGTGAACTAAGCAATTGTGATTTTTCTCTATTTTGTGTCTAAATATAAGTACTTGTGTAGATCAATGGTCCAAAAAGAGCAGAGACAGTCGTCACTGACTGAAGACCCAAGAGATGGTAATATCCACAGAAAATAAAGATGAGAAAACCCAACTGGCCAGTAGAATCTGACAGCACGTTGAGCCTCTGCAAGAGGACTTTCTGCACTGAGTGTCCTGGGACCCACTTCCCTCTCTGATTGTCTGTCTTGGCACAGATTGCTCAAGAAGAGCCCCCCAACTGACCCCTTTTCTCCATGACCAGTATCCTGAAAGTTGAATTGGTTCCTGTTGCTGTCTGCCTCTTGGATGGATGCCAGGGGAGCCGTTCACTGCAAGTGGTTATCAGTCAATGCTGGCAACCATGGTCCAGACCAGCTTTCCAACAGCCACACATTGCATTATTAAAGGCAATACATGAAATATTTTTAAAAGACTCAGGGATGCCAAGGAATGTCTCAAAAGAATTCTAAAAGGGTTTCAGAAGATGGATGAATCTTTACAGTTCTAATTTTCAACAGTTAGCTTGAATCATTTCAACAGTTTCCATTTTTTCCTCCTCAAGAAAAGCATTTAGAAGAAATGTTTTTTGTTTTTCATTTTTTTCGTCAACGTGTTTTGAGTACACACCTACTCTGGGACCAGACCCTGTTCTAGACCTAGGAGACCCAGCAATGCATAGGACAGACACAGAACCTCCTCTTGTGAAATTTACATTCTAGTGAAGGAACAAAGAAATTAGATGAATAAATAGACAAGGTAATTACAGGCAGTGTTAGGTGCTATGAAGAAATAAAACAAAGTCAAGAGATGGGGAATGATTGACAGGAGGCACAGGGAGTGATTCTGAGGCATGAGGAGCTGTTGGAGGAACTGACTTTGGAAGTGAAATGTTAAACATGGAACTGAACCAGCCATCTAAGTATCTGGGAGGACAATCTCAGTCATAGAAAAAGCAAGGGTAAGCCTGATGTGACCTGGAGCAACAGCAACAGTGACAAAATAGTCTTGATGGCATGAAGTGGGTAATGTCAGAATGGCAAAAAACTGCAAAGGAGGCAAGCAAGCATGGAATCATTTAGAGCCCTGTGGACTATAGAAAACTCTGGAATTTACTCTATGGGCATTGAACTCATAAAGACACTGAAGTGTCCTTAAGAGAAGAATGACGTAAGTTGATTGACAGGTTGAACCTCCCTAGTTTTTACATGGCGGATTCATTGCAGGAGAGCAGAGCTCTGCTATTCTTTCCCTGAATGACTGCAGGAAATAGTGGTGCTGCTTTCCCTGGCAAACAAGGAATGAAAAATCCCTCTGTGTTCAGCAGGTCAAGGTAACTCCTAGGACACAGCTTTTCCGTAAAAAGCAATCACTGGTGTTCACTAGAGTCTTGATGAAGTCTTTGTTAAGTGTAGCGTATTTCTTCAATTCTTCTACCTGAGCATGTCGTCTCTTCCTATTATTTGAGCTAGAAGCAATAACAATGTCCTAAGATGTGCAGTTTTAGCAGGAGTAATAGTGAACATGTTCTCAAGTAGAGGCCTTTTGGAATGATTCAGAAATTGCAGCCAATTCTATAGCAATGAGAAATGGATATGTCAGCCTTTTGTAAATTATAATGCATAGTGCAAATAAACGTCATTACTAGGAATGGAATCCCAAACATGCTTAAACTAGGGCAAGCAACTGCACTAAACTACTGTTCCTCATTTGACCTATGGAGCCTCTTTTTGTAAGCCAGTATTAGACAGAGGTATTTGGCATTGCAGTGATGACCATTCTGTCACAGTTGGAAGCTTTGAACTCTGAATTACTTCCCAAAATAAAAACCTTATGCTGGAGAGAGTTGTATTCACCTGTGACATTTCTGTAAAAATTAATTAAATATTAAATAAAAGGAGCAAGGGACATAATCACTGTCAAGACTGGCACATTCTTTTCTTCTGACTCTCAGAAGGAAACACTTATGCAAAAATGCACTTTTAGCTTGTTTATTTTCTTTCACTGAAATTTACTGAACAGGACCTTGGATGTAAATATCAAATCAGCCATTTGCTCTTAAGCACAGTAGTCCAAGGTCATTTCACCAAAGGGAGGAAAAATTAAAACTACATGAGAGAAACAGTAGCTCTGGAATGAGGCTTTAGGGTTGCTAGTTAGTTAAAATATCAATTTCAAAGACTATGGAAAAAAACAAAAAATATTTTTTCCACTTAAAATTGTCAGACTGCTAATGCCGAAGTAGGAACACCGTTTTCCCCTCTGCTGTGATTAGTACAGTGTGTAGAAAATGTATGGGCAGGTTTTCAAGGTTATCAAGCTGACAGCCATAATGACTCCATTGTACCGCAGGAGTGCAGACCCTGGGATTTAAACAGACCCTGCAGAGGCCTCTCAGCTACATGAATGTGTGGCTGATGGTTTCGTTGGCTAGCTGAGTACATAGATCAAAAAGGTGGCATGCCTTTATGAAGTCAAAATTCGACTCTGTTTCTCATCCTAAAGGTGGCTCAGATGTTACAATGACAAATATTCTATGATCTAAGTGTACCAGTTCCAGAAGTGCACATTCTTCCTGATTTGCCAAGTTGAATATGTCTTTGCTGTTACTCAACACAAGAGTAGAACCAGCTTTGGAAAGATATAGAGATTACTTGTTCCATATAATACCCAGGTAGTGCTAGCTTTTTAGGTTCTCTGTATGAAATGCTTAAATGAGATATCAATTAAAACTTATAATTAATGAAGTGATTTTCCTTGTTGTAGTACACATAATTATGAATTGACCTTGAAAGAAAATGGTTGAAATGAGACCTGGTCAAAGTATGTATGCATAAACAGTCACTAATATGAGAGAAACATTACTTACTAAATTACAAAATAGGCACAATTTCAAGACAGTACTAAAAACTTGAATATGGTGATTTTAAAACAAAGAAAAAAGTTGATTTTATTTTACTTCTTTTTTTTTTTT